>NC_137054.1:37034321-37036821 GCF_032717465.1 Coenobita brevimanus
TGACTGAATGGATGGTTAGGTGGATGGATGATTGGATGGATGGATGGTTCGATGGATGGTTAAGTTCACTGGTCAGATGGATGGTTGCTTGAACTGGTGGCTAAGTAAGAATAATAGATGGTTGAATGGGATGAAAGGATGGTTGAATGGTGGACAGATATGGATAGATAGGCAAACGATGGATGGTTGATGAAATGAATGGACGGGATGGCTGTGAGGCTGACAGATGGCTGAATATGATCGTTAGATGGGAGGATGTTCGGTGGATGATGACTGGGTGGATGGATGGATGGACAGACGGATGGATAGTTGGATGAATGGATAGGTGGTTGAGTGAGTGTGTCAATGGGTGGATTAATAGGAACTGAGAATGGTGGATGGATGAACTGATGGTGGGTTGGTTAAAAGAGTGATAGATGGTAACTTTTGCATGTTGGTGGTGGATGGAGAGATTGCTGCTTGGATAGATGAGTTAATGTACAGATGGCGGGTGGATAGATGAATGGATGGTTGATGGCTGTGTAACGGCAGGAATAACTTTACTATCCTGCAACGCCGTTTAACTTTGCCACCATTCTGTAAGGACAAGAAGACAAAGAAAACTGCCACCACCTCAGTCAAGCAATCTGAGGAATAGAAATTGAAATTTTTTTCTGCTAAGCACTGAATAGAATATATTTCCAATTAGCGGTGGTACTGGGCAAGACATACACATGACAGTTGTAATCGGTCATTTCCCACCGCCTCTGGAATCTAGTGTCTGGATACAGTGGGTGGATGAAAACGTCATCCACTTGTGGTAACATTTAAGGGGGTATCACACTGTACCTGAAATCATGGTTTGCCGACGGAACGCGCTCCTGGTTTGCTGGAACCAGGCACAAACCCTATCACACACGTTCCTCGAACGCCGCCGATGGTCGGCAAAAATGTAAACAAAGCATACCGGAGTCTGTCCCACCGTCTCACACGAGTCACACGTATCAGTCGCAACACGGCTTTTCTTGAATTTCCTGACGGGAGAGTGATTGGAGCATTGGCTCTTGTAGTGGTGGCACTTTAGAAGAATAAAGTGGCGGCGGCCAAAACCACGAGAAGGCTGCTGTGGAGCCGCCTTCTCGTGACAAGGGAATGGCCTTAATTTTTCAATGAGGGCATACAATCAGCCCAGATGCCATCGCATCTGCAGTGGTGAATGAACGGCGAGATACATACAATACTCTTTCACCCAGCATGGTGTGCTGCACCCGCCACCCAATGTAAACAACTGAATTATCGACATCGGTATTTCATCCGTGCAAGATATAAAAGGTTATTAAAGTTCTCACGTTTAATAACACATATAATGGAAAGTAATAGGCACTCTAGGAGGGAATTATAGCTATTAAAAAAATAAACAAAATATTTCAGTATAGCCTCCAAGTTCTCCATTCAGCTCTCTCTGCTATCAGAGAATTCGTTTTGTATCTGATTCCGTGGGCAGGAATGGATTTGGACCAAATCCAGTTTTGCCGATGAAGTCCTCAGCAGCTACCATGGTTTCATGGGCAGTTACCACGATTTCTTCGGCAAATCATGATTTCAGGTACCGTGTGATACTCCCTTTATTTAACTCGCCCCATCCCGATGTTTTATGGGCAGTGGTACGCCCCAGTCCCGACATTTTTGGACCTTTTTTTTTTTAGGCTCAAACATTCGCTTTTGGTGAGAAACATCGAAAATTCATAGAGAAATCGCTCACCTGATGTTTAAAATACTTGATCCAGGTACGAGTACCTCCTTACCTGACTGGGTTTTCTAACAGGCTGGCACCAAAGAAAACGAGTTCTATGGGAGGGTAACAATTTTATCCACTCATAAACAGTATTTATTTATTTACTTGGTATGAATTTATATGTAGTACAAGAGTATATTGGTTTTCAAACAGTAATATAGGCATTATAAGCATTGTTTCACTCACTAACTCATCACCATTCATGACCTTTTTTTCCCACGTTACTTGATCATCATTTCTGACTGTTTCTTCCTCTAATGCTACCGGTATGTAAACTTTGTCCTCCACATTGTTATCGATTGGGGAATCACTCTGGCCCTGAATGTCTTTATTGGCCAGGTCACTGGTAACAGGTGAATTGCCGAGACAATGGCGTGCAGGGGGGGGGGTGAGGTTATGCGGTGTAAGGCATTGTCCCTGCTTGGCATCTTGTAGAGGAATAGAGGAAGGTGTCCCGTGTATACGTGCCAAAAATCACTCGTGAAATCACTCGCGAAAATTGAAAATTGTGCAAATTAGGGACCTTGCAATGTTGCCGCATTAATTATCGTCTCCGGGATATGAGTGCACATCATGTGAGGACGTGAATTCACGTCTCCGGGACGGGGCGGGTTAACCTGCTTCCACGTGCTTCGATCTTCCCTTGAGACTCATTTTGTAATAAATTGAAACATATACTGAAACCACTGAAATCGCAATCCATAATATAAGAACAACAAATATAAT
>NC_137054.1:37039321-37149321 GCF_032717465.1 Coenobita brevimanus
TCTCTCTCTCTCTCTCTCTCTCTCTCTCTCTCTCTCTCTCTCTCTCTCTCTCTCTCTATGTATGTATGTATGTATGTAGATAGCTAGATAGATAGACAGATATTACTCGGGTACATAGGACATGTTTATTCACACACAATCACAGTTTTTCGTGTGTTACCTCTGTGGGAGTCTTCCTTCTTGTGTTCTGCTTCCGTTCTAAAAATACATCATATACACCCTTCTCTTAATGAACAGGTCTTGATATTTCCATGTCCTTTATTTGATATCCATTCACAAGAACAGATTTTTTCAGGCTTCCCTCGGTGCTTTCTCTGTTCATTAAAAAATACAACCCATTTGCCCCACTGGCTCATGTAAAGCAGCCTAACATAACCTGGCTTATACTTACCTAACGTAACCTGGCCTGACCTTTGCCTCCCTCTCCGTGGCTGGATTCATTTAACAACAATGCCATGTCAAACATATTGTGACCTTCTACGAACCTGACTTCATCCTGTTGTAAACCATCAGACATAGACAACACTAATGTTCAGTTTCTTTTCATTTACATAATCCAGTCTATTTCACCTCTCCCTGACCCGAACCCATATTGTTGTACATTTCCCCTACTGGCGACTGTAATTCTCCCTTTTTTTCCACTAATCTAACGTAACCTAACCCAACTCAACCCAACCCGACCGAACTCAATCCAACCGAACCACCCCGATCCAGCCCAAACCATTCCGACCCAACCCACCCCCACTTATCCAAACCTTGTTTCTTTCCCATTATTTTTTAAGCAAGGAAGAAGGAACCAAAGGACACGAGCCTGTAAACCGTTCCATCCAAGAAAAAAAAATACAAAAGAGAGCCAAATTCAAGATCCGATCATACTGAGATCCCTGGACACACACACTGTTTGAAAGACTGGAGATCATAGGAAGTACGATATACTGAAAGAGAGAGACAGTTCCAGAGTTGACCTGTTCCATAAATGTAGGACTGGGAGTAACTGTTAACTCTTGCATTAGAGAGTTGGACAGAAAATAGATGGGAGTTTGTTGCTAGACGAGTGCTACGAGCCCGTCGTAGAGGTGGAGGGATGCAAGTAGACATTTCTGAGGAGCAGGGGCCACTGAAGTTGCGAAAGAAAAGAGATAAAGATGCAACAGTGCGGCGAAGAGACAGAGGTTGAAGGAAGCCAGTAAGAGGAGGAGAGTTAACGAGACATACAGCTTTTGACCCCATCCTGCTGAGAAGAGCTGTATGTGGCGAGCCTCCCCACACATGAGAGTTGTACTCTACACACCGGCGAATACAACCCGCGTATAAAATAAACAATTGTGCAGGGGTAAAGAAAGTATGGAGTCGGCTTGGCAAACCTAATCTCTTGGAAGCTGATTTTACAAGATGTGTAATAAGATCTTTCCAAGATAAGTCCCGAGAGAATGAAACCCCAAGTAATTTTAAGGATGATGCAGGATTGAGCTGGGTATTATTAAGTATTAGTGGGTACCCCTGTGGAATATTTGTCGAGTTGATAGGCGTAAGTACTGAGTCTTTGATGCATTAACAAGATAATTTTTACCCCATTCAGAGATATGAGCCAAGTCAGACATTAGGTGTGCCATAGCCTCATCC
This sequence comes from Coenobita brevimanus, assembly GCF_032717465.1. Classification (NCBI taxonomy): domain Eukaryota; kingdom Metazoa; phylum Arthropoda; class Malacostraca; order Decapoda; family Coenobitidae; genus Coenobita; species Coenobita brevimanus. Next base: position 37,040,945 of record NC_137054.1, read on the forward strand.
CTTTTTTGCTAAAGTAACTGCTGAGAATGATGGACGTTGCGGGAACCAAATGGAAATGTGAAGGGGGGAATCATCAGCGTATGAGTGGATAGGGTTAGATGTACAGCTTAGAAGGTCATTAATGAATAAAAGGAAGAGCATTGGTGATAGGACAGAGCCCTAAGGAACACCGCTGTTAATAGATCCAGCAGAACGGTGGTCGTCTACAACAGCAGCTATAGAACGACCAAAAAGGAAGCTATTGATGAAGGCACAGATAGACGGACAGAAACCGTAAGAGGGCAGTTCGGAAATTAACCCACCACGTCCCGTTAACATATGGGTATGTTATAACGTTTTGTCACGCTGAGTCCCATCAATGTACCCATATGTTTTGTAATTGCGAGGTCCATCATTCGCAAATTTTTCAAGTTTCGCCCGTGATTTTTGGAAGGTATACGCGGGAGACCTTCCTGTACCCGCTGCCAGGCGGTGACACTGCCTTACACGGCGTGACCTCCCCCCCAGCACGCCATTGTCTCGGCAACTCACCTGTCAGCAGTGACCTGGCCAGTAAAGACATGTCGTGCCACGGTACGAAATTCAAGGAGTGATTCTTCAATCGATGACGATGTGAAGGACAAAGAATACGTGGCGCCAGAGGAAGAAACAAGCAGAAGTGATGATGAGGTAACGTCACCAAGGAAGGTGCGGTATGTTGATGTGTTCAATGAGTGAAACAATGCTTATATCGCCTATATTATTGTGTGAAAACCAATGTATTTTTGTACTACATATAAATTCGTACCAAATGAACAAATATCTACCTCTTCTGAGTGTTTGCAATAGTTACCGCTGCCATAGAAAATGCAACAGCCGCAGTGTGGCTCCAGAGAACACGGTACCAGGTGTTTAATGGGTCACCTGTATAGCCCATTTCTAAGCTCAGGTGAGAACTTTTTTTTTCCAGTGTTTCTCGTAAAAAGGGGAGGATTTAGAAAATCTGCCGGGATGTGGCGCGTTAAAAATTTTTGCCAAACTCGATCGAAAGCCTTTGAGAGTGTCAAGTGCAATGGCAAAGCTTTTGCCAAAGTCCAGAAAGGAGGATGACCAGGAGTCTGAAAGGTAGGTGAGAAGATTTTAAGTGTCCCTGACAGAACCCATACTGATAATCTGAAAGAAGGTTGTGATAGGGAAGATGCTTTATAATTTTTTTGTTAAGAATAGACTCGAAAACTTTTGAGACACACGATGTTAAAGCAATTTGGCAAAAGTTACAGGGTTGGGAACGGTCATTCTTTTTTGGGCTGAATGAGAGCAAACTTCCAGCAAGAAGGAAAGGTACAAGTTCATAGAGAAAAGCGAAAGAGTTTGCCTAGGCAAGGTATAAACACAAGAACATTTCTTGAGACAACAGGAGGGACTCCATCAGGCCCATATGCCTTGTTAGTACTGAGGCCAGTGATGGCAGAAAATACATCAGCTAAAGAAATTTTAATGTCAGCCATGAGGAAGTCAGAGGGGGGAAGTGATGGAGGAACAGCACCGGAATCGTCTATGGTGGAATTGGAGGGTAAAGTCTGAGCGAAGAGATCTGCTTTATCGTAGAGGAAATAGCTACAGTGCCATCACAGTAGAAAAGAGGAGGGAAGGATGATGAGGTAAAGTTGTTAGAAAGGTTTTTGACAAGGTGTCAGAAGGAGTGGGAAGAATTCGAGTTGGATAGTCGAAGTACGGATGAAATTATTTTTAGCAGAGCGAAGGACAGACTTAGCACAATTCCAGGCAGAATCATAAAAAAGAGAGTCAGGTTTGGGTTGGCTCCGGTACCTCTGATTGGCCCTCTCCTTTGTGTGGACAGTATTAGAACAAGCATGATTAAAGCAAAGCTTTCTTGCATTAGTTAAAGATGAGAAGGGAATGAATGTTTCCATTTCCGAGAGAATAACCTCCGTAATGCGCGAAGCACACTCAGATGCCTGCCGGCTATGGAAGCAATAATCATTCCAGGGAAAGTCAAAGAAGTACTGCCTAAGGGCCTCCCAATCAGCAGCTCCAAAATGCCACAACTGACATTTCTTTGGAGGGTCCACAGGCCATACTGGAGCGATGGGACAGGTTAAGGTAATAAGGTTGTGATCAGAGGAGCCCAAAGAAAAGGAAAGATCAACAGCGTAAGCAGAAGGGTTAGTTGTAAGGAAGAGGGCAGGTATACTGGAACTCTCCCCAAGACAGACAGGGATGATGGTAGGGTGCTGTACAAGCTGCACTAGGTCATTAAGGATAGAAAAGATGTAGGTTTTTTTCACCAGGTGGATCAGTGAAAAAAGAGGAGAGCCAAATGGTGGTGGAGATAAGAGAAAGCAGAAACGGATAGGATGTGTTCCATTACAGAAGTAAGATAGTCGAAGAATTTTTCGTAGTCAGTAGAGTTAGAGGATAAGTAAACACCATAGATATACTTGGTCAGAGAATGACAAGAAAGCCGAAACCAGAGAGTAGAGAATTCAGAAGAATCAATTTCAGGAACACGCGAGCAAGAGAAGTCACTGCGTACATAAACACAACGGCCACTTTTGGCTTTGAAATTGTTATAAAGGAAGTTGGAGGACACAGGAAAGGGTTTGCTATCAGTTGCCTCAGGCAGCTGAGTCTCAGTTAAGAAGAGAAGGTGAGGTTTAGAGGAGAAGAGGTGGTGTTCAACAGAGAGAAAGTTAGAGGAAAGGCCGTGAATGTTGCAGAACTGAAGAAGTGATTCAGATAGTGGTTCTAGGCAGCTCGTTTAGTCGTCACCGGGAGAAGGGAGGATGGTGGGGGCATTTATTGTTCCCCCCCCCCCCCCCGGGGACTCGGAGGCTTGGTTATTAGAAGCCATTTTTTTTTTTTAATGGAAGTGTAGTGTGTAATGTGTATGTAGTTTGGTGTTGACTGTTAGAGAAACTTGTATTGGAGATCATGCTGGCCTACTTTCTGTGTTACTAAAGCACTGGAAAAATTCAGGAACGGGGGATGGTCAGGAACTAGTTCCCAGGGCTGATGAAGCGGGAGCTCCAGCCCTCCCTGTCATCAGCTTTCCATCCACCTTGGAAGTACTTCTCTGCTCGACTGGTGCTACAGTCTACTCCTGATCTAACATAGCCTCCTGTCACCTCACCTAGGTAGACATAGTCTTACACATACAGCTCTGACTTTGTCTTTATTGTACTCAACCCACACCATCCAAACCTACACAGTTTGCAGTGTTAAGCTCTTTGCGATGACTTCAGTTCTTTCTGCTGCAAAGTAATTCTATTCAGCTTTGGGGAGACCTCTACTAGTGCTGGGGATAGAAACTGTCTCTATTGACCCGTATAGTACGATGACTGTTTTAGGGGCTAATGTTTTTTTTTTTTTTTTTTTTTTTTTTTTTTTTTTCCTCCCGACAACCTCATACAGTTCAAGGAATACCCATAGTATTAAAGAGGATAAATATCAATTGAAGATTGAGATTTCCCAAACAGGTGTTCATACAGTGATGCAGGATAATGGTCTATAATCGTTTTCACTGTGGACTATGAGATTTCGATCTTAAACTTAAGCGAGACTGCAGCTCAACCCACCTGAATGTTACTGGCTTGGGTAGCAAGCTCTCAATTGGTTATATAGTTTTTTTTTTATGGCGGTGTAAATGAAGTACTAACCGCAAATAAAAGTGCCTGTAATTGCGGATTACAGTGTTTACCTCTCTCTCTCTCTCTCTCTCTCTCTCTCTCTCTCTCTCTCTCTCATGACCCTCCTTTTTGTCTGTTTGCCATTTTTTTTTCTCATCTTCCCTCCCTTCTCCTTCGACCTCCATAGTCATCCATACAGCTTTCGTCTCCACCTACCCTCTCATTCCTTCTCTTTTCCCTCTCCTCTCCACCCACCCCCTCATCCCTTCTCCTTACATTCCCTTCTCCACCCACCCCTTCATCCCTTCTCACTCTTTCCTTCTCCCCACACTCCCTCATCCCTTCTCCTTACTCCTTTCTTCTCCACCTACTTCCTCATCGCTCCTCATTACCCCTTCCTTCTCCATCCACCTCCTTCTCCTTACCGCCTCCTCTTAAACACACTCTTCCTCCCTCCTCCATATCCTTCCATCATCTCCCACATTCTCTTCTCTACTCCCTCATCCATAACTTCCTTTAAAGTTTCACCTACCCATCTCTCCTGTTATCCCTGCTTCTTGTCTCTCTTTCCTCCTCCATATCCTTACGTTCTCCCAAGACATCCTTCCCTCTCCTATCTCCCCACCTCCCCCCTTCCCCCCTCTACTCTTCCATCCTTCTCAATCTTCCTCTTCCCCCTGTATACCCTTTCCTTCTCCACACCCTCTCCTTCCCACCTTCTCCACACTCCTTCCTCTCCCTTCTTTCTCATTCATATCGTCCCCTCCCCTCCATCCTCCATCCTCCATATCTCCTCTCCTCTCCTTTCCACATTTCTCTCCACGCATCTCCCCTCCACTCTCTGTCCTCTCCATACCCTGTGTTTGTAACAATTGCCTCCTCCACACATTCATTCTCTTTCTCGCTGCTTCATCTCCTTCTCTCTTTCCATTTCTATACATTTTCTCCCCTTTCCTCCCTCTTCCCTCATCACCACACTCACTTTCACCCCAGTTCACCTTCATCTCCCTCCTCCTCACGCGCAATAACACAAATCCGCGATAAGCAGCTCGTGTCTTATGCAACCCGTTCATGAAAAAAGTCTCCTCTGAGCTCAATAAAAACTTTGGAAAGCAACAAAAACAAACTGCGAAAGACATAATTCTACGGTAACTGTATGTTTTGTTCTTGCTACTACCAGACGATCCTACGCGGCTTGGGACACGGTTTTTAAACTGAAGAAGTCAGATGTAACTTCAATAACTCCCCCTTAATCCTACTAAGTATTACCTGAATATAGAACGTATAAAATGAATTGGATAAAAGGTTCCCAAGCAATTTTCACTCTTACATTCACCCCCCCCCCTTTTTTTTTTCTCCAGCTCGCAGATCAGATGCGTTTCATAAACGCATCTGATCTGCAATGAAACAGTCGTCCCTCGTCTGTCTGTGGTTCTGCCTATGACCTCCTGTCTTTCACAGTCACAGTGTCCTTGCAACTCGAAATGCAAGGATCTTGATATTGGCCATCGTTTCTTAAAAATGCTTTGTAAGGAACGATTTTTGTGCACTTCGTCACGCATTAAGACAATATTGTTCAAGACACTTTAATACTTTTTGTTTTCAAACTAAATTGCCTTTAACCTCTTTTGTACGAAAAAGCCATTTTAAAATGTTTTCGGTGCTGTTAGTTTATTTACTAGAGGAAAGACTTTTTAACTTGGATTAGTTAAATATAGCCTCTAAGTGGCAAAAGTAACCAACAAGCCAGTAAATCTGTGCAGACCTCACAGCAGGACAGCTAATAAAGCCTACAGGACCACGGCTAACGCAAATAGTTCAGTTGGTAGGCTTGAAGCGATTTCCTTACAAAATATTATAAAATCCTAAAGTCGTTTTCGATGGTGCTTGCTGTTGTCAGACAGCGTTTTCTTTTACAAGATGCTCCTCCTCCTCCTCCTCCCCATTATTATCTGCTTCCTGGAAAAAGTTCTTGCTTTGTTCAATACATGGTAGGTATGTGAAAAAGATACAACCACATTAAAGGGGTTTATAGAAAGATAGATAGATTGATAGTTACATGGATGCATAGATAAACCGGAGAGAGAGAGAGAGAGAGAGAGAGAGAGAGGAGGGGAGGCAAACAGTAACTTATAAGAGAAAAAGTGTGGCATGCAAAAGGAACACATCGCAGTGCACCACGATCCCAGCCCACGCCATGTTGATTGCGTGGGTCCAGGTGTCTCTCATTAGTCCGATATGTTGCACCGGCAGTCTAGTGCTGTGCTGATTACCTCGCCCTCCCACAGCAAACTTGGCTAATTGCTGCCTACGTGTAAGCCCGGCCAGGTTTGCAGCAGGTCTTGATGCTACCTTGTGATGTAACCTCTTGATTTGACCGCTTCACTACTATGATGGTATGTTGAAATTATTTTGATTGCTACTATGATATCATTATTATTATTTTTTTTTAGCTTGGAAGAGCTCCTGGTAAAAAAGAAAAAAAAAAGTAAAGAAGACTATAATCAAACCTATTACTCTTCAAAAGTATCAACAAAGGTGAATTTAATCGTCTGGGGATATCACTTCTAGAATATGTCATCGGACTGAAGAGGTTTAAGCTTTAGCTGAGATATTTCTTTGGGCTGAATATAATCATCAAATGTTTACTAGAATAAATGCGACAGTCGTAAGTCATGACCATTGGATTATGCTATTCTTAGGACTACACTCGCCTAACGTGAACCGCTCGAACTCAACTGCCACTAAGTTAAGCCAAATTTATTGCATATGATACATGCTTGCTCTTGAAAGGAGAACGTAATTTACCTTCCTTTTTTAAATTAATACAGAGCCTAATGTGAATTGATAATAATATAATTATCACGAAGTTAGCTTTAAAACACTTGACCTTACGATTTGACCTACTTATGCATAACCCAAGTAGCCAAACTTAACCTAACCTAACTCAAATTATCTAAACCGTGCCTAACTAACCTTACTTTATCATGTCTTACCTGCCAAACTACTCCTACTTAACCGCACCTAATCTAGAAATGAACACTTACCCATAGCTGCATGACATATCCCAAATTTGCCTTTTGTACAGGATCTCCTTGTAGGCTAAACGAGAATACCAAGAAGAAAGGGAGATAAAGCCAACCATTCTCTCTCTCTCTCCGAGAATGTAACTAATCAAACTCAACTAAACCCAGCTCAACCACCGAGGAAAGTAAGAAAAAAATCGCCACCGAAAATGTAACTATTTAAAGCCAAGCCAACCCATCCCACACCAATCCAACACAACCCCACTTAGCTTTGTCAGAATTAATGCAATCTATCCCCAACCAAACCCTGTACAGATTACCAGCGTTCGGCCTATCGCACACTAACCTAATTTTCTCTTAACCTTACGTAATATTTCACCTGACCGGATTTTACTTAAGCCGACCTGACCTCTCATGGACGCCATCTCTTCTTGTTTTATGCCTTTTGCTTCAACCTTTAGCTCATCTGTCGTTACCTAAACTGTACTGAGGTCATTTCACCTCGGTCACTGTTTCACTTAAATTAACCTCCATTTCCAAAGCTCACTTCTTGCTAGATCTTTGTAAGACCATTACTGAACACAGGGCCCCAAGAACTTTCTCCATAAAACCCTTAACTGAGCCAACCTGTGCCAGGTTTTGTCTGCAAACTTCTCAGTCTCATCTCCCCACCTTCTACCTGGCCTTTTTCATCTTCGCTTGCAATCCCGTGAAGTCCAAGTAGTCAGTCTCTTGCTCCATAGGTTATGTCTTATTCTCGCTACGTGACCAGGCCACTACCATTTTGTACTTTTATGATTTCTGTAATATAATCAAACTTACACTGCGCTCTCACCCAAACTGATCATCTCCTGTCTCTCACAGACGTTCCCAACACTGACCTTTCCATTGCTCTTTGAGAATGGATTACATTGTTTTCCATCGATTTTGTCAGATTCCAGGTCTCACAACCGTACGTAATAGCTGGGATATTACACTCGTTATATACTTTTCTTTTGACAAATACTGGTAAAACAACAATTAAATGTTTTCTCTTTGTTTAACTGAAGCTATCTATCCAATTGTAATGCGTCTTTTTAACTCGTTTTTTGGTCTTTCGTTAGTTTCTGCATGTGTCCCAATTAATTGTACTCCAGTATTTCAAGAGTTTCTTCATATATTTTGATGACACCCTTTGGTATATATATATATATATATAGAGAGAGAGAGAGAGAGAGAGAGAGAGAGAGAGAGATTTATATGCGTGTGTGTGTGTGTGTGTGTGTGTGTGTGTGTGTGTGTGATGTTCTTACTAACTTCATAGTATTTTGTCCTGTCTTCGAGAAATTTTCCGAAACTGAGAGGTGTAACTCCTCCAGTATAATACATCTTTCCTTAGACATCGTAGTTTTCGATATATTTTGGCAGACACAAGACGATTTTAATCAGCTTCTTGGAAACTAATTCTAGTAAAATGATTAAAAAAGGTTATGGTTCGGTCAGGGTGGAGAAAACTCGACTAACCTGATCAAAATTGTCTGAGTGTAGCAAGAGTGAACTAGAAAAGTCGTCACTAAATTGAAGCATTTGTCATTTTTACTACTTCAGGGTTCTCTCGCTCTTTTCTATTCCTTTCCTTAACCCATTCCTCCAAAAACTTCATTTAAGTCTTTGAAATTGGGAGTTATTTTTTACTTTTGCTCTGGTTGCCTCCAAACGAATTTTATTGATCCGGCGTGCAGATTTTGTTACTGAAAGCGTTAATGAAGGCTGTATGAAAAATCTAAATTTCTAGTGTTAATAATGGTTCTATTTTATTACTAAAACAGATAATGAATGCTGTATGAATAATCCCTGTTACTAAAACAGATAATTAATGTCTATGAATGACCTCTATCGCTAGACATTTAATGAAAGCAGTATGAAAAACCTCTATTTCTAGAGTTAATGAAGACTCCATGAATAATCTCTGTTACTAGAGTTAATGAAGGCTATATGAATAACCTCTGTTACTAGAGTTAATGCAGGCTAAATGAATAACTTCTCTCTATAAAGTTACTAATTGCCATATGGATAACTTCTATTGGGAAAAAAAGTTATTGACGGCTATGTTAATAACCTCTCTCTGTAAAGTTACTGACCGTCATATAGATAACTTCTATAATAATAATAATAATAATAATAATAAAAAAGGTTATTGACGGCTATATGAACAACCTCTATTATCAAAGCAGTTGATGAAGGCTATATTTAATCTTTGTTGTCTCAAACGTCTCCTCCAAGTTTAATAGAATGTTTGTAGGTAGCAAGAACAGAATACAAATCACATCACTGGATTTAATGCCTTATGCAGAGACGCAACCTTCTCTCCTCCTTTATTATATTTTAGAGTATTCCTCTTTGTTTTCATTTCCTCACACACTTGACACCTCTCGAACATTCATTTAGTTTATTCACTGTTTTATTCACTGTAGTCTCTCCATACTCCTGCTCAATGGAAGTGGGTGGTGGCGACCATTATCCACTCACTTGATGTAGTGCTGCCTACTTCTTCCTTCACCTTTATCATACTTTTTGCTGCATCTGCCATCCAATCTTTCTGTTTCTCCCATACTCTCCTTTCACTTTTTGTCACTTTCCTTTCCAGTTCATCTTGCTCAACACTGAGTGACAAGCCTAATGGTTTCCTGTAACCCGGAAATCCATTTGCAACGTTGGTGGTACCCATATACCCACATAATGGGGTGATATGGAGCCTACTTTGGCGCCCTGTTAGCTGGGTAAAAAGTCGCATGCGGCATTTTCTATTTGTTGATAATAGTAAATATCTCTCTATCTTGACGAGTATCGTGTCATGGACCCCTGAATATCCGTGACATTGAGACTGACCTTTCAAGATCACGTAAGGTCAAAGGTCTTAGTGCCAAGTGAAAGCCCATATTACTAGTTCCTGTATGTTCCTAATAGTAAATATTTCTATCTTCAACCGGTTTCAAGTTAAAGCCCTTTGAATACCCGTGACCTTGATTTTGATCTTTCGAGGTCACTCGATTACCTTCGAATTTAATCACTGTGTTGTTCGACCGGTGCCCACTTATCCTGAAAGTTTCATGAAATTTCATTCATCCGTTTTTCCGTAATGTTGCTAACAAACAAATAAAGAAATAAACAAACAACAAACTCGACCAAAAACAATACCTCGCCGGACTCACTACGACAAATGGAAGATGACAGGTTGATTCAGAAGTCACAAGAAATTCAAAACTTTGCCGACAAAAACACCCACGGCTTCTAATATACTATAAGAACGGTCTACGTCCCTCAGAAACGTAACATTTCCCCAGTTAGGTCCGCTGATGGGAACATGCCATACAAAGACAGTCTACAAATAGTTTTGAGGTGGACTGAACACTTCAAAGGTCTACTAAACCACGTAATCCTTATTGATGCTGCTATAAAATCTACTATTGCTAGACCAATTGGACAAATGTACCATTACTTTCGGAAGTCACCAACGCAATTCAGTGAATAAAAACAATAAAAGAGCTGGGCCAGATGGCATCCCTGTTGAGTTATACAAGCAGAGAAGATATCTACTGAATGTTCGCCTACACGAATTAATCGCATAGATGGAAAGAGATGCTATAATCCCACAATCACTAAATGAAGCAAACACCATGACAGTATATAAGACCAAGAGAGACTCAACAATGTGTGGTACAGTAAAGGCAACTCCTTATTGTCAGTAGCAGGCAAAGTTCTCGCCAAAATTATGCTCTCCCGATTAATCACACATGTCACAGAACATACCCTTCTAGAAACACAATGTGGTGTTAGGAAAGATCGCGGCACAATCAACATGATTTGTGTTGCAAGGCAACTTCAAGAAATGCGTCTTGAGCGGAACAAAGACTAATTCATGGCCTTCATCGACCTGACCAAGGACTTTGGTACAGTAAGCAGGAGCCTCATTTTGATGGCATTTGACAAGGTGAGGATTCCTCCTAAATTCCTCACTCTCCTGAAATAGTTATATAATGGGATGCAAGTGCGTGTTCTGGCGGGCGGCTTGTAGCCTGACCCATTTATAGTCGAGGTTGGTGTCAAACAAGGATGTGCTCTAGCTCCAGTACTGTTTAGTATCTTTCTCATGGACATAACCAGTTTCTGTCACCTCAGTCTTAGGATTGAAGATGTGCCACTATAAATGTAGATTAGATGGCAGCCTGTTCAACCATAGGCACCTACAAGCAATCACTAAGACTAATACAGCACAAATTATGGAAATACAGCAGGCAGAAACTGTTCTTAGTACCCATGGTGTTGTAACAATGCGAAGGGCACTGGACACATATTCCACTGCATATACAGCATTTGGACTCAACATTAGTGCCCAGAAACCTGTAGTAATAAACCAATACCAAAATCAAATCAACAACGTAACCTTCACCCTTTTCACTTAAATGGAGAACCAATTAACATTAATTATTTTAACCTGGGAAGTGTTTTCACTCCTAACCACACTCTTGGTTTTGAAGTCCAGCCGAGGATAAATCAAGCATCTTTTACTTTTGGACGACCAATGGCTACAGTATTTTCTAATAACAGCCTTAGAACAAGCACTAAGGCAGCTGTCTACCAGGTTGTATGTGTATTTACTCTACTGTATGCCTCCGAAACATGGACACACTACAGACGTCATATCAGATTACTAGAAGACTTTCACACCAATGCCTTCAGCGTTTTCTAGGATTAAACCAGAAGGACAAAATTTTGCGCCAGGAGGTATATTGTCATACTCAGACAACAAACGTGGATACAATGCTTGCACGACGGCAGTTAAACTGGCTGGGCCATGTCATCATAATGCCTGAACATCGAAAATAGGTATAATGATCATTCATAAGAAACTTCTCAAAAAATGTGATATCAGACCAGAGGCCCTCGAGCAGCTAGCCTCAGATAGACAAACATGGCGCAAACTATGTTCAGAGGGCACAGCATGACTGGAAGATTTTAACTAGCAGAAGAGAGGAAAGGCGTACTCAACGACACCTGACTGCAGAGGGTGTAATCCCTCCTTGACACAACACCTTTGTTATCTGTGTAATCTGTGGCTCCCCCATCGGACTCAACAGTCACCTTCGATGACATCAACGTCGGGAAGGTAACCTCGGCCTCTTCACCATCTCATTAGTCCATCATCATTCAGAGCGAGCTTCATCGTCGACTGCGATAGACCACCATAGGAGAAAAGTAAGTACATTTTTGTATGTATGTATGTATGTTTGTATGTATAGGTGTATGTATATCTTTTTCCATTCCTCTACGGTATTATTTCTTCCTTACGATTTTCCTTCTCTCGTTCTTGTATACCGTATTTTCATTTTCTTCCATATTTGCTGTACTTTCTGTATTTTTCTCAGGTTTTGCATTCCTAGATGAACATGAAAATCAAAATGAGACAAAGATGGATATATATATATATATATATCTATCTATATATATATATATATATATATATATATATATATATATATATATATATATATATATATATATCATCATCATCATCATCAGCCGTTGAGGTCCACTGCAGGACCGGCCTATCTCTACCGAAGCAGGGAGGATACAGCCAATATATCTCTACTCAGTGGCTTAGGCTGTCTGGTAGAGAGACTGTCCAGTATGTAGGGTGAGAAGTGCTTGTGAGTGTGATTGTAGTGTTGTAGTGGCTTTGGATGTGTGTGTAGTCTGTGAACCAAGTGTAATCGGCGCGCCTTAAGCCGGTTGGGTGCAAGCATACTAGTTTGCGACACTGGTTCAACCACAGCACCGCTTGTGTCCGCCAAAGTAGCAAGTGGCTCGGTGAGCGCTTCCCAAAGTTTTTTATAACTCTGGCGGGAGGCAAGCCCGTGCTCAACAGCGTGCGAAACGCACAGTCTACAACTGTACCACAGATGCTCCATATATATATATATATATATATATATATATATATATATATATATATATATATATATACAGAGAGAGAGAGAGAGAGAGAGAGAGAGAGAGACTGCTTTGCTGTAGTGTAAGATACAGTCCATCAGCAGCTGATGGCAGTATCAACCAGGGACATATCTGCAAAGTTCCTTTTTGCACCAGATAGTCCTACACCCAAATGATGCAGGCTTCAAGACAGCAGAAACTGACTGAGAAAGTACAGTAAGTTTTGAATGCTCTCAATCCCATGTTCTCTTTTATTCTTGCCACCACCAGCTGGTTTCATTCATGTTTATGGCATGTCTCAAAAAGCGAAGGAGTTAATGAAGTCTAAATATTTTCCTTCCAGCTCTAAAATTTTAGTCTCCCCTAAGCTGAACAAAGTCGTCTAAAGAAAAAAAATAATAAAAAATATATACGTCATTAGATTTAAGGGGATAATGGATGGTCAGGAATTTGAAAGGTTATTATAGGTTTCTGGAGGTCAAATGTCGCTCCCTGAAGGCTATGGTCCTTTAAGTTTAGCATCTCAGAGAGAGGGGTGTGAGTTGGGAGCAGGACAGTGAAATGGCGGGGGACAGGGCGACTTGGAGGCGATTTATTTGTGGCCACCCCAAACGGGATTGAGGCATCTGGCAATAGATAGATAGATCTCAGAAAGAGAGCTGATCACGGCCCTAATTCATATACAAATTTACTATCAATACCCTATCCTAATGAGGATCTGTTTTTGCTGTAAATAAGGGACAAGGAACATTCTTCACTCCTTTCCTACGACAAGGAACTGATAAATATATTGCTTGTGGATCTTGGTCCAGGACTTTTGTAGTTACACATCGAACGGTAGCCAGGCTCATGAACAGTGACAACTTCAAGATCTGCGATTCACAATCTGCCTTGAACGTGGGGCATGCACCTGTTTCCTGACATGCATATCCTCAAATCCACCTGTGCCTCTTGGATAAGGAAGAAGAACGAGGCAGAATGATTATCAAATGTCTAGTGAATGTGAACAAGCCAGATAATGCCCCAGTAAACACCTCCACTTCACACTTACGCCAAGTCCTTCACTTTATCCCTAACACATCATACCCAAGAGAATTGTGAATGGATAGAGAAATTTAATACATCTCTTTAAGTTTAGGGACACAACTAGCACATAGAAATGAGGAGTAAAAGAAGTTAAATATTAGGCGAAAAATTTACCCAGATTCTACAGTGCCAATGTATTGAAGATGCCACACCAAGAACAGTTCACATCAGGCTAGAGAAGAACAGCTGCTTTTCTCAAAAGACTTTTTTTTTTTTATGTCTCTTAAGTCAGGTTCTTTTCTAATTACTTGGGACCATTGGAGTAAGGAGATGCTTTAGTATGAGCCACATCACTAGAACGATCACCTCCAGTGACCAAATGAAGACCATGTCACACTGTTCCCGTCTTGGAAATTCAGTGTTATATGATAAATCATACCCATGTTATTTTTTTGAAAGGCCATAACTCTCAGATAGGAAAATATCACCTCACTAAACGGCTTACAGGAAGTTATATCCATCCCCATTACTACGAGAAGTGTACCCAGTCAGAATGAAATCGGCTGCTGGTAGCAAGAAAAAAGTTATTAACAAGTACAGCGTACAGCAGCACAGTTTAGTGCTGGTTGGTTGTAGCCCCTTCACTCCAAGGGGGGTCCCTAAGGTAATAAAATGGTCTGGTGGAAGGAAGAACATAGGTTTGAAAATGCCACCACACTAAGCGGTTTAGCGATGAGTGTGCCCAACCCCTGAACAAAATCGTCTGATGGGAGCAAAAATAGGCTCAGCAAGCGCATTCGTGGGCCTTGTACTTCCATCATGCCGGTATATCTGTCACATAGCATAAAATTCCGCCAACACAACCATCAGAACAGCAGCAGCCGAAATACCGTAACATTTTCCAGCATTAACTTATCATAAACAATTCAGAATCTTTTCATTCAGGCCAAGTCAGTTTCGTTTAGGACAGTTCAAGGCATTCAGACTACTGTGGGTTAATCCAGTCCCTTTACATCTATTCCGGCATAAACTCTGTCTACGTTCACTTGGGCTAAAGTTGTCACCCTTTCATCTTGAGTGCTGAAAGTATAATCAGATTATTATTAGAATACGGTGTTACCCACGCTCAAGTGCTATGGAAATTATGTAAGGCCGTAGTACCTCCTTATTCAGCAAATGAGTTTCAGAAAAGAATCACTGCCAAGTTAAGGTGGACAAACTGTGGTCAGGTCAGTTTAGATTTTCTCAAGACCAGTGCATTCAGGTTCATAAATACTGCTTCAAGTCCAGCGAGGTCCTAAATATCTCCTTCGGCCCAGTTACGTTAATTCAGTTCAGTTTATGATCATCAGTTTCAATTTGGTCCGTGTGGGACCAAGTAGGAACTGTCAGGTCATTGCAGGCCTTCACATCCATCAGCTGGGCTTATACATCTAGTCAGATCTGTTCAGTGCCTTTACACCCAGTCGGACCCAGTCAGACAGTTCATGTCCAGTCATATCTACGTAGATCATCTTGGACCTAGCAAAATCCTTCATGTTTATTTTGTTCATGTTTAAACCCAGTTTTTCGAATTAAGGGTTATTATATCCGAATTAAGTCTTTTAAGGTTACTTCAAGTCCATCATATGAGATTAGGACAATATACACACATTCAGGTTACTTCGTTTATGGTAATACCGAAACCTATTCTATACGCCCCGGAGTACTTAAGAAATGGCAGTTCAGAATGTTTAGATTCTTGCAAGTTACTTTAGATCTGTCTTACTGATTCAGGTCGATGTAGCCGTTCAGCGTCTTGTCCTACTTGTGCAATAGTTTTGATAAGATAATTCAGGTCTTTCATGCCGTATGGGATCATTTTATATTTGCCAATTCGTTCCGGTTAATAAAGATTGCTTCAGGTCATTCCTAAAGAGGAGTGTGACAAAAATCAACTCAGCAAGTGTAACGGTTGAAGGGAAATGTCGAGTCGCACCTTTCAGAACAGGATGGAGTGGGAGGAGACAAGATGACAGGAAAGACTGGGATAGTGGGCTACGGTGAGGAAAGATTACTTTGTTAAGAATGGGGCTGTAACTAGGCTACCAAGATGTAAGCAGACGATGGAGGAAAATGGGTAGGATGTTCAGAAAAAAGTAGGTCAGAAAGATTAAACTGGTTGTGGTTGGTAGGGATGGACAGAAACAAGTAAATCAATGAGATTAAGATGGTTGTGGTTGGTAGGAATGGGCAGAAAGAAGTAGGTCAGAAAGATTATGGTTGTGGTTGATAGGGAATGAGACACGACGAGTACACTAAATGAAGGTGGGTGTTGATGAGGGACAAGGTTTGATTAGTGGTTGGCTGGTGTACATAGGAGTACACACAATCAAAAAGGCATCTTTTCACTTTCATGTCTTTACGTTTTCAAACAGTGGACGAACCACTTGAAAATGTTCTCTAATCACTTCTCATTTATGTGGATGCCTGACATTATTATTAGCATCCAGTATAATATGAGGTTTATACAACATATGAAAAACTATCATTCAGATCTGTTTTAAGTTAAGATAACGCGAACATCAGCAACGCTCATTGTGAAATCGCCGATCATCTACGTAAAGAACTTTTTTGATCGTGTTAACTTAGGAGGTTAGATAACCGGAGGTCTACTGGCCCATGACGAGGTTATCTGTTCATAAACACAGCTATAATGCTGTAAGAGAAAAAGATAGAAAAGAGGAAAGACCTTCCCCATCCACCACACCGTTCGTAAAAACCAGCACAAAAAAGATAGGAAAAAACATCATGCTTGTTAGAAAGATTGGTTTAATTCTGCGTCGTTGCACCCACGACCGTCGGATATTACAGTGAGCTCTATGACCCTATATCGTCAAATTAGGGGGAATCCTCTCTATTGCATTTTCGTTGCAAGTGCGTCTCTATGGAAGCTTCAATTTCGTCCCTAAAGTAATTTCTTCGATTGTGATGGGCGACCTTAACCCTGTGATAGTTTCCGTCCCCAGCGGTGCCCCTTCTCCTTAAGGTAAGCTGCTTTACAAGATCTGAGCAACTTCCAAGGTTAGGTTAAGTTTGGGTTGGTTAATGACACGGGAGGAGGGGGGGTCTTTGATAGGAGTCTCCCAGTTAGAACAACGTTAGGTTTAGTTTGGTTATGATGGGTTAGTTAGGGAAGGTTAGGTTCGATTAGGGTAGGTTTTTAACGTATTTCGATGTATTTGGATGTTAGTCTGTATCTGACTTCAGGAGACTTCTTTCGGTTGATTTTGTTAATTTTATTCCCATATCTGGCCTCACATCCCTGTAGGGGTAGGAGTAATTTGTAACAAAATTACATCTCAAAATCAATCGAAGTACATTAATAACCGTTACCTAAAAAAAAAAAAAAAAAAAAAAATAGAGGAGTAAAAACATGGGCACAACAAAGAGGAAAAATCCGAATCTTCTTGTAAGTCTATCGTAAAAGGTAAGGCATGAAAAAAGTCAGGGTGAATGTAGAGATGGTAAGATGAGTAGGTAGGACTGGGATGATGGAGGGTGGTGGGTTTTGGCAGATGTTATACACCTTGTAAAAGTGGACATTATACAGTACGTAAGCCAGCATGTGTGTAGCAGTGTTTGATTACAATGTTCTCTCCAAGTGAAACAAAGGCAAAAATGTTAGCAAGTATCACTCTCTTGTATCCGACGTCTACAAATGAGCTAGAGAAAATGAAATAAAACAACAACAAACCTAATGGTCTTTTCGAAGGCTTAAGATAACCATAGTAAAGCAAGAAAGCTCACTCTCCATCAAACCTTCCAGCCGAAGCTGGGAGGGGGATCACCATGCAGGACTTGAAAAAAAATACATAAAATAAAAATCCATGGATACTTTCAAGGGAAAACTGAAAAAGCAAACTAACGAACAAGACGGAACTCCCACAGACTGTAATACTTGTACCAGAGACTGGTCTAAGGGCTGAAAATTAGATTACCAGTATATGTCCTGTAAACTTTACACTCTACCAGTTGCTCTCAAAATCTAATTACTTAATGTTTCCTGTCCTTTAACCCAGCCACCATGTTTGTTACATTTCAGATCAAAACCTGTTTTGTTGACTTTGTTCTCCGATTTTGAATTTTGACCTCTCTCTGCAAGCTTGACCTTTGATTATTTGTTCTCAAAATCGAATCCATGACTTACTTTGAACCCTTCCACAAAGTTCGGTGCAAATGGGATAAACACTGTTTATATTTACTTTACCATCTGTCCTTGACCTTTACCCTTTTGTCCTCAAAAATTGTGGGTAAGTCCTTTACCTATCCCTCAACCCTTCCACCAAGTTTGGTACAATTATGATCAAAACTGTTTTGGTTATTTAATTCACAATCAGACACACTGGTCAGGTTTTATCTCACCTTGTGACCCACTGCTTTCAAAGTAGAACCTCTTCGTTATTTTATTACCATCAAGCCTTCCACCAAGTTTGGTCTTAATAGGTTAAAATCTGTTTATCGTCCTGGTCAGATTTCAACTAGCCCCTTGACTCTGAGATTTAACCTGTCGTTCTCTACACACATTAAGTTAATCCCTATCCTGACCCTCTACCTCTCCATCAAATTGGGTTAAAATCGGATAAAAACTGTTGAATTTATTTTGTTCTCTCTCTCTCTCTCTCTCTCTCTCTCTCTCTCTCTCTTTACACACACACACACACACACACACACACACACACACACACACACACAACCGTGAAAACGTAACACCCGCACTCGCTTCATGGGCCCGGAGATTACTCTGTTCTACACTAACTTAATCCGTTAGGGAAGAACATTATCTAATATGTTTTGCTCACCATCTTCATCACTATAATAATCGTCAGTATCGTCGTCGGCCTTCTGTGGATATCTTGTGGGGCTTTCGTCATATTGGAGCAGAAGACTTCGAACTGTGTCCATTTTAGTGAGTTCTGATGAGGTAAAATCAAAACAGATCATGCACCGAGCAACTTCCGGGTTCGATGTATCAACTGAGCGGGCAGGAGGCTTTGCTGAAGAGAAGAGAAAAAAAAATTATTACTGGTCTGAATCCCTGCGATCTGCCAACGAAAACAAAGAGAGACAACGTAAAAAGGCTTAGTGTATTTGGCCAGGGCAACGAATTCTGACAGGAGTTGCATCTGGTAACTTCCTTGGTTTTGGAGCGATATGCTTTAGTATGTCCTCCGTGTTGCTATATTTTTCCCCGAGTTATCCTTGCTGGCGCCGGACGATTTTATACCACTCGGAAATTATTATTGTTATTTATGGGTTCTTGTATTTTCTGGCAAGAATGGCTACTCTCCTAAGCTGAATGAAATCCTGTATTAGGGACTGCCCTAAGCTGAATAAATTAAGTGTCAGTAGCATAGAAAAAGAGTCCTTTAAATCTTCTCATAAACGCCTGGCGGCAGTGCGACTGAAATGGAAATGTCTTAATGTTAATGAAGAAGTTGAAGGTGAGTGTTGTTAGTTCGCTCAGCACGAGAGGTCATTCCTAAACTGAATAAAATGGCCTACCGACAACATCTATCAATTTAGAAAAAAAAAATAATCGGACGGTAAGAGTGCAGTTTCTGCAAGCACTTGAGGTATAGTTTCAACCCTTCATCCCGATGACGTCTTCACTGATTTGTTCTTGCTACAACCAGCTTATGTTTATTCTCCCGACGTAGGGATTCGGAGCAAACTCCATTAATCACTTAATCACAGAAAAGCTTCCCTGAGGTGAATAACACGATTTATCAGTTATAACAACAAATATACATGGCGTCCTAAGGCAGAACACAGGATGATGTATCAGGTGTCTTGCTACAGTAAAGCGATTATATTCAAACGGAGGAATTAAACACACAAGTCTGATGAGAACCCGACCGTATCGAAAGTTTTGCATCCTCAAAGTACACATAATTTCACTGACTCAGTCGAGGATTTCAGAACCCAGGGTTTGAGTAGGTGAGCAAAGAATTTCAGCAAGTGAGCAAGAATTTCAGCAGGTGAGCACAGGATTTCAGTATATGACCATAGGAATTCAGTATATGAGCCGACAGTTTCAATATGTGAGTCGAAGATCTCAGTATGTGAGCCAAGGTTTCAGTATGTGAGCTGAGGATTTCAGTGTGTGAGCCAAGGATCTCAGTGCTGAGCCGACGTTTCAGTATGTGAGCTGAGGATTTCAGAATGTGAGTCGAGGATTCCGAATGCTTGAAGTGAAGAGCGAATAGTGGTGTGGCTCATCTTCACTCTGTTCCAGTTGTATTTTTCCTTCTTTGTTTTTCCAATTTCCTGTTTCTGGATCCCACTCCGATCAGTTATATAGTGGGAGCAGTGTTAGGATACTGGAAATAATGATGACTGATGACGACTGAAAATGACTGATAACGACGGAACATGACTGAGGATGACTGGAGGTAACTGATAATGACTGAAAATGTTAATTATGATTGAAGATGATTGTGACACTACTAGAAAATTTTCAACATTTTATCTAGTTCAGAAATGAGAATGGGTGATTTGGGATAAACTGACAGTGCTGATTAAATATATTTTTACCTTTTCTCTATCACGCACAGATTTTCTGAAAATCAGGATTGAATTTCTTCTTCCACTGGTCAGAAATCAATATGCTCCTATTGCCTAGTTATTCTGGAAATATTTTCTTAATCGAGCAATATTAACTGGGATGTAAAAGTAATTTGCAGAAACAAAATCAAGTGTATTATTCCACCGCTGTATGTAAATTTCGCTGTGAATACAGGTACTCATAGTACGGTTTTTGATTTTATGTTTTTGTGCGCTACATTGTTTTCCCTTGTCAGCATCCAACAATAGTTTGCCATCATACCAGTGCCACTTCTACCTTAGAATCTTTGTTCCATTACCGCAATATCATGGTGAAAACGTACACCCTGTTCGTCACTACCATCACCCAAGTTTGTCGGGGGAAAAAAAAAAAAAAAAAAAAAAAAAAAATTTAAGGGGCATGTGGCATTCAAGTTCATGGTACGCAACCAGAAGCTCCTCAACGATTTCCACGTAATCTTCACTGCGATGGCTGCCCTGAAAACCAGAACAACTTTTCTTAATACACCTCAAAGCCTTATGTTCGTCTGCCTCGAGGGTTGCATCACACTGACTGTACTTTCTTTCATCAGGCTACCAATTTATGGGTCAACGAAAATGTCTTCCTTCAATCTGCCGTTGCTAATCTTAGGGAAGACTTTCTTCAGGTGTGCAAAGCCTGCACCTGTCTTTTCTAAGGCTTTGACGAGGTTCTTTATCAAGCTTATCTTGATGTGAAGAGGCGGAAGTATGATATCTTCCGCTTGGGCGAGTGGTTCGTTCCTTACCTTGTGTACACCAGCTTCTTAGGAACTTCGGGGAGGCCATCCACGCTGGATATAATGCTGCTGCACCTCACGGCTGTCTCATTAACACAGGAAGCAACAGTATTTCGTGAAACTTCCCTGTAGTCCAACCAGTATGGCTACCTCTTTCAAATCGTTGCGGATTTCCCATCGGAATTCGCTGTACTCAGTCAAAACGAGGGGGTTTTGCATCCATTTGTACGTTTCCTTCATTTCAAGAGCAAAAACAAGTGGCACAGTGGGTAACATGTTCCCACTGTGGAACAGAACAGCTTTCAGACCTGATTTGCTGGAGTCAGTTAAAAGTCGCCATTCGTCAGGGTCGTAAATTCTTCCCAAGGCTTCGAACGGACTTGCTATACTGCTACAGGAGCATACTTCTCCGTCTGACTTGAAAAAAAAAAAAAAAAAAAAAAAAACTTCCCAATTTTGTTGCCACTTCTTGAAACTCGTCACCTTTGTGTCTGGATGCAACAGGTTTCAATCTCAAAGCGAGTAGTTCCGACTGTCGTTTTGATAATTTTAGGTCACGTACAAGATCGTTAAGGTAGCCTTGGGTGACTGGAAGGGGTACTTTGCCAGATGGCTGACATTCGAAGTCAGAAGCAGGGGCAGCTGCTCCAGATGCATCTCCATCTTCATCCTCATCTGTGGTCTGCAGTACACATTTATTTCTTAGTGACCTTGGAATGGGCAAGTCCTCCGTGTGATCGATCGGTCTTATTGCCAACGGTAAATTTGGATAAACAATGCTGTTTTTGTTTTTGGAATAAAATCCTACAACTTTTGTTATGCAAAAGTAGCAGTCTGTTGTGTGGTCACCAGGTTCTCTTCACATCATGGGAACGGCGAAAGGCATCCATGTTTTCCTTTCTGCTAGCCATTAGTGGAGAGAGTTGGAACAAGTCACGCAACAGATATGGGACGCCCATTGTTTGTGTTGGTCACCAATCTTAACGCCAAAATAATGTAGATAAGCAGTTTTTACAAGGGGTGTGATATTCTGTGTCTGCTTCTTTGGGGTGAAACTTCCACATATATAAAAGAAAGCATTAGGATTATTCACAAATCCGCGAGGCAATGTCAACCCATAAATCTGAAATTGGAGTTATATTATGCATAATGAATTTACATTGACAGACTTTAGATACTGGATGTAGAAAACTGGCAATGTATATTTTGGATATTACACACTACATATAGAAAAGACATATGAAGAGCACGGATAAAGCGATGAAAGGCAGGACCACTGAACTATAGGGATGCGCGTGAGGGTAGTGAGTTCAGAAAAACTGTTCGTGCCAGGGCAAAATGAACATCATATTATTTTTAAATTAACGCCACGTTATTGCCGTGGGATACCCATTATTGTCTCTGAACTGAAATTCTTGTCGAGTAGTGTGATTCAAGTTGATGATAACTGCAGATGGATGATTGAAGATGATGATGACTAAAGATGACTGATGACTGAAGATGACTGATGACTGAAGATGATTGACGGTGACTGAAGATGACTGAAAATAGCTGAGGATGATTGAAGATGATTATATGATTAAAGATAATGACGATGACTGAAGATGACTGATGATGATTGATGATGTTTGAAGATAAATGAAGAGTACTGATGACGACGATGACTGGCGAGTGAGGATGATTGATGATTACAGATGGCTGGCGACTGAAGATAGCTGACTGAACACTGCACATTAATGATGATGATGATGATGATGATGATGATGATGATTGGAATCATTCTTAAAGAGTGATGACTTGATATATACTCGCTCGCAGACTCCTGTGACTCATTTTTGGATGAATAAACTTATCTGACGTTACCTAGAACAGAATACTAGAGTTGTTCTGATCATGAGTGGGTGGGTGGAGGCTTATTGGCAACGTTATTAATCCCTTGATTCTGAGGTCGTATTATTTCATTCTTGTTTTATCTAAACAATATTAATCAGATCCACAGAGACTTTCTCGAACTGGAAATATTTACCATAGCCGTGAGTGACCCCTTTACTATAATAGATGTCCTCAGTGCTAATTAAAGTCGTTAAGAGTTAACAAAACAAAATCTGTCAGCGTGTATATAATGGGTTTAACAATGAGGATGCTATGACTGATTCAGCTGTTTGTGGATGGGCTCTGTGTGCTCAGAATCATTAAAGAAACATAAGAACGGAAGCTCATTCCTCTGTATTCAGTCTCACACAGTTTGCCCATCTGCCAGTTTGGACTAGCAGATGCTGAAAAAGCACACCTTCACGAGGTAGCGCTAATTTAACTGGGCAGCTAGGAGGTCCGGCTACATAAACGTCCCTCGGTTTACACCGTATCCAGGAAACGAAGACAGTGAACTGCAGGAAAAGGGCAAATTCAGCTTGCGGTCCACTAGGTTCACATTCAGATCGCATTGTGGCCACATCAACGGCTACAGATCAGTCACAGGATACTCTCACCGTCTCTGGAGGTTTTATGGCTCAAGGTACTTAGTAGATTAGTTTCCAGATATATCAACAAGGAAGTGATCTCCTATGTGTCATAGAATACGACCCAAGTATTTTATCTAGTCGTCGTCCTATTCTCAGCGCATTCATTTAAAGAGGCCGGGGTTTATTCACTCGCTGGCAGGTTGTACTTCCTTTGTTCTTTTCCTGGGGCCGTGCTTGTGTATGCATATTATCTCCTATATTCCTCCACTGTTGCAATCATGTCGGCGTATGAGACCTCTTCCTTGTGTGTGTGTGTGTCTGTGTGTGTGTGTGTGGGTGCATTTCACCATGGGGGTCTCTTTAACTGAATAAAATAGTCTAGTGGTAGCAGGATTAAGTAAGTAGGACTGTTCCGTATGATTAATGGAGATTATTTTCAAGTTTCCTGTGTCCTGTCTACATTTCTGTCGTACCGACAGGGTCGCCCAAAATCTAGCGCCTGTTCCTTGCTGTCATTCCCTCCCAACCATAGTCACCAACTCACAAGGTCACTGTACTACCTTGAAGAATGGGGTTTTGGCCTTATGAGAGGAGTGTTAAAAAAATAAAACTTTGCCTTCTCCCCAGCAGGAGGAGGGGCGGACCCGATTGTCTAGGCTAATGTCGTCATGCACGGCCAAAGTTTCCAACCGACGAACATGACATTTTGCTTATTGATAAATGATCATCCCGGCCGTGTTTTTGAAAAGGTGCAACCATCGACGGTAATCCCTCACGGGGAAGAGGATGGCCTCCAGGCGTCTCGGCTAAGCCATTATTCACGGCTGAAGTGTTTGACGGGGAAACACGAAATTTTGCATATTGATGGCCGTTTGGACCCTCCGCGTTTTATGTAGGCTCTCATCCCAATTGACAACCCCCCCGGGCGAAAGGGAATGGGGACAGCCCTACAGAGAAAGACAATGGCACTGAACATGGAATTCTGTACAAGGGTCAGTCTTTATCGGGGCTACGTTTTAGGCAGCGTGAGACTCCCAAAGACCATCGCTCACTTGAGAGAGGGGGGAAGGAAGCCTTCGTCTGTCCTGGCCAAGCCTTTATGCACGTTCGTTGTTTTTAATCTTGGAACCCGAAAATTTGCATACTGATAGACGTTTAACCGGGCCACGATTTAATCAGGCTGGCAGCCCCGATGGTCTTCCCCTACGGCGGTGGTTACCCTCAAGGGAGACAGCGCCACTGCTTTTTGTAAGCACACGACATTTTGCACAATAGTAGACCTTCACACAGACCAGAGCTTCTGTGGGACCCTATGGTTCGCCCCACCGCCTCCCCCGTAAAATATTATTTATTTCCCTTTATCATATTGCAGGGGTGGGTGTGGCTATCAATGGTGTCCTTACATTCTTGGCTTCGTTTGCACAGCCTTGAGATTCTGTGCTTCGAATTGGATGATACGGATTGGATCTTTATGTAACAATGATTTCTACGAAAAGGCAGCAATAATTTTGAGACAGTGGAATTACATGAAGTGGCAGAGTGGAAACAGTTGCCTGGCAGGGCTGTATGAGCTGGGCAGCTATCATGACCATCAGCATTGTCTCACCACAGGGACGTCACTTGCCCTCACTTCACCTCTTCACCTGAAATTTTCAGCCATGCTTCATTTATGATATTAGTTTTATGCAACCCTCCCCCCTCCTTTTTTTTTAATTTCGCTTTTCTTTTTTTCTTTTTTCAGTGTTGAGAATTTTATTAACTGCGGCTTTTATTCTGCCTGTTCTAAACTAACCTAACCTCACAGTGTGGCTGCTGTTATTAAATGAATCTAACCTAATCTAATCAAACCTAATCTAACCTATCAGCCTGACCCTACCTGACGTGACATTAACCTTGTTGGACCTAACCTAAACTAACCAAATCTAATCTAAAATGTACTTAATATAACCTAGCCTTGCCTCGCCTGACCAAACCTAAGTTAGCCTACCCTAACCTAGCCTAACATAACCCGACGACCTGACAAGCACCATAATGAAAACCCCACGATAGAAGCGTCTCACCCTCGGGACCTGACCTCACCTTCCCTCTCCTCCGTTGCTGACCTCATTTTTTCAGTTTTTAAATTTTCTTTAATATTCTTTTTGCTTTTACCTGTTGGACTGACTTAGCCAGATCCTGCCTTCCCTTCACCAGTATCCTGATCTCGTAAAAATCTATCCAACATAACATGATTATTACCTAACCTAACCTACCAAAACTGTGTGTGTTGTTTTACTTATTTGGCCTGATAAATCATTACTGTGATCTTTTCCAACATCTGGATAGGAATTTTTCTTATTCGATCTGAAGTGTTTTCCTCCTATCTTCATAATATCGTTTGTCCTGACCTGATTTGCTTTGACCTCATCTTTTATCATTTCATTCAGTATTTCTTTTTTAACTCTATGTTCGGCCCGACTTGTTAACCTTTTATCATACATATGAATTTAGCTGACTTTTTTTTTACCTCATCTTACCGACATATGTTCCCAATATATTCTCCTTTATGACCCAGGGAAGATATATTGCCTTATTCAACCTATCATAATCTCACCTGATATCTAGCTGACCTTATGCTGTGTTATACGAGTATAATCTGGCCTGGACCAACCTGCTTTGACTTTATCTCACTTTCACTTTCCTTGTATTAGGATCCTCTCATTTGCCGAAATATCTAACCCTATCTTTGCCAAGGTTTATCTTGTATGATGCAGTATTCTTTGACCGGAACTGAACTAACTTCACCTGTTTTGACCTGGTCTAACCCCCGTTTATTCAGTATTTACCATCTAACTCTGTCTCTTTCGACTTTAATCGTATCTCTTTTGGTATCGTATTATATGGCTTGAACCAACCTCGTTCCCAGTATGCACTGTTGGGTGCTGACGATGATGTTTGTTAAGAGAGAATGAACGAGAGTTGCAAGGCTCAGCGAATAGCTAGTTAGGAAGTGTGTGCGAAACACATGAAAATGAATCTAGCAAAGAATAAAGTTATGAGAATAACAAAGTCACGGTGCGCATAGTTACGATGAGTTGTCAGGAAGTAAAGAACATTAACACCTTCAAATATCTAGGTAATGTGGTGAGCAGGGAAGACAATTTGAAGAATGAAGTGTAAGAAAGGATACGAAAGAGAAAGAAGGTTACATGTAATTTGGGTGCAGTGATCATGAATAAGGGAGTGAGCACAGAAAGAAAGAAATCAATGCATAAAGATATTGTGATCCTTAGTCCAGCCCATGGAAGTGAATCTTAGGTTTTGTGAGAATGACACAAGTTAAGAGTGAGAGACTGGAATGGGCTATCTGACAGGAGCATGTGGAGTTACATGGAAAGACATGTAGACTAATGAGGAAATTAGAGTGTTGTGGTATTACATGGATTTGCTGGGAAGTGTTAAAAGCTGCCTAGAGATGGCTTGGCCATATGGAGGGGACGAAGAGTGAAAGACTGACAAGAAATGGGTATATGAGTGGGATGAAAGAGGAGAGGAAGCAATGGAGATCACGGATGAGTTTAAGGAACGGATAGGACAGGCGTATAAGAGAGGGTGGCATGAATTTGAGGGAGGGCAGTCTGATGGTGGAGGACTGAGCGACATGGAAATGCTTTGTTGGTGACCACCCTCTTCGGGATTTAGGAGTCAGGCTATAAACAGATGGTTAGAGAAGATTTTACTGCTTAAAAAAGGCACCAAACTATTGTCTGTTCTGAATGCACCTTTTCTCTTTGTAGTCTCATAATATTTAAACTTACCTAATCTATTTTGACCAAATCAACTTCACCTCTTCCTATCCTCGTATGTAGATGTCAACACTTGCGAAAATGTCTGGCCTTATTTCTGTCTTACCATAGCTACAATATACTCTGTTGTCGAACTGTCAGGAATACTCAGCTAGACAGGAAAAGGCTCAATAGAAATGTTGTGGAGCAGAATTTCCCTCACCGTCACCTTTCCTTTTCCAATATTATAATCGTTCGTTCGTTTGTTCAAAGATTCCCTGCACCTATAGCGCAGGCCGTGCCATACATTAGCCCGGTCAGTGGGGTATGCGCTAGTTAAAAAACAGTCAGTGTGGAGGACAGGACCTGGGGATTGCCCAGCACACACGTCCTCTCTCCTGACTGGCTTTGTGGTGTGTGTTATGATCGTTTTACTTGTGAAATTATAATGACCTAATAGGCGAACTTCGTCCTAAATGGCATTTGAGGACCCTCTACGGGATGAAAGTAAGATAGATTGACATAGTATGGCCTTACCATTTTCCAGTTTGTTCTGATTCCTTTTTTTTTTTTTTTTTTTTTTTTTGACTGACTCCAACATTCCTTTTCCATTCCTTCCCAGCCCGTCCATTCGCTACTCTCCATTGCCCTTCCATTCTTTTTGTTTCCCCTCCCTTCCCTTCCTTTACCCCTCCCTTTCTTTCCCCTCCCTTCCCTTCCTTTACCCCTCCCTTTCCTTCCCCTCCCTTCCCCTTTCAGTTCCTTCTGTTCTTTTCCTTACTCTTGCCTTGCTTTCTCTTCCTTTCTCTTTCTTTTTCTTCACTTCCCTTCTCTTCTCTTTCTTTCCTTTCTCTCCCCTTCTCATTTACCCCTTCCCCTATCAACCCGAAATAGACGTGAACAGGATATGGTAGAGAAAGAGGTAGCTTAATTAATGGTTAGGCTAGGTGATAGGGTGGCAGAGTGAGGGTGAGCCAGGATTAGGACGAGGAAAGGTGAAAATGAGGCAGGGAGGGAGAGAGGCAGGGTGAGCAGAGAGGCACGATGGGAAAACAGTAGAGAGTGACGTAGGGTGAGAGTGACGCAAGGTGAGAAGTAAGGCAGCATGAGGGTGAGACAGAGTGAAACTGGGTTAGACTGAGATGTGAAGCAGAGTGAGAGTAAGGCAGGGTGAAAGTATGGTAGAGTATGAGTAAGGTAGGATACGATTAAAGCAGGGTGAGAGCAAAGTAGGATTTGGGTGAGGCAGTGATGCTGAGTAGGGTGGTAGTAAAGAAGGGAAAGAATGAGGCTGGGTAAGAATGAGCGAAGGAGAAGTGTGGTGCAGAATTATACTGAGGAATGCAAATATGTGAGAGAGAGAGAGAGAGAGAGAGAGAGAGAGAGAGAGAGAGAGAGAGAGAGAGAGAGAGACTCAATAAGACTGAGGCGGGGAAAAAATGCGACTGTGCACGTGTGAGGCAGGGTAAGAGTGAGCCAGAGTGAGCGAGGCAGAGTAAGAACGAGACAGCGTGAGAATCGAGAAGGGTAACACTGAAGCAAGGAGAAGCAAACACAAAAATGAGAGGTATTATGAAGCAGGGTGTGGCAGAGGTAGGCAGGGAAACGATGAGTGCAGAGGCTGAGGCAAGGAGAGAAAATATGAAACAGGGTGAGGGAGGCTGGTGACCTCCGGGGCAGGGTATATTACGTGGAAACTTATTGATGATATACTGTCGCAGGCAGGAAGGCATGTTTGTGTGTGTGTGTGTGTGTGTGTGTGTGTGTGTGTGTGAGAGAGAGAGAGAGAGAGAGAGAGAGAGAGAGAGAGAGTCGTTACTGTCGTTTTACATGTGTGTGTGTGTGTGTGTGTGTGTGTGTGTGTGTGTGTGTGTGTGTGTGTGTGTGTGTGTGTGTGTGTGTGCATTTTGGAGCTGAGATTTGTTTTTGAGAATGTTCTTGGTCATACAATTATCCCCTTACGACTTTTTATTGCACATTGACTTAATAACACTTTATAGCATCCTTTTGTGGACAATATTATCACTACAGTGTTTGGTCGATTGATTGTGAATTTCATACATAATGATATGGAAATTTTTTTGATCTCCTAAGATATAATACTGAGATTTGAATCATTACACACTCTGTTATAATTAAACTAGGTCATGCCCGAAGAAAGAAATAAAATCGAGACTAACTGATATGCTTCCCATCACAGATTTTTTGCACATACCATTATCTTTGTTTCCATACAGTTATTGAACCCACAATGACTAACTCTGACCGAAAAGTGGAAAACAAAAATATTTTCGTATGTTTTCGCGTGTAGTGATTTCCGAAAATGTTGCCCTGTCGCGTCGAGCGCGATCGCTAAAATTTTTGTATGGTATGTTTCTGACACACCATGGACTTTCCCCTACCGAATGCAAGAAGATTTTAGTCGATATCTATTACCGTTCTCGTGCAAGAAACGATGAAGGCACAGACAGACATTTTCGCGTGTCGCGACTTCCGACCATTTTGCTCTGGTGCGTCGCGCGCGATCGCTGGATACTCGCTAGACTTACGGCGAACTAATGCAAAAAGAACTAGAAGATTGTAAGTGCCACAGACAGTTCCCGATATCTACGTATTAACTAGAAGATTGTAAGTGCCACAGACAGTTCCCGATATCTACGTACAGTATTAACTAGAAGATTGTAAGTGCCACAGACAGCTACCGATCTCTACCTATGAGTATATTGCTGAAAGGCACAACTTACGCTTTTGTAATAACTCAAAAACCGTTGGCCTAACTGCCATCAAGAAGTATGCAGACCTGGTCCAGAGCCAGACTAAACTTCTAGGACCATACAGTGCCTCATTTAAGTTTTTTTTTTTTTTTTTTTGTCTGTATGGAAGGGCAGTAGAAGAGTGAGATGTCCGAAATATTGTAATCTCAAGCATGAATGACCTTAAATTTTTGTTTCCTTTCAAATATTTGGAAAATATTATCACGGAATTTCCTTAAATGTTCATGTACCTATAATAGTTTTGGAGTAATCTGAGGTTGAACATTCATAATTTTGGGACATCTTCAGTAGTACATCAAGGTCACTGAAACTGGGTCAGTACAATAAGGTCATGGTGCTGTACATCCTCAAAATGCATGATGAAAATCAGAGATAAATATTGACGGAATAATAACAACAACATCAATAATAATAATAATAATAATAATAATAATAATGACGGACACAAAGATCCCCATTTATGGTAACACTATTCGACAAATTTCAACATTTTATCTACTTCAGAAATGAGAATGGGTGATTTGGGGCAAATTGGCGGTGCTGATTACAAAAATGTTTGTACTTTTTCATTGTGCACGTATTTCCTGAAAATTAGCCTTGAAATTTTTCTTCCACTAGGAAGAAATCAATATGTTCCTATCTCCTAATTATGCCGGTAATATATTTTTAATCAAGGAATGTTGATTTGGATGTAATACTAATATGCAAAAACAAAATCAAGTGTATTATGCCACAGCTCTAAGTAAATTTCGCTGTGAATACAGGTACTCATAGTACAGCTTTTGATGATTTCCTTTTTTATGCTCTACATCGGTTTCCCTTGTCAGCATCCAACGATAGTCCGCCATCATACCAGTGCCACGTCTACCTTAGTATCTTTGTTCCATTACCATCCTGGTGAAATCGTTCACCCTGCTCGTCACTAACATCACCCAAGATTCCTTGCAACGAAAACCGACATGTGAATGAAGGAAATGGATTGTAAGGGTCATGCGGCACCCAAGTTCATGGTACGCAACCAGGAGCTCTTCAACGATTTCCACGTAATCATCACTGTGATGACTTCCCACAAAACCAGGACAATTTTACTTAAGAGACCTCCAAGCCCGAAGGTCGTCTGCCTCGAGGGTTGCATCACAATGACTCTTTCATCAGGCTACGAATTTCTGGACCAACGAAAATGCCTTCCTTCAGCTAGGCGTTGTTAATCTTTGGGAAGACTTTCATCAAGTGTGAGAAGCCTGCACCTGTCTTATACAAGGCTTTGACAAGTTTTTCATCAAGCCTAACTTGATGTGATGAGGCAGAAGTAGGATATCTTCCACTTGGACGAGTGGCTCGTTCCGTACGTTGTGTACATCGACTTAGTAGGAATTTTGGGGAGGCAATTCACGCTGGATATAATGCTGCTGCACATCACGGATGTCCCATTAACACAGGAAGCAACATTATTCAGTGAAACTTCCCTGTGGTCTTAGAAGTATGGCTACCACTTTCAAATCGCTGCAGATTTTCCATCGGAATTCGCCGCATTTGGGTCAAAACGAGGTGTTTTTGCATCCCTTCGTACGTTTCCTTCAAGAGCTATAACATGTGGTATACCAAGTAACATGTTCCCATTATGGAGAAGAGCCTTCAGGTGACATGTGGAGGTGAAGGACTACTGGGCCTTGGGATAGGTCACTGCCCCCGAGAAATAGGCCCTGAAACCTTTGCCCAGGTCGGACACGTAAAAAAAAAAAAAAAAAAATCATTTGCTGGAGTCAAAAAAGAGTTGCTATTTGTCAGGATCATGAGTTCTTCCCGAGGCTTCGGACAGACCTGCGATATTACTACAGTAGCATACTCTTCTGACTTAAAAAAAAAAAAAAAAAAAAAAAAAAAAAAAGTTGCTGCTTCCTGAAACTCGTCACCTTTGTGTCTGGATGCAGTAACTTCCATCCTTGAGTCAGTTAACAGTCAGGTGATTTCAGTAACAGAAGTCTGCCTTATTACACTTGTTACACTTGAGATCCGCACCATAGGAGGATTACCTTCTGTGCCACCATTCTATGTAGACATCAAAGTGTGAAGGAGGTATAATACTGTTTTGCCAGTTATTACGTTCAGTGCAGTTGTCCAGTCAAATGAATGAGGGGCAGAGGCTTTATGGATCAGTGCCACACCACATCACTCACCTTGGTCAGCTGGCTCCATAATTTATTACGTGGTTCCATACGCGTTCCCCATACAGAGACCAGCTCCTGTAACATGTTACTGACACATTTGACACATGCAGAACGAGATACATGTGTCCAATACATGTGATATTTTGAGACTTTAATGAGAATGATACCACAGCCATCCAGTAACAGCTGAGCTTTAAAAAAAAAAAAAAGTATTGAGTTCGTTGAGCTTTACAAAAATTTTTGATTTTCCCACACACGATCAAAACACCTTTGCCATTATTTTTCTGACCTGGTTGACCACTACCTATCACTCCCCCTACCCCCCTTGGTGAGAGCCATCATCTCTCAGTCCTTTGCTCCCCCTCCCCCACCTCCTTAACCGTCTCGCAGGTGGTTAGAGGCGATTTCAAGTCATCACTCACTAACACAGCGAACCGTCACTTCAGTCAGTGGATTACGCAGGTGGACGGGAGGGAGGAGAACTGACATCGGTGACATTTCAAGTGAGAGGGATATCATCAGACAACTACACAAGCTTACCATCATTCTTCCCGATTTAAAAAAAAAAAAAAAAAAAGTCAAACTGCACCCAGCTGACTCTCTATGTATCACTCACAGAATAAACAGACTACTACGACAGAGAAATTGTGCATTTAACCAGAAAAACCATGACCTCTACAGAAAACTGAGGCACAGGAATCAACGTGAAATCTGAAGCACAAAGAAGGCTTACTACCCCCCCATACCCCACCAATTGAAACAGGTCAGTATCAGACAATCTACTATATAAAGGGCAATTTCTGTCTGTCTGTCTATTTGTTCACGAACTGCTCCTTCAATTTTCATTTTACCTGGCCTTAACCTACATACATGGAATCCTGATGACCCAAGGAAGGTTTTAGGGGGGTTAAGATTCGGATATGGGTCATTTGAGGTCACCGGTTTAGTGTTCGCTTTTTTGGCCCAGGAAAATCCGGGTACCCCTGCAGCCCAATTTTTGGCATGGAGACACATGATCGGACATAGGCTATGTGAGGTTGACTCTGAGGTCATTTGAGGTCACCGGTCGGAGGTCATTTTAGGTCACCGGTGATGGTAAACAAGTACGCATAAATACTGTGCGTTAGTCTGTGAAAGCTGATATAGAAAGTTCCTTGACCTCTTATAATCCCTCTCCAAAAGCATGAGAGGTACTGCACATGGTCTTTCCGGAGTAGAATGAAAGACTGAACTAGAACAAATAGGACTGTAGTGTTCGCGTTTTTGGTCTTATGACCCAAAGAAGGGTTTAAGACCAAAAAGACCGATTGTCTGAGGGAGGAGGACAGAGTAGTAAGAGTCAGATAAATAAGGAGGGGGAACAAGAATAGGATGAAAGAGAGAGAGAGAGAGAGAGAGAGAGAGAGAGAGATGGGGGGAAGGGACAGGAGGAGGAAGATAAATAAGGAGGGGAAGGGGGAACGACGGGTACCCCTGCTAGAGGTATGATAAAGCTAAACAGTTAAGTCGTTGCAATAAACAAAAGTTTTCTGCCTTCCCTTGTGCTGATCAACTTAGTAACGAGAAAGCTGCACACACAGTCAGGAGATACTTTGCTAGTATATGCCAGCAGCTGTCACCACTTGACCACAACTCTCTACCTGCAAACTTCCCAGTCCCTTCTCCCCCGAGCATGACGAAGGATTATCAAGTTACAAGACGTCTTATACCCATTAAAAAACACTCAGCCACATCCATTCATCTACCACTTAGGCTGTACAAGGGATCTGAGCTTGAACTAGCCACACCCCTTACTTCCATAACCAGTGCTTCACTTAAAGAAGCCTAATACCCCAAAGCCTGGAAGACAGCATATGTGAGTCCACTTCCAAATCACCAAATCCAGAATCTCTTGATAAACTGAGTCCTGTAGTCATAAGTAACATACACTGAGTCTTATGAATGGTTTTGTGTTTTACCGGCCCTACTGTACACTGATATCGCTGACTCAGTAGATTCTCGGCAGTTTGGAAATACAAAGTCATCCTCTACTGCACATTGAGTTGTTGGTTTCCAGGGCTTCATTTATCGTCACAAAAACCTCAGTAGCACTGGCATTTATGGACCTCGACAGCATTCGACCTGACCAATATCATCATCATCGAGAAAACAATGGACATGGGGCTGCGAGGGAGCATGGTTATGTGACAGATTTCCTGTCAAGACGTCGGCAGGCAGTCAGATATATATTCTGTAGCATTGCCACCATTACCTCCCACCCCTCTCCAGTGGTGTGCCACAGGGCATCATGATATGTTCACTGAGCTTTCTCATGTTCGCTAAGGACTCGCTGAGGGACACAGACCATCGATGAAAAAATGCCGATCATTCCACT
The DNA here is from genome assembly GCF_032717465.1 of Coenobita brevimanus. NCBI lineage: Eukaryota > Metazoa > Arthropoda > Malacostraca > Decapoda > Coenobitidae > Coenobita > Coenobita brevimanus. The sequence continues at coordinate 37,075,502 of NC_137054.1, forward strand.
TTTGGTATCACAGCTGACAACACATTCCTTGACTTCGATGCACTCAAGGATGTCATGAGCAACTTCAGAGGGTGGACCGCCAACAATTATCACGGTCACCCATGCCATGACAGTCGTGATGCACATCACTCTGGGGACAAACAACTTACATACGTCAAACCCGACTCGGATCATAATAGCTATATACTGTATATATATAAATATATATATATATATATATATATATATATATATATATATATATATATATATATATATATATATATATATATATATATATATATGTGTGTGTGTGTGTGTGTGTGTGTGTGTGTGTGTGTGTGTCCTAACAACCTAATTCAAAGGTCATTTCAGATTGATACGAGTATGTGTGGTTAACGAAACAAAATGTTATTCATGTAATTCATGAAAATGGGAGCTGCATTGAATGTATCATATGTGACAGAAGGTGCTCTTTCTGTATTACACACACACACACACACACACACACACACACACACACACACACACACACACACACACACACACACCACGACAGAGACAAATACTTGCACACAGACGTGCACACTCGGCGAACACGCCCGCAAGCAATCTCATACAGCGAAATACCGAACAAACAAAACTCGATTTTCGCAGAGGAGAAGCGAACGTTTATAAAGTCTAATGTATTCACAGGGGAGAAGGCGGGGAAGGTGGAGAGAGAGAGAGAGAGAGAGAGAGGGGGGGGGAGAGAGTGAGTGTGTGTGTGTGTGTGTGTGTGTGTGTGTGTGTGTGTGTGTTTTCAGCTTTTCTTCCAAATTTCCTTCCTTTGTTGGAATCCCTTACTCTTTTGAGTTTTCTTGCCGAGGATTTAACTCGATGCCAAACCAACAACAACAACAACAACAAAAACAACAATAACATCAATAGGAACAACAGTAGACTGCGAGGTACTGGTTGCAGGGGGACTACAGCGGTGGGAGAGCAAGATATCACAAGCTGAGTCTCAATTTTGTTGCTCAGAGGGAATTACCACTGAAAAAGAAAAAAAAACAAAGTCCCCGCTTGCTCTCTTCTTTTCTCTTCGCTTGGCTTCCCTCCTATCCTAAGCCCATCCTTCCCCTCCTCATCCCTCCCATTCTCTCCACATTCTTTTTCTTCCATTCTTTCCCCTTCCCCGAGTACCCCCTTTCTCTCCTATCCCTACCCTTCACTTTACATCCCTTTCTATCCCTTCCCTCTGGTATCCTTCTCTTCCTTCCGCTTTATCTGATTCCCCTTCCCTCCTCATCTCTTTTCTTTTCTTCTCTTCACATCCCTTCACTTTTATTCCTTTCCTCTCCTCCTCACGCATTACATATTCTTCCGACATCTTCTCCCTTCAGTACTTCCCTTCTGTTCCCTTCCCTTCTCACACTACCTCCCTCTCTTCACCCCATTCCTTCCAGTCCCTTCCCACGTTCGCCTTCCTTCTTACCACTCCTTACCCTCCCATTTTCTGTTTGTTTTTTTCATCTTCTCCTTACCCTTTCCCTTCCATCCCTTTTCTTTCCTATACATATACCATGTCCCTTCCCTTCCCTTCCATTGCCTCTTCACTCTTTTCCTTCACTTACCTTCACCTCTTAGCCCGTTCCTTCCCGTATCACTCCATTCCTTCCCTCCTTTCCATTTCCATTCCTTCCTTTCTTTTCCCTTCCCTTCCTTTCTCATAGTTTATCACATCCCTTCTATTCCTTTCCCTTCTTTCCTTTTTCCTCCCCTTCTTTTTTCCCCTCCCGTCCTACCTTCTCTCTTTTCCCCATTCCTTCCATTCCCTTCCTTGCTTCTCTCTTTTCCCTCCCTTTTCCTTCCCCTCTTTTCCTAACCATTACCTTTCCCCTCCCTCCCCAGCCTTTGCCGTGCCTTGCCTTGCCTTCCTTTGTTTTCCATTTAAATCATTTTCTTCCCCATCTATACCAATCCCATCCCCTTCCCTACCTTCCTTTCATTTTTTCCTTTCTTCCTTTACCGTCTCCGTTCCCTCTCATTGTTTATATATATATATATATATATATATATATATATATATATATATATATATATATATATATATATACATATAATTCTGTCTCTACTTTTAGCCTTCCTCTTCCTTTCTATCTGTCCCTTCTCTTCCTTTTATATTCGTTTCATTCTATTCACTTACCTCCTTCTCGCCTTCCCTTCTCTTCTCTTTTCTTCCCCTCCATTCCATTTCATTCTTTCCTTTCATCTCTTGTCCCTTCCCTTCCCCTTCCTTTCCCTCCTTTCATTCACTTCCTCTCCCTTCTCTTCCCTTTCGTTTCTTTTCCCATTCATTCCCTTCCTTTCCCATTCCTGACTATATCGTTTTTTTTTTCTCCTTCTTTCATCCACCCTCACCAACTCTACCCCACCTTACTGTACCCCTACAGAGGTGGAATAATTATCTGCCGGTAGCAGGAACAATAGTAAAAAGAGAACAATAAAAAAACCGCATTGTATTGACGTGGTTGGTAACGTTCTGTATGTCATCATATATTGACTCTCACGCAACTGACGATCATTTTCTTCAGACCAACACCAGATGATTCTCTTCATCTCAGGGATATTCAAGCGGTCATTGGGTCGGAAATTAGCCCTTAATCTGTGAAATTACTGTGTTTAATGCAGGCTGACACAAAATGATTTTCTTCTCTTGGGAAGTACACTCTGGAAGATAGAGAGATGAAGACCTCGTTTAGCATTAACAAATTCACGAAGTTGTTTCATACAGACTCACACATGGCGATATTGCTCACCTGAGAGAAACCCTCGAAGTCAGGGGGGTAAAGATGATCAATTAACAGCTTTGATTCTATGAAATATTACCGGGTATGCATTTTAAAACTAGAAGGTTTTGTCCAACATTGAGAGGTCGTGGCAGCCAGAGAACTGAAGACACTCCTGATTAGCGTTTTTGAAACTGAAAATATTATTATTCATGCTAACAGTAGATGATGATGCTTACTTGAGAGAAACCCCATTAATCAGATGGTTGAAGGCTGTCTCTATTGGCACTTTTGATACTATGGAGTTCTTCATGATAACACTAGACAGTTACTGAATATTCACTGAGACACAGAGAAAAAGGTTACCGCGATTAGCCTTTTTACTGCGATCAGAACACTTGATACTTGCTTACTTCACCTGGTCCAACACCAGCTGATCTTACTGAGAAATTCAAGCAGTCCAAGAATTGAGCTTATATTAGCACGATACCAAAGTATATTATTGAAATTCTTATTGCGTGCACATCGATGACGATTTTCCTGTTGTAATCTGACTGGCAAAACGCGATATTCAAGTTCAATTGGAATTAGAGAGCCTCCACGCAACCTCCATTAACCTCTTGGCTGCGTTGATGATGTTTCTAGTTCATTCTGTCTACCACCAGATGGTTTTATTCAAGTAAAGATGGACCTGGTTTTAAAGGAATTAACCATCGTTGTAAGGGTAATGACAGCGGATGGTTAACATTGTGATGACGTCTGATAATACTTCTTTCTGAATAACTGCATATGCCCTTGTTCTATTTTTTTTTTCTTTTTTTTTCTTGTGTGTGTGGGACCTCAATGGGCTCTAGGGGTTAGAAACAATTGGTATTAACACCTGGGGAAGGTGATGAACAGACAATGTGATCTGGTGTCCGAAAGAATGCTTGGTATATCTTAGGCTGAGGCAAGGAAACTTGTGATATGATGAAATAACAAACGTTATTGATCTTCATCATCAAAACTTCGCTTCCTCTCATATCATTAAACAAGTCGTGAATGAGACACGTAGCATGTACTGTGTATGGGAGACGAGTACTAACGTCGAGATGGTGACATATGAAGGTGTGACGCAGACGCACGAAAGAGGACTGCTACATCTCAGGGAATAGTCTGCCCCAGTAGTTGTGTATATATATATATATATATATATATATATATATATATATATATATATATATATCATCATCATCATCAGCTGTTGAGGTCCACTGCGGGACCGGCCTATCCCTACCGAAGCAGGGACGATACAGCCAATGTATCTCAATCCAGTGGCTTAGGCTGTCTGATAGAGACTGTATGTAGGGTGAGAAGTGCTTGTAAGTGTAATTGTAGTGTTGTAGTGGCTTTGGATGTGTGTGTAGTCTGTGAACCAAGTGTAATCGGCCCGCCTTAAGCCGATTGGATGCAAGCATACTAGTACGCGACACTGGTTCAACCACAGCACCCCTTATGTCCGCCAAAGTAGCAAGTGGCTCGGTGAACGATTCCCAAAGTTTTTACAACTCTGGCGGGAGGCGAACCCTCCTCCACCAGCGTACGAAACGCACACTTTACCACTGTACCACAATATATATATATATATATATATATATATATATATATATCAGCAGCTGCAGCCATTTGAGTATCCACTGCAGGACCGGCCTATCCCGACCGAAGTCGGGACGATACAGCCAATGTATCTCTACCAAGTGGCTTAGGCTGTCTAGTAGAGATTGTATGTAAGGTGAGAAGTGCTTGTAAGTGTAATTGTAGTGTTGGAGTGGCTTTGGATGTGTGAGTAGTCTGTGAACCAAGTGTAATCGGCCCGCGCAAGCCGACTGGGTGCAAGCATACTTTATAGTAAGCGACACTGGTTCAACCACAGCACCCCTTTGTGTCCACCAATGCAGTACGTGGCCGGGTGAACACTCCCAAAGTTTATTACCCTGGCGGGGCGCGAACCCTGGCTGACCCGTGTACGAAACGCACACTCTACCACTGTATCACAGTGGCTCCATATACAGTATATATATATATACCCTTGAGTCCAGTATGCGTTTGTCCAGTATGGTTGACAAAACAATAAAATAATTTATTACTGAAGTACGGATTAGTTGGGCTAGTACGGATCGGCCACGCAAAGTGGGCCAAATCCAATGAGTTCTTCTCTACTACTGTCGTGTTGTGTCCAGTACTATTACCTGCCCGGGCGGGGGAAGATGGCCAACACCGAGGAACATTTTCCTAGTACTGCTGCACCAGTCCAGTACGCCTTCCTCGTGACTCGTGACGTGTGCCAGTCAAAGTGCAGTATTGCACTTACCCCTGATGATGAAAACGGCGATGTGTCAGTACGTGACTATGAGGGACTTATGAGGGAGGTTGGGGCAGAGAGGCCTCCTCAGGATCCTTAAGGCCCTCCTCCAGGGGGTCAGTAGGACCTCCAGTTGCCTCGGAAACCCCTTCCCATTCCCCCTCAAGCCCATCACCACTCACTTTAAAGGTTGGCAAAATCTTAGTTGTGTCAGAATGTAGTTAAGTTGAATTTTGGGGGGACTTTTCCAAGGCTTGTCTGATATTTTTCATTTTTTCCATAAGGTATGTTGTTTGTCCAGTATGGATTTAGTCCAGTACGGTAGTACTGTCTGACAAAAATACCACACTGGATGCGATGGTGTACATATATATATATATATATATATATATATATATATAGGTCGCAGGTGGGGACGCTTGGTGGTAGACGGGGACACTCACCATCTACTCACTGGATGTTTGCCTGCTGTCGGGTGTCTGCCCTTTCCTCTCCTCATCTTTCTTTCTTTCCATCCTCCTCTGTCTATCTTTCCTTCATTCTTTCCTCGTCCTTCTGCCTACGAGTGACTTTACACTCCCTCTTCTGTCTTTCTCTCCTTCATTCTTTCCTCTTCCTTCTGCCTACGGGTGACTCTACACTGAGTGACAAGCCAAATGGTTTCCTGTACACCAGGAAACCATTTACTACGCTGGGTGGTAACCATATAACCAAATTTTGGCGCCTGGTGGTTTAGTGGGTAATTACGGCGCTCCAATCGGATTGAGTCGGTGAAGGTTTATAAGGGATGGTTGGGGTTTATTGCTCATGTAATGCCAGTCAGGGATGGGTGAAGCTGGTCAGTGTCATCTTAAATGTCAGGACCAACTTGCCTAGCATCGGGCTCCTACGCTCCTCATGCGACAACGTAGGATTGGATGATGGATGGATATACTCGTATGTATATGTGTGTGTATATATATATATATATAGATATATATATATATATATATATATATAGATAGATAGATAGATAGATAGATAGATAGATAGATAGATAGATATAGATATAGATATAGATATAGAGAGACAGACACAGACAGATATATAGATATATATGAGGCGCTTCCCAAAACTTCCCCAAATTTGAAAGCAGGGCTGAAACCACATGTCGTAATGTGTGTGAATGCTAAGTGGCAGTGCACGCTCCCTTTGTTTGTTAGTGTCAAGTAGCGTTGTATAGGATGGATGCGTTCACTGCATTTGTGTTTGTGTGTTTCTTTTTTATCATTGTGTTTGGGTTAGTTTCAAATTTTGTGATCTCAAAAATGGAGGATGTCAAAGAGCAACGTGTGCATCAAGTTTTGTGTGAAACATGGGAAGAACATGGCAGAATCTCATAAAATTTTTAAACATGCATTTGGTTACAGTACTTTGAGTGTTACACAAACCTACGAAACTGATGTAAGCATTTTAAAAATGGATGAACATCATCAAATGATGCACCTTCTTGTCGCCCTTCCACTAGTTCAGCTCCTGACAATCTGGCCAAAGTTGTGCACCCATCTATGAAGATTGCTGGAGGACAATCCACGATGTTTGTGAGATTGGTAGCCTATTGTGTGGAACTTGCCAATGCATTTTGTTCAGCAACCTTGACATGAGACGAATCTGCCAAATTGTCATGAGGCTCCTGACTGATGAGCAAAACAGCATTGTGTGGAGGTCTGCACAGAGCTCAAGGATGTGGCCCAAAATGACCCTAACATCCTCTCAAGTGCCATTACTGGTGATGAAAGCTGGGTTTACAAGAACTACCCGAAATCAAACAACAATCATCGCAGTGGACGAGCCCAGCTTCACCCCACCCAAAGAAGGCACTTCAAGTCAAGAGCAATGTTAGGTCAATGCTTATCATTTTCTTCGATATGAAGGGCATTCTTCATAAGGAATTCGTTCTTCAAGGACAAACCCTCAATGCGAAGCTCTACTGTGATGTTTTGAGATGGCTCTGGGAGAACTTGAGGCAAAAAATTTCCAGAAGTGGCACACAAACAAATGAGTGCTTTGCCATGACGATCCACCCTCTCACACAGCCTTTGTTGTTCAGCAGTTTTTGGCACAAAAAAAAAAAAAAAAAAAAACGACGGTTGTCTCACACACCCCGTATTCACCAGATTTGGCCGCCTGTGATTTTTAATCTTTCCGATACTAGAAATCCATCTGAAAGGATTGAGATGTAATATCATTGAGGAAATCCAGGAGGAATCGGAGAATTTCCTGAACAAGCTAATGCTCGAGGATTTCCAAAATGCTTTTCGATTGTGGGAGAAGCGCTGGGATTGATTTTTGCATGACTAAGGAGACTACTTTGAAGGGGATGTCGATGATTTGGACTTGACTTAAGGTTTTTTTCCTTCTTTAGTCAAAATTCAGAATCGTTTGGGTAGTACCTCATGTATATGTGTGTGTGTGTATATATATATATATATATATATATATATATATATATATATATATATATATATATATATATATATATATATATACTGTATAAAATTATGTATCAGTGTGTGTGTGTGTGTGTGTCTGTGTGTGTGTGTATCCAGAGGCTTTTCCATAAGTTAACAGTGTGGTGGGAGGAACAGTAACGCTACAGAGACGTCTTTATTCTCACCGACAAGGAGAGTTAGAAGGATTATTCAAAAACTAAAGGAACAAAGGACATGACACGGATTACGACGTGGAATGTAAGGGGTGCAAATGATAAGGTGAAAGAGAGAGAGATTGTCCAGGTGACTGAGGGTGCGAAAGTGTATATATGCGGATTAACTGAAAATAAATTGGGATGTGAGAGTGTGAGACAATGAGAGTATGGATGGGGTATATATGCGGGAGTAGGTGAGAATGAGAGGGCAAAAGAAAGAGTGTGTATTGCTGTCAGTAACAGATGGAAGAATATAAGAGAGTATGGATGAGTTGGCACAAGGATTGTATCGGTAAAACTGAAAGTTGGAATACAAATGTGGGCGACTGTGCGCGTGTATGCGCCAACGCAAGATCGTGCAAGCAATGAAAGAGAAGAGTTCTGGACAAATGTGGATATGTGCATGGCAAAGTTTGAAAGGAATGAAGATGTGTTTTTGACTGGTGATATGAATGGTAAAGTAGGGAATGTGAAGGTGGATGGAGTAGTTGGTGAGTGGTGTGTTCCTGCTGAGATAGATGAGAATGGCAGTGTTCTAGTGTACATTTGTGCTGGGAGGGGGTTGGTGATAGCCAATTCCCTCTTCAGGTACAAATTGATCCACAGGTATACATGGCGAGTGATGAGAAGGGTGGGTGGTAAACTGAATGAAAGGAAGGCAATGATTGATTATGTGCGTGTGGATGAAAGGATGCGAAGATGTGTAATGGATGCTAGAGAATATAGAGGTTGGGGGAGTGGACTTTCTGACCACCACTTGGTTGTGGTTAGAATGAAGGTCCAAATAAAATGGAGAAATAGAAGAGGGGAAGGACGGGAGGAAGGAGTAGCTGTAGGAAGAGTGGAAAGGTTACAAGAGGATGAGAAAAAGGCAGAATATAAGAGAGAAGTGGAGGAACGATCGGGTAAATATGGATTGGAGCAGATGGGGGACGTGCAAGGTGTGGGGAAGATATTCATAGAAGAATTATGTGCAGCATGTGAGGTGGTGTGTGGGGTGAAGAGAAGACGAAAGGGAGTGCAAGGAACAGCATGGTGGAATGAAGAGGTGAGACAGGGTGTTGCACAAAAGAAGAAAGCATATAATGAATGGATGAGAAACAAAAGTGTGGAAGAAGTTGAGAGACGGAAGAAAGAGTTATATGTAGAAGGGACGAGCAAGGTGAAAAGATTAGTAAGAGGAAAAAGAGAGTGGATGAGGAATTTGGAAGGAATTTGAGAGAAAATGTTCTGGAAAAAGGTAAAAAGAGTTAGACAGGGTGGTAATGAAGTTAGTAGGGGAGTGAAAGATAAATATGGTAGATTACTAGTGGAGAATGGAGAAAAAGTGAGCAGATGGAGAGAACACTTTAAGGAATTGTTGAACATAGAGAATGAAAGTAATGCGAGTATAAGTGGCTGGGGAATGGCTGGGAGAAGGACGGAGGTGAGAAGACAGGAAGAAATCAGTAGGATGGAAGTTGTGAAAGCAATGAAGAAAGTCAAATTGGGAAAAGCCCCGGGAATTGATGAAGTGTGTCGTGAAATGCTGAAGCATGGGGGAGAGATAGTAGTAGAATGGATGTGGAAGATGTGCATGTTGGCCTGGGAGGAAGGTATAGTCCCGGAGGATTGGAAGTCAGGAATAATTATTTCCTTGTACAAAGGAAAAGGGGAAAAAGAAGTGTGTGGTAATCATAGGGGCATTTTTCTTCTTAATGTAATAGGAAAAGTATATGGTAGGATACTTATTGACAGAGTCAGGGAAATAACAGAGGAATTAGTTGGAGAAGAACAGGGAGGATTTAGCAAGGGAAGAGTTTGTATAGATCAGATATTCATTCTTAGATCTTTAGTGGAAAAGTTTCTATAGAAGGGAAAGAAGTTGTATGCAGCCTTCGTGGATTTGGAGAAAGCATATGACAGGGTGGATATACAAGAATTATGGAAAGTATTAAGAATATATGGAGTACATGGGAAGCTGTTGAATGCCGTGAAGAGTATGTATGAGGGTGCTAAGGCTGCAGTGCATGTGGATAGTGAACTGAGTGAATTTTTCTATCTGAAGTTTGGATTAAAACAAGGATGTGTCACGTCTCCGTGGTTGTTCAGTCTGTATTTGGATAGGGTTATAGAAGAGATACAAGGTAGGGCAGTGGATGTTGGAGTGACCCCAATGAGAGAGGGCAGTGTTTGGAAATTCCATGTACTGTTGTTTGCAGATGATACTGTGTTGTTAAGTGAAGACGAAGGGGCAAGGCTTGGTGGATGAGTTTGGGTGTGTGTGTAAGAAACGGAATCTAAATGTGAATGTCGGAAGAATAAAGTAATGGTCCTCGAGAGAAGTAAAGTCAGTGAATGTACAGTGAAGATGGATGAGGAGGAAATGGAAAATGTGAGTGTGTTTAAGTACGTGGGTAGTGTTATGAGTAAGGATGGAAGTTTAGAGGGTGAAGTGCTTGAAAGGGTACAATAAGGAAGAAAGGTTGCTGGTTCTTGAAAGCAGTGATAAGAAACAGGGAAGTGAACATGGAAGTGAAAAAGTTCGTACATGCCTGTATTGTGATACCAACTCTCTCGTATGAAAGTGAAGCTTGGACCTTGTTGGAGGGACAGAAGTCAAGAGTGAGAGCAGTGGAAATGAGTTATTTGAGAGGAGCCTGTGGAGTCATATGAAGAGACAGAGTGGCAAATGAGGATGTGAAGGAGCGTTGTGGTGTGGATGTGGATGTGATAGGTAGCGTTAGGAGAAACACACTGAGGTGGTTTGGCCATGTGGAGAGGATGGAGAGTGAGAGACTGACGAGGAGAATGTATGTGAGTGAGGTGGAGGGGGAGATAGGGAGGGGGAGGCCAAGGATGAGATGGAAGGATGGAGTGGAGAGGTATATGAGAGAGGGGGGGTATGAGCTGGGAGCAGGGCAGTGAAATGGCGGGGAACAGGACTACGTGGAGGCGATTTGTTTGTGGCCACCCCGTATGGGATTAAGGTGTCTGGCAATAGATAGATAGAAAAGACAGATTTGGGCCAAATTTGGTGGGCAGATAGCCCAAGTACCACGAACCAGCCAGTTAGCTTTAGGGACCGATCCGGATCTTACTACAGATAGGCTATAGAGTCCAGAAAACACTTTTTGGAAAACCCTAATCAGTGATGAAAAAACCTAACCCATTATGAGGAGTGGTCTGGAAATGACGTTGCCCTTGTCGGAGATAATTATGCGTTCCACTGAGTGCCCCTCTGGTTTGTCTATGTTTCTGGATATTTATTAATTAATTTGTTTATTTATGTATTCATATTATGTGTGGTCTGTTTCACCCCCAGATATTTTTCATTAGGCAATTTCATTAGCGTCTGATAGCTTGACGTGTGATCACAACATTTTGCAATGTGTGTGTGTGTGTGTGTGTGTGTGTGTGTGTGTGTGTGTGTGTGTGTGTGTGTGTGAAGCAATCAAAAATTAAATATTTGTTGTCTGTTGTCACATAATTTTTGTATCAGTTGTGTACAAGCTTCAGTGTCACAACTCCTTCAACACAATGAAATCATGATATTTTATATTTAATGTTAGGTGCTCCTGGAAAGAAAAATCATCATCATCATCAGCTGTTGAGGTCCATTGCAGGACCGGCCTATCCCTACCGAAGCAGGGACGGTACAGCCAATGTATCTCTACCCAGTGGCTCAGGCTGTCTGGTAGAGACTGTATGTAGGGTGAGAAGTGCTTGTAAGTGTAATTGTAGTGTTGTAGTGGCTTTGGATGTGTGTGTAGCCTGTGAACCAAGTGTAATCGGCCCGCCTTATGCCGACTGGGTGCAAGCATACTAGTATGCGAAACTGGTTCAACCACAGCACCCCTTATGTCCGCGAAAGTAGCAAGTGGCTCGGTGAACGATTCCCAAAGTTTTTACAACTCTAGCGGGAGGCGAACCCTCGTCCACCAGCGTGCAAAACGCACACTATACCACTGTACCCACAAAGCGTGTGCAAAAGACTATGTCATTAGAGGTAAAACTAGAAATTCTTGAGCAGCGTGACAAAGGCAAAGGTGCATGTACTATCACATCGGCTCTCCACCTGGTCCAGTCAACAGTCTCCACCATCAAGAAAAAGGAGGCCATTAAGGCTGCAACCTTATCCGCCCCCCGTATCACCTGCCAGCGAGAGCCTGTGATGGAGGAGCTGGAGCAGATGCTGCGCATATGGGTGGAGGATCAGAACCAGCGCAAGGCACTCATGAGCTAGGCAATTATATGCATTAAGGGTCTCTCGCTATGGGATGAAAGGTCAGGCGGGAAAGGTCAGGCGAGCCATGGGTGATTTGACCGGTTCAAGAGGTGAGCAAACCTCCACTACATGAAGATGTACGGTGAGGCAGCAAGTGCAGATACGGTGGTGGCGGTAGGGTTTCCTGATGAACTTAAATGCATCATCGCAGAGGGTGGCTACAGTGCGAAGCAGGTCTTGAAGTTTGATGAGACTGGATTTTTTTGGAAGAGAATGTCCTCCAAGATATAGCTTGCAATAGAGGAAAAGTCTACGCCAGGATTCAAGCCCTCAAAGGACTGGCTGACACTCCTGCCGGGGAACAACACCAAGGGCAACCTCAAGTTGAAGCCTTTCCTTGTATACCACTCTGAGAACCCCAAGGATCTGGTTGGGTATGTTAAAGAGAACCTTGGAGTTATCTGGAAGTAAAACAAGGCCTGGCTGACTTCTGATATCCGTTCATCATATTTCCACTCGTACATCACTCGTGTGCTGAAAAGGTATGCCTCGCGGGAGATTTTGGTGAACAGATTTCTTGTGGTGGTAGACAACGCGCCTAGCCACCCTCCTGCGATGAAGGAATGGGTCAGCAACATAGAGGTGGTGTTCCTGCCTCCCAACACCATGTCCTTGTAGCAGCTGATGGACCAAGGGGTGATCGCTGGTTTTGAAGCTTAATCTCTCCGCCGCACTATGCAGTAGTTGGTGAGGGCCTGTTACAGTGATGACAGGACAACAGTGCAGCAGTTCTGGAAGGGCTACAACATATGCCTCGCCCTAGAGAATATCACTGAGCGTGGCATGAGGTTAGCCAGGCCACCATGAACACTGTGTGTTGGAAGCTGTGGCCAGAGTGCATCTATACCTTCACTGGCCTCCCCAAGGGCATGGAAGCTCTGCCTGTGCAGTGTGTGCACCAGGACATTGTGAAATTTTCACACGAGGAGGGCTTCGGGGAGGTCGACGAGGATGACGTGGAGGATGTTCTCAAGAGCCACCAGGAGGAACTCAGCAATGAGGAGTTCCTCAATATGGAGATCTAGAAGGGAACACCAGGAGACAGAGGAGGATATCATCCCTGAAGTGTAAGCTCTGAATATAACCATCCTGAGCGAGATGCTAACAAAGCATCGGCTCAAGGAGAGGATGAAAGTATACAGGATGATGCTGGAGGAGAAGAGGGCAGCCAAGCAGACTACAATCACAGCCTTCTTCAAGCTGACCCTCACCACGCCAAGTCACATAGGATCTTCCCAGCCCTCAGTGAGCAGAGCATTTCCCCAAGACTTCAACCAGCAGAGCATCTCCCCAGCCTTCAACCAGCAGAGCATCTCCCCAGCCTTCAACCAGCAGAGCATCTCCCCAACTTTCAACCAGCACAGAAACACCAAGGGTCTCCTCCCGCCGAAGTGCTGGACCTAACCTCCAGCCAGTCCTGTCTCCCATGTCACCTGTGTCTCCACTAGGGCACTCCGCCACTCCATCATTGCCTTCACCATCCTGGCCTTCATTTCCCAAACCACCTCAGCCACTCTCTCTAACTCCCTCACCACGACATGAGCCAACACAACTGACTCCATCGCTACCTCATCATTCATCGCAGCGGTTTCCCTTGCCACCTCACTGGTCATTGCAGCTGTCTCCCTCACCACCTCCTCTGTCATCGTATTGCACTCCTTCACCATCCCATCGCACCTCATCGCCACTGCCTGAGCCATCGCATGACACCCCATTGTCACCGCCTGAGTCATTGCATCGCACTCTATCGCTACCCCCAGAACAGGTCCATCAGTTTCCTGCTATGACCACCCCACCTCACCAGGCTTCCCCCCCGCCCCTTTGACCCTCCCCTGGAGATGGGGTTTGAGGGCTTTGAGGAGGATGCTTGAGTTGTAGGGAGCACCACATGTCCCCTAGCCTCGGGAGAGATAGCAAGGATGATGATCAGGACCTGACATGGACTTTCAAGAAGTAAGTTGTGAGAGGTGTTGCATAATTTCTTACCTATTTCTTATGATTTTCAGGCTTTATTTGTTGGTTTTAGTTAGTTATTTACAGGTGTTAGGCTTAGGTTAGCTTCCTTGACAGCTGTAGGCCACTTATATTGCTTTAAACCTGTGTTCGGGCTCATTTGCATGGGTTTTGGACTTGGTTTGGGGGGAAACCCAAGGCTGGCAAACAGTCCACATTGATTTACATGTTAAAAGTACCCCAATATACAATACCCTGCCTAACGATGAGGTTTCACCTAACCAATTACATCATTAAACTGGGGTATGCCTGTATATACCTTGCTCGTGGAGTGCTACCTTGCTGTGGTGAGCAGGCTTGAGTACTGCTTCTACTTAAGGCCAGACTAGATAAGGTACAACTATGCTGGAGGGGCTTACTAGCAGACGTCAGGCTAAAAACACTCCCCCCCCACTCACCAGAGTCATAGGCCAGCCAGGATGAATGTATTGGATGTTCCCCCCCTCCCACCTCTCGTCTTGGGGATAGGGGCAATGGGGCACACAGGAAAATGGCACAGCGCCACATTCTCACTTCTTACAAGACCTTCTTGGGCCAGAGCCCCAGCAGATGACGGCCTTTTTAGGACGGGAAAGGAAGACATGAAGGAGGAAGACCACTTCATTCCCTATCTGTCCCGAGTCCCTCACGAGCCAGAGCCCATCCGGCAAAGGTTTGAAAGCAGGGACAAAGAGGGCACAGAGGAGGTCGCCCAGGTCACCTCAAACCCCATCCCTCTTCAGGAGTGGAGATGATCCTACTCGTGGAGTGCCACCATACAGTGGGAAGCAGGCCTGAGTACTGATTTGACCTAGCAGGGACTAGACAGATGCAACAGTGCTAGAAGAGCCTGTTGGCATCATTCAGAATAAAAGCACTCACCCCCACTTGAGTGATAAGCCAGTTAGGATGGGTAATACTGACTGTTTCCTCCAAACACAGTAAATCATGTAAAAACGTTCTGGAGATATCTTTGTCCTGCAATATATATATATATATATATATATATATATATATATATATATATATATATATATATATATATATATATATATATAATGTATTACATCTTCCTTTAGGAAGGTTTATATTGTGTAGGTGAAACTTTCTGAATTTATGGATTTCAAAAATAACGTTCATGAGGTTTCCCCTAGCATGCATTAGATCCACTGAGCTGTATAGTATGGAGAAGCTTTCTCATGGCCAGCACCACATAATTTATGTAGCCGCCACCAGGATGGCGCTGGTGTAGCGGCAGCCATTTTACACCACGCCTGATGCCCGCGTTTTTGTACGGAGCTGCTCTGTGGGATTTTAAAAGCAGCTGACAATTTCGGAAAATATAGTGCCATGGTCCACTGTGGAACTTACAGATACAAAAATGGGCACAAGAATTCATTGAACAGGAATGGCGTTATATTTCACATGTAAGAAATATATCTTGTTGCTAATTCTATAACATTACTGCCCCCTGGGGTGGGGCGGGAAGATTCTTTTCCAGTATCCCTGCATGACTGAGGCCACTAAAAGGGGCCCATTTATCTCCAGTCATTCTCTCCATGTCCTCTCCTCGTCTGTTCACACTCTCTTTCTGATAATTCCATGTTTCCTCCGGCCTTTATAAATCTGGACATTCGGTTTCATGACATGGATAGTCTAAGGACTTCCACACCATTTCAACACCAGTACTTCGACGTAAAACAGCTTCAACATCACTATCATTCCAGTGTTAATACCACACTATCTTCCCTTTCTGCCATTACCTTTCTCTGCCTTAATGCCAAAAAAGGGTAAATTCTGCACTGCAGCAACCTATGGCGTTGCTTTATACTCATTGGCTAAATGTACCCCATATAATTCGTTGAACCAGACCGAAAAAGAAGTCACAATCCATAAATGGTTTTGTATTATAAGCGACGAGTGTAGGTTTCAATAAGGCGGCCAAAATCACACGCTCGCGGCGGAGATACCCTCTTCATACTATAGAGCTGAGTGATTAGATCATCTACAACAAAGTACAGTACGCTATCGAAAAGGTTAAGTCCTTTTTTATATAATGCGTCGTGCGTTTGCACTGGAAGGTTTATTTTTTTTGCAATCGGTTCCGTATGTTTGGAGCTTTTCGCCGTGTGATCATAAGTTTTATTTCCATTTACATTCTTAATACATTTGCCATGAAAATTCGTGTTTACGCTTTAGCCTCTCTCTCTCTCTCTCTCTCTCTCTCAACTGATCGCCTGATCGATTGAGTCGGTAGAGGGAGGAAGGAGGCAGACAAATATATGGGCTAGAAATACAAGAGAGACAGACAGACAGACAGACAGACAGACAGAAAGAAAGAGAGAGAGAGAGAGAGAAACTACAAAACGACAGACACAAAATTTCAGAGTAACTCTGTCCAACACAAATCAAAAGGCTCTTGAGACCCCTGGCTGTGACCCTTCCTAGATATTAAAATGCTCTTCCACCCGATATGAGATAAGATACCCTCGATAGTAAAAGGAGCCAGACTCGATATTAAGAGGGAATAAAACGGATATAAAAGGGATCCCGTCTCGTTATAGTCAGACGGGGGATCTTAATTCTTGGTGTTAAAACATTTTTATACTTGACATTAAAACTCCTAGATATAAACCACTTTTAATCGTGATATTAATGAACCCTCAACCTTTCCACTCAGATTTTTTATTATATTCCTAATCTCTCCGGTTGATTATATTCAGCGTTCTGTAGACTTAACGGTCTGGAGTGGTTATATGTAAGCTTTATTAGCTCATTCATTACTAGAGACCATCCCTAAATGAGATACTGTATACTGACTGGTGACAGCCTGACTTAAATCATTAATACATCAATGGCGTGGAGATTAAGTGGACGTTAAAGCACTCCTTAAATTGATTTTAAACTGTCTTAAACGTGCTTTCAAAATACTTCGCCTTTTCAAAACAATGAAGATCTGTAGCAAATAATTCTTTGGGTCAGTCATCAGATACTTGTTTATCTTGTATCAAATGTTGTAGTGTTCCTATATTCAATATGATTTCTGCTATTAACCCTTTAAGTACGATGACGTCTTATTTCTGAGCATTTACTTGTGATATATTTAGTTTATTCTTGGTACCTCTAGACAAAATTATTCATACCCTCTTTTACCAAGATGGTCTTTTCTAAGATAAGCAAAACAGGTTGACAATAGTAATAGCAAAATAAACCATGGCATGATCGTAACAAAGGGAAATACAGAGTTCTTAAGCACAAGGTTAGAAGGTTCTTTAATAAACCCTGCATCTACATTCCCCCCTCCTTATGAAGGTGTAAGTGCTTGAGGCGAGTTTACCACAGTCCAGAACTTTTGAAAGCAGATCATCAGCTCAGGATCCTTGTGATATTTGTTTGACTGAAATACCTCCAGCTGCACTGCCGATGGGACACTGCGGTGGTACCGACTCCCAGGTAATCTCCTAGGAGTCAATCATCTCAACTTTCCCATCCCATGGGGTGTGATGCCCTGGTGCTGCTGCCGTAACCGAGCACCTCACACAACGGGAGTGTAGTGGCCAGGGTGCCGATATCCTCTCATCTCTTCAGTGAAGATCCAGTGAGGCCAACTGGTTTCCCTCGTTGCTCTGGTGTTCTGCCTCAGCAACAATGCGGGCAACCCAACAACAACAGCAGCCTCCAGCTGCCTCCCAGAGATTTGAATGTGCCCTACTTTTACTGCTAATCATAGAACCACCAGGCACAACAAGATTCCTACTATGCTCATGAAATTATGAAACCCATTTTGTGGTGACTTCTCCCTCGACTTTGTAATAGTACGGTTTCCTATTCATTAACTTCTTCATAAAAAGGAGCTGTCATTGCCATTTGGAAATAATCCGAGAGCAGAAAATACTACAATAAGATGCGATGGAACCAAAGGTGTTAATTAAGCCTATTAGTAGATGTGATGTGCAATGACATTTTTTAGTCACTGTCCTATGAGTCTTCAGGCGCGGATCCAGGGGGGGGGGGGCTCAGAGACGTACGCTCCCCCTTTTCAGAAGCCAATATATTTTTTTACTATAAGGTTCCAAGGTGGAAATAGAGGTGGGGGAAATATTATGAACATTTCTGATCTGAATTTTTTAAAATGCAAATATCTCAATTTTTCTGGCCCAAATTACACTGCCATTCTGATGCTTTACCAAAATACATTAAAATTTTCAGCCTCTAATTGCATAATACTTAGTCATGGCAAGTCGAACTTCGGTACTGGCAACCTTATATCTTAACCCGTGGATTGCGAGCCATAGCTCAGGCGGTAGCATCACGTTGCGAGCCACAGCTCAGGCTGGGTAGCGACACATTGCAAGCCACAGTTCAGGCTGGTAGCATCACATTGCGAGCCACAGTTCAGGCTGGTAGCATCACATTGCGAGCCACAGCTCAGGCTGGGTAGCGACACGTTGCAAGCCACAGTTCAGGCTGTGCTGGCCGTGCATCACCAAAACAACTCGACCCCTATGCAAACTTATGCATGGCGCTACGCAAAGACAGAGAGTGATTTTTTTTTTTTTCACCAGATGATGCCCTGGATGTTTATCTTCAAATTTATAATGAACAAAAACAATTTTTTTATTTTTTCATTTTTTTCACTACTTCCGTACATAGACTTACGCATGGCCCTATGCAATGACGGAGAAAGAGATATTATTTTTTCTACCAGATGATGCCCTGGATGTTTATCTTCAAATTTATAATAAACAAAAACAATTTTTTTTTTTTCACTAGCTCCGCACATAGACTTACGCATGGCCCTATGCAAAGATGGATATATATATACATATATATATATATATATATATATATATATATATATATATATATATATATATATATATATATATATTTCACCAGATGATGCCATGTATGTTTATCTTCAAGTTTGTAATAAACAAAAACTAAAAAGAAATACTTTTTTATTCCTTTGTTTTTTGTACACCACAGGGTGGATTAAAAAAGGGTAATCCACTGGTTAAACTAAAGAAGACAGTGGCGTACACCATTAACGTATATGTCATATTTCAATTTGTATGTGGATCGTGATATACTGGCCACTTTAAAAATCCTGCTTTGGATAGAGTGGAAACCTGTGGTCCTCAGAATTTTACCGACAAGGATGCTAAATTATAATTGGCTGCCTAAATCGGCCATGCGTCTCAGCTAACCAATGAAAATGAAGCATCTATGTAGCAAACACTACACCAGAGTGTCTTGAGGTTGCCAGTTGTATGGTAAGCCTCGTGACATGTGTGTGTGTGCATTACTTAGTGATCCTTTAGGTTTGTGCGAAGTATTATATTTACTTATTTTATACTGCATATAAAAAACACATACAGATTAAGCTCAGCGTATTTTTCCTTGTTGGCAGCTTATGACAGTTAAAATGTGAAGTGCAGATTTTAGTCATTTAACCCGCTGCGTCCCGATAACGTATGGACATGTTGCAACATTCTGTCACGTTCAGTCCAGATAACATATCCATACGTCTTGCAATTGCTATGTCCGTCATTTGCACATTTTTCAAATTTCGCTCATGATTTTTGGTATGTATACGCGGGACACCTTCACTGCCTTACCCAGCATGACCTCCCCCCTCCCACACGTCACTGTCTCGGCAACTCACCTGTTACCAGTGACCTAGCCATTAAAGACATGTCGCGTCACGGTACGAAATTCAAGACAAGAGTGGTTCCCCAATCGATGACAGTGTGGAGGACAAAGATTACGTGGCGCCAGATGAAGAAATGAGCAGAAATGATGATGAGGTAACGTAGCCAAGGAAGGTGCGATACATGTTCAATGAGTGAAACAATGCTTATATCACCTATACTATTGTGTGAAAACCAATATATTCTTGTACTACATATAAATCCGTTCCAAATGAACAAATATCTACCTATTCTGAGTGGTTTGCAATAGTTACCTCTACGATAGAAAACATGACACCTGCAGTGCGGCTCCAGAGAACACAGTACCAGGTGTTTAAAGGGTCAGCTGTTTAGACCACTTCTAAGCTTAGGTGAGCACTTTTTCTCTGAACTGTCATCATTTCTCACAAAAAGCGGAGGTTTGAGCCAAGAAAAACAATTCCAAAACTGGTTGGGATGAGGGGGGGGGGGGTCAGTGGTGAAAAATCGATCGGTAAGCGGCGGGTTAACTAAATTTTGAGCTTAGCTAGCTGGAAGTCAACATGTCGGATGACGGTGACACAGATGTAAGCTTTTTTGCGGTATACCAATGACCACAGTGAATATGACACTAGAAGAGGAATTCATATTGCTTATCCCACAAAATTACACCTTATTTGATTTTTAGTTTTGCTGACATGAAGTTTTTCTTTGCTATTATTCATGAGTCGAATTTTTCAAATTCGCAAGTACTTATTTGGATTCACAAAGCCTCTGTCTATTCAGCTATCAGGGACAAATATGGAGATCAGCCGTGTGTATAAGAAGGTCTCACTGCTTACTGAAGAACTTTGTTTAATTCGGAATAACGCCGAAACTGAATTCGAAGACTTTTTTTATATGACAGTGAAAGCTGGAGATGGAGAAGCGCCATTGATCGCTCCACGTACGACAGGACGCCAGACTTTGAGGTCTAACGCTGAAGCAGACACTCCTGAACAATACTGGCGGAGAACTATTTACATTCCCTTCACTGACTGCCTGACTGAGCAACTTAGTAACAGATTTTCAGGACGAGCTGCTTCTGCTGTGAAAGCAATCGAGCTGGTGCCTACTTATGTGAGCTTGCTCACATCAGATGAAGAATGCAATATCCATGAACAATGCCGAGATGATCTGCCGAATCCACCATGCTATTCTCAGGAGCGAGACTCTGGAAACGGCACTGGGCAACAGAAAAATCGAAGCCACAAACTATATCTGAAACCCTTGAGAAGGTGTGTTCAGATGGTCTGCAGAAATTCTTCTCAAACGTTGTGGTCATACTTCGCATTCTGCTTACTGTCTCCGCGACTAGTGCTAGGGTGGAAAGGGCTAATTCTGCCTTGAGATAAGTGAAGAATATATTCAGAAGTTCCATGAATGAACCTCGCCTCAATTCCCAGATTCTCATGTACATGCACAGGGACAGAAAACTGGATTATGACAAAATCATTGACATGTATGCTAGGAGACATCCTATACGTATGTTTTTCTTCAATCCATTGGGAAGCAAGTAGATCCTGATATTGATTGCTCAATTTAATCGTTGAATATCAAGGTCCTACATATTGATATTGTGGATGTTGTGATCATGGAGATTGTTAATGTCGTAGTTTCATTATTCATTCACAATCTATTTCCGAAGTTGGTTTGGTCACACAGCATCCATCTGAAACATACAAGCAAACACAGTTCTAATGAAAGCCAAGCACGCTATCATCTAATCAAAAGGATTATTTGTTAGGGAGCTGGGTTGGCATGGTGCGTCACCGCGCGCGCGCGCGCGCACACACACACACACACACACACACACACACACACACACACACACACACACACACACACACACACACTGAATACTTCCGGTTGGACATTGGACTGTGTACCCATTTTACCCCTGGATCTGAAAATGCTAATCACGTCCCCCTTTAATAAAATCCTGCATCCGGCCCTGGGCTTCCTAAGGAAAAAAAATATATCGTCCAGATGTTATCAAGAATATTAAGTGAAAGGTGTAACCATTGTGAAGGATGCAACAGAGTGTGCATTTAAAATTTTTATTGAAGGGGTTTTTCTTAACCTTAATCAAATAATCTAGAGCAGTGTTTTTCAAACTGAGGGCCACTAAAGGCTAGTATTAATAGCAGAATATATTTAGAAAATAATGTTTTTTTCCAGCCGCGACAGCGAAGATGGTATAGTTTTCAGTTTCTACCTGTGTGTCTGTTAGCAGGATAACTCGCAATCGCTAAAGATATCATCACAAAATATTACAGGTGTGTAGTACGGAAAAAGATCGATCACGAATTCGAAATTGGTGAAAGTAGGTCAAGCTCTGTGCATCTGCTAGGATGATAACTTTGCAACCACTCAAGATATCCTCAACAAATTTTACAGGTGTGTAATAGAGATGAAAATCTCCTATGAGTCATTGTTTTCAGTTTGCCTGTCTCTGTGTTTGTGTGTCTGTTAGCATGATAACTTCGCAGCCGCTCAAGATAACATCACAAAATTTTACAGATGTATAGTAGAGATGAAATTCTACGAGTTCGAAATTGGTGAAAGCAGGTCAAAGTCAAGGTCATATTCCGAGCCGCGCTAGATATGTATTGGCTCACGGCTGGTGTGATTCTCCCCTTAGGAGAGCCTTTAGTTTAAGTTCTTCTTAATTTCTCTTGTCAGTGAAGATTTTGCTTTTCTGTTTATAGTATTTATATTCTGCCTTTGAGTGTAGTAATAATACCAGTACGGTACAATTTTATGGCTACACAGGATATAAATTACGGTGCTAGTTTGTCACTTCCAACGGATTTGCTCAGATTCTATTAGTCAGATTCTTGCTGGGGACAGATGACAGGCGCTGGACTGAGTCACGGATATCAGGTGTTTGGCACATGCCAGTGTTTCATCGGCTGCACGAGTTTGGTTCCTGCCAGGGACAGGGGGCGGATGCTAGGCTAATTCACGGATCTCAAGATAATGTTCTGTACATATCTCTGTTTCATCTATGTATAAGCAATGATCGGACCTAATGTTTTTAGTCTGGCGCAAGCTGTTATTATGAAACTAAGTGGACTGTATGTGTATCTTTTACGGGTAACTGCAGACATTTTATACATGTTTGAGTATTATGTATGTATTGTATAAATTTATATGTGCTTGCCTGCCTCTCTCTCTCTCTCTCTCTCTCTCTCTCTAAATATATATATAAATAAAAAAATAAATATATATATATATATATATATATATATATATATATATATATATATATATACAGTACAGTCACTATTTTCGCGATATATACTCTCTTGAAATTTCGTTTCGCGATGGCAAGGGAATGTTTTTTCCTAGGAGTCTCGCGATTTTCCTACGATTTTCGTGAGCCCCAGCATCTCCGCAGTCACTTGTTTTGAACCGACCATTGAGGAGATGTTGGAAACAGATGAACGAGTCAATGACAAAGAAGTTCAGGAACCCTTACCTGTCCCACCAGGTGAGCCAACATCTCTCCAAATCACAGACTTGCTGGCAACCATTGCTCGTTTGAAAGAGCAAATTGAGGAATGTGATGGGTGAACAGCGATCAGGGACACTTTCCTCCCAGTGGTGGATAGACTTCTGGCTAATGACAAGGACCTTTTCAACGTCAGAGTTCATGCACGTCATCAAACTCTGATAACATCATTCGTGTCCTCTTGTATTCAACAAGTCCAGGCCTTGGAGAACATACAGGCTGGGGAGGACGAAGGTGCTGTGGACGAGGACATTGACGACATTGGGGAGCTTGATGAGCTCCCACTGGATTTTAAGAGCTTTGATGTTGAAGCATCGGGAAGTGGTGGTGTGGGGGACTCAAGTGTGGTGGCGGGGAGCAGTGAGAGGGCTGGTGGTAACTAACTACCGCTCCCAGCCTCGGAACTCATCTTCAAGCCCCATCAAGCAGTTCAGCCTCAGTATCAGTGTTAGTAAATTCTTTGTTCAGTGGTATATTATATGTCTGTTTAACTGTATGTAATTTATAGTAGGGGTATTGTGTCATTAATGGGTAGCAAAGGGGGAATGAGGTGACTAACCCCGGAACCAATTACCACTTATAACGTGTAAAGTATACACAAGAATTTCACGAGTTTAAGTTTCGCGCCGCACTTGCGATACTAATTAGGCGCGAAAATAGTGACTGTATTTCATTTTTGCAACATTCGTAGCCTTTCCTCCAACTTTCACTCTGTTGAGCACCACTTCTCCTCCTCTAAACCTCACCTTCTATTTCTAACTGAGACTCATCTGTCTGAGGCAACTGACAGCAAACCATTTTCTGTATCCTCCTACTTTCTCTATACTCATTTCAAAGCCAAAGGTGGCTGTTGTGTATATATACGCAACGACTTATCTTGCTTTCGTTTTCCTGAACTCGATTCTTCTGAATTCTCTACACTCTGGCTTCGGCTTTCCTGTCATTCTCTGACTAAATATATCTGTGCTGTTTACTTATCTCCTAATTCTACTGACTATCAAAAATTCTTCGACTATCTTACTTCTATGATGAAACACATTCTATCCATTTCTCCTTTCTCTGAAATCTCCATTCTAGGAGATTTCAATGTTCACCACCACCTTTGGCTCTCCTCTCCTTTCACGGATCCACCTGGTGAACAAGCCTACACCTTTTCTATCCTTAATGACCTAGAGCACCTTGTACTGCACCCTACCCATATCCCTGAATGCCTTGGAGAGAGCTCCAACATACTTCACCTCTTCCTTACAACTAATCCTTCTGCTTACACTGTTAATCGTTTCTCTCCATTGGGCTCCTCCGATCACAACCTTATCACCTCAACCTATCCTATCTCTCTGGTACGGCCTGTGGACCCTCCAAAGAGACGTTGTCTGTGGCACTTTGAAGCTGCAGATTGGGAGGCCCTCAGGCAGTACCTCTTTGATTATCCCTGGAATGATTATTGCTCCCATGGCCGGGAGCCATCTGAGTGTGCCTTGCGCATTCCGGAGGTTATTCTATCGGGCATGGAAGCATACATTCCTTTCTCATACTTTGACTAATGCAAGAAAGCCTTGGTTTAATCACGCTTGTTCTAATGCTATCCGCATCAAGAAGATGACCTATAAAAGGTACCGGAGCCAACCCACCCCTGAATTGCATCTTTCATACGTTTCTGCCCATAATCGTGCTAAGTCTGTTCTTCGCTCTGCTAAAAATAATTTCATCCGTACTAAATGCTCTCAACACTCCAACTCGAATTCTTCCCGCTCCTTCTGGCACCTTGCCAAAAACATTTCTAACACCTTTACCTCATCATCCTTCAATCCTCTTTTCTACTCTGATGGTTCTATAGCTATTTCTTCTACTGATAAAGCAGATCTCTTCACTCAGACTTTCTCCTCCGATTCCACCTTAGACGATTCCGGTGCTGTTCCTCCATCACTTCCCCCCTCTGACTTCCTCATGGCTGACATTAAAATTTCTTCAGCGGATGTATTTTCTGCCATCACAGGCCTCAGTACTAACAAGGCATATGGGCCTAATGGAGTCCCTTCTGTTGTTCTCAAGAACTGTGCTTCTGTGCTTACACCCTGCCTAGGCAAACTCTTTCGTCTCTGTCTATCAACTTGTACCTTTCCTTCTTGCTGGAACTTTGCTCTCATTCAGTCAGTCCAAAAGAAGGGTGACCATTCTCAACCCTCTAACTATCGTCCAATTACTTTAACATCCTGTATCTCAAAAGTTTTCGAGTCAATTCTTAATAGAAAAATTTTAAAGCATCATTCCTTTCACAACCTTCTTTCTGATCGTCAGTATGGGTTCCGTCAGGGACGCTCCACTGGCGATCTTCTCACCTACCTTTCAGACTCCTGGTCATCCTCCTTTCGGGACTTTGGGGAAAGCTTTGCCATTGCACTTGACATCTCAAAGGCTTTCGATCGAGTCTGCCATAAATCTTTAATTTCCAAGCTGCCCTCTTACAGTTTATATCCTTCTATCTGTGCCTTCATCTCTAGCTGCCTTTCTGGTTGTTCTATAGCCACTGTTGTAGACGGCCACTGTTCTTCTCCTAGATCTATTAACAGTGGTGTTCCTCAGAGCTCTGTCCTATCACCAACTCTCTTCCTTTTATTCATCAATGACCTTCTAAGCTGTACATCTAACCCTATCCACTCATATGCTGATGACTCCACCCTTCTCCTTTCCATTCGGTTCCCGCAACGCCCATCTCAGCAGTTACTTCAACCAACAAGGGATGAGGCTATGGCACACCTAATGTCTGACTTGGCTCGTATCTCTGACTGTAAAAATAATCTTGTTGTTTTTAATGTATCAAAGACTCAGTTCTTACACCTATCAACCCGACAAAATCTTCCACAGGTGTACCCACTAATGTTTGATAATATTCAGCTTAATCCTGCACCATCCTTGAACTTACTTGGAGTTTCATTTACTCGGGACTTATCTTGGAAAGATCATATTACATCTCTTGTAAAATCTGCTTCCAAGAAAATAGGTGTGCTAAGCTGACTCTGTTCCTTCTTTACCCCTGCACAATTGTTGACTCTATACACGGTTTTTTTCCGCCCCTGTGTAGAGTACAACTCTCATTTGTGGGGAGGTTCCCCACATACAGCTCTTCTCAATAGGGTGGAGTGAAAGACTTTTTGTCTCATTAAATCTCCTCCTCTTACTGACTCCCTACAACCTCTGTCTCTTCCCTGCACTGTTGCATCTTTATCTTTTTTCTATCGCTACTTCAATGGTCATTGCTTCTCTGAACTGTCTGCATGCATTCCTCCACCTCTTCAGCGGGCACGCAGCACCAGCCTAGAAGCAAACTCTCATTCCTTTTCTGTCCAACTCTCTAATACAAGAGTTAACCGTTACTCCCATCCTTCACTTATGGAACAGGTCAACTCTGGAACTGTCCCCCTCTGTCTGTATTTCCTGCTTCCTATGATCTCCAGTCTTTCAAACGCAGTGTGTCCAGGCATCTCGAAATTAACGGATCTTGAATTTGGTTCTCTCTTCTATTTTGTTTCTCTTTTGAAAGGAACAGTTATTGCGGGCTTGTGGCCTTTGGTTCCTTCTTCTCTGCATATATATATATATATATATATATATATATATATATGTTTGTATATATATATATATATATATATATATATATGTTTGTATATATATATATATATATATATATATATATATATATATATATATATATATATGGAGCCTCGGTGGTACAGTGGTAAAGTGTGCGTTTTCGTACACTGGACAGCGAGGGCTCGCGTCCTGCCAAGGTAAAAACTTTGGGAGCGTTCTCCTGGCCACGTACTGCTTGGCGGACATAAGGGGTGCTGTGATTGTACCAGTGTCGCTTACTATAAAAGTATGCTTGCACCCAGTCGGCTTGCGCGGGTCGATTACACTTGGTTCACAGGCTACACAAACATCCAAAGCCACTCCAGCACCACAATTACAATTACAAGCACTTCAAACCCTACATACAGTCTCTACAAGACAGCCTAAGCCACATGGTAGAGATACATTGGCTGTATCGTCCCGACTTCGGTTTGGATAGGCCGGTCTTGCGGTGGATACTCAACGGCTGATGATGATGATGTATATATATATATATATATATATATTGTGCCTGTTATAACACTTGTCTGTTTCTACTTGTTTGATTTAGTTGCCGTCTATTTCCCATGGTCTTCAATGATTATCAATGTTCCATAAATGCAAAGTACAATTAGTCCAGGAGCCGGGTAGGGTCCACGTGACCCCACTCCCCAAATTTTTTTTTTTTTTTTTTTTTTTTTTTTTTTGTTTGGCAGGCCCTAAATAATATGTTAAGTTTCCTTTATTGTAATATTTCAGCTTCATCTGTGGCTGCTCAAAAACCACATTTGTTCCTCGTCCGACATGAGGAATAATGACTTTCACATTAAAACCTAAAAGGATACATTTTTTTTTTTTTATCATTTTGTTCTGTCCTATGTAATTTCACAGGATATAGGATACTTAAGTAGTGAAACATGTTCCATGGTGATGGAATAACACGTATTGGAAAATTGATCTTGCTTTCTTCATAGTAACCAGAAAAAATTGACCTCAATTTTAAATTGCCTTTAACGAATGTGACTTCCTGCATCACACAGAAATCTATTGGAACTATCAATTTTAGCCAAAAATGACCCATACCTGTCTGCTTAAAATAACAATACCCAAATAGCAGATCTGCAGAAGAAATGTGCTCCAGTGACCTAAATTTTTTAAATGAATTACATCTCCATGAATGTGATGAGCATTCACATTCACACAAAAATTATCTTTTCTCAGTCAGAGATAAAATCATAGTTACAGTAATTGTTTTCTGAATTTATTCTTAAGTGAACTCTTAATATAACATATTCTTTTTGTGTAGGGAACAGTTAGACAGAAGGCAAGATTGAGAGTGTTTAGTTATTTTAATCACAGCAGCCACTAGATATTTTCAGTGTACAGTACTTGTGTATTTAGGTTTAACAAATGTTTACTGTTTTATCAGTAATTCCTTTTCCAGGGTATTTCTTTCATAAAACAATTTTACATTTGCATTCAAGTAGATTTCCTAAATGAAATGAAGTGCGTTGTCTGTAAACGGTATTGTCATTAATGCATATGTTAAAACAACAGAATAGACGCGAATGTACTGAACTTGGAAACTTTCAATTTTGTGCTCTCAGTTCTATTAGTAATAACAGATTTCTCCTAAAAACATACACAAAATTCATGATTAAATTAAGAGAAATGAAACAACTAATCATCATCAGTGAATTCATCCTCTGACTGTACAGCATCTACATCTAATTCGTCACAGTTCAGCTCAGAATGAATCATAAAGTCAGCAGTGTCTTTTGGAATAACAGGTCCATTGAACCATCTAGGCTGAAGCCTGTTGTTTTCACCAATTACACATCCATTATTAGGTGCTGCTGGAGGGATATTGGGTTCTGTTAGATAAGCACGCTTCCAAATGCCAACATGATAATTAACAAGTCGACAGTATTGTAGTAATACTCGTTTGCAGGGAAGCGATTGCCCTACGTTAACTGATGCTCCATTTCTGAGAGTACTGCCTCCTGGCTTGCATAAGATTTTTTGTCATTTTATTTCTCTCAAATCATTAACTATATTCAAACGGGTGCATGTATCGTACAGAAGGCAATTGAGTTTTTTAGTTCTCACTCCTCTCCAAGGGCTACAAAAATAGGTACAAATTTATTGTCAGGCTGCAGGATTAATAGCTGTTTTACTTTCCCTCGTTCTTTGAATGCTAATGTACAGTCTGCTCCACTAAGGACATGCAAATCTAACAGTGCTGAACGATACTCCATTGAATATTTGTGTACCAGTTCTGACATATTAATAATTCTTCTTCCAGTATCCAGGAGAACAGTTAATGAGAAATTGTCACTTAATAGAAGAGAATATGAAATATGTCACTATCACTTCCTCTGATGTGTACGTATTTCTTGCTTCGTTCCTTAGTAGTATACTTAGTATAGACGACAACTCGTGTATCAGTCTCCTCTTGGGATGAAGTCATTTCAGGGATTAGGATGGAGTCGGTTCTTTGTCAATTCGATTTCAGCTGATATGCTTTGCTTCCACTGATGAATATGATGGGATGCAATTGAACGGAAGAGGTCTGCGGGTTGATTCCCCCTGAATTATGAACTTCTCCCCATAACCTCTCCGTTGTCTCTCAGCAGACTTAGGTGAGAGTTGGTTACACCTATCTGTGGTGAAGAGTACTTCTGATGATTTGGGTAGTGATTGAAAGATTCGCTGAAAGTCTTCATTGTAGGAGGAACATCGTTCATGTTGTAGAGGCACGAATTACCATCTTGAATGAGGACGCAGTCCTCAGCACTAGGAAGCACAGCATCCTCCTAATCCTTAAGCATATAGTTCGTCATTTGTGATTTGTTAGTTTTGGCAAAGATTCCGTCCACTGTGGCAATGGATTGAGGGATCTCTGTGAGTGGGTAAGTCATTAATTCTAAAATATTCAGTTTCAGTCCAATTTCTTGAGATTTTATGAAAACCTCTAGCCACACTACTGGTAGCCTTGTACTGCACAGTTTTGCTCGAAGTTGATGTGGTATTTGTGATTCTGCTCTTACACACCATGGTTTTGAACTTCTTGCATTTAATAGGATCAAAGAAGGGCATAACTGTCCTTTTCGCTAGTCTCTCTTTTAGGAAATACTCCGTCTGAAGTTGGCCATTCTCTTCAGCATTTAATATATCCATGCAAACATTATTAGGCACTGGTGTTCCAGAGGAGAGGCAAATCAGCTGTCTTTGAATAATAAAAGGGTTGGCAAGGCTTTCTATGGCACTCATGAGAACTTTTTACCTTGCAGCTTATTTTTACTTATTTTGCTTGGCCACAGATCCTTGTGTTGACCGTCTTTTCCATTATCTTCAGTCATGCCAACAGAGGACCAAGCAGCTTCCACGAACTCTCCTCGGGCATGTGTAGTCATGATGTGACGCTGGTAGGCCTCAGGGTTAGTAGTTATACCAATTAGGCCAATAGATGAAGTACCTGGACTTACTGTAGATTTTGTGTGTTACATGATAGTTTCCTCACATGTTTTGTCTGTTTGAGAACGGTTTCCTGGAATGTTTGATCGAGCCAGACTTATTATTCCGTTCCTCAAAAGCTGTATACCTCCATGGTGAGTGGTCTCCAAATTCTCAAGAAAAAAAAATATATATACATATATATTAGGAGACGTGCATAATTCTGTTGATTATATGCAAAGAATAAAGCAGGCATAATTTTAATGAAGGCAAGGCAAGGATCAAAGTCATTGTATTTTGTTGCAGCAATCAAGTTTAAGAACACTCACACCTTGTCTACGTACATTACAAAAAGCACTGCAGTATTACCTAGTAAACCACCTTTGACCTTTTCTAGGAAACTGTTGTACTTTTAGATATGAAGTTGGAGGTATTTATCTGTCAAGGTGTCATTGAGTATATCATTTGTCAATGAATTAGTAAAACCTTTGAATATAGCTTTAACCCTTCATATGCCAGGTGGGCTCAGATGGACCCCAACACAGTTTGAAATGGTGCCATGTGGCTCCTTATTGTTTTAGGGATCTGGCGAACGACGACTGTTTGCCACGGTCGATTGTATAAGCATAAAAATTTTGAGTGAAAAAGTTCTTACAGTTCAGGAGTTAGGATGGCGCAAAGATCAAGGGGGGTCATCCGATACCCCACCTACTGTAGCATTCAGTGTAACATTTTTTTTTTTTTTCACATTCTTCATATTATTGACCATGTCACTGATATCTGAGATGTTCTACAGGCAGCGGGGGAGAATCATACAAGATCCTCCCATTTCTGATGTTGATAATGACATATTAGTGGGTTTTACTGAATGTTTACTAGATATGTAAATCATTCAGGTTTTTCTGAAAAGACTGTAAATGTCAATCTTTTTCTGATTATGCAGTAAATGTCAGTCTAGTTTATTTCATTTGTAAATCATTCAGGGGTTTTCTGAATATAAATTTCAACCTCGTCTATGTTCTGAATATCGATTCAACCTAATTTTTCGAGTCATTTTATTTTCATGATTCTTTTCTATGATACTGCAACTGATAATACATTTATTTTTTTGTTATGAGCATGCTGAACGAATAAGAATGATGTAACCTAAAACTATATGCCACATTAAACATTACACATGCAAACATCCAAAATATTGAAGAAACGCTTTAAAATTTTGCTTAAAAAAAGACATATCGTGGACTGGCTGCACGTTCCGTGTCCTGGGTAACATTTGTACAAAATTTTAGCATTCGTAACTTTGTGCAACTGGCAGAAATCCATCAAATAAGTTGGGATCTCTCAAGCCCCCACGTGGTGTTCTTGGTTACGAATTTTCACTTGGTGTACGAAGGGTTAACGTCATCAGGGGTGTCACCAGAGTTTTCAGAGAATTTGAGATACAGCAGCCTCTGAAAGCATTCAACCATGGACTTATGACAATTCAAAAAGCTCACTCATAGGTTTTTCCTGCCATTACGTTTGATATTGACCCTGATAATAATGATACCAGATTCTAGTAATACTGTATACCTGACAAACCTGTACCAGCCATTCTTTTCCCTATGACTTCATGTAGGCACAAATAATGTGTGATGTTCCCATTAGGATCAAGTGGTTCTTATATGTTGCTGATTCAGCCCACACCACTGGATATTCTTTCTTGCACAGCCCTAGATCGAAAGTCGTATTAACATACTCTTGCCCAACTTCTGATGTCCCTTGTTCTGAGAGGCGAAGACATTCTTTGACTTGCTTGTTCTGTTATAGGGGCACTGAACATGGGATAGTATCCAAGGGTGGTTAGCGTTTCAGGAGGGTGGCCAGTTGGTGAGATAAATCCACTTAGACTTGGGACACACTGATCCTTTGCATATAACTACCATATCAAAATCCAAAGGTAGTTATAAGACTGCCAGTCAATGTGGACTGTAACAACCTCATGTGCTGTAGTACGGGTTGAAGAAAAAGAAGACCCACATCTTTGTCACCCTTGGTAGACTGGAATAGTCTGACTGTCAGTCTCTTTTTAGTTTTGGGTTGTACGAATGGTTGACTCTCTACAAAGGAGGCAGTCTCACTAGTTACAGCTTGCATGCATATACCCTAGGCACTATTTACTATCCCAGCACCACTCACTTTTGATACTACTTGGTCAAAATTATCCCAGTCACTACGGTAAACAGAACCTTCTGGTTGATTTTTTACCATGTCAGAGTTACTTAGCAATGAAGTGCTTTGGGAAATAACATTAGCTCGGGCAGTTTCAATTTCTAGTGAGTATGAATAGGATTCAGAATACGGTGTGTTCAAAAGGGTGGTCACACTTTTTGATCGAACCAAATGACGAAGTGTCGTACATAGTGCTTCTTCATTTTGTATAATCTGTTTGTTGCAGCACAACATACATATTGTGAGATGGATAGCGTCAACAGTTCAGTTTTTTCTGAAAGCTCATTGTCTCCACATATCAAGCCAGTTATAAAGTCCAAGAGCACTGGAGGAAGTTCATTAATGGGATCTAGCTTTCCTGCTCTCGGTGGTCATGGAATTTGTTATGCAGCTCTGAATGCCTGGATGATCTTTTCATGCAGATACAAGCTTACTTCTTTGATTCAGTTTTCATTACCTAGTAAATAAGCCGATCTTACAGTTGTGTCCATAAATGAGGGTGACTCTTGAATTTATCAGGTGCAAAGGCAATGCACTGCCCAATACCATCATCCTTTTCCAGATTGATTCCTATTTTGTTAACCTACTTCTGTAATCTGGACTACCAAAATCATCTGCTTCCAGTAACTCCTTATATATTTTTGTAAGATCTCGAAATTTGATAACATTTCCAGTTTCAACTACTTCTTTCTTGACATGCCTCAAAAATTAGTGCACATGAATTCACATTTGAAATAACTTTAGGTGATATTTCTCTATAGGTATTACACTGTGATGGAGATGAAGATGGCAGCTCAGCTTTGATTGTGTCGACTGGATATATACTTTCGTCCACAAATCTCTTGAAAGTGTGCCCCAGCAGCAAAAAGATCTATACCCCAAATTCTTCGTAGTAATGCTTCGTCCTCTATTTCCCCAGCTATGTCATACCCTTTTCTTTTCCAACTCTCTGATGCAAACATTTTGGGGTACTGTTTTCTGTTGCGTTTTAAGTACACTACACTGGTTTTGCTGCAAAATATAGTCTCCTGTAAACAGCACTAAATCTTTTCCAGTTCTATGTACGTGAGAGGTATATTCACAAGTCTTGATTTCACATTCATTTCGGGCTCCCTTATACTTTCCATTTTTAAATTTTCTTTTGCCTGCTGTATTAGCATGTCTTTTCTTTGAGGATGAAGGTTTCTGGGATTCCCAAGTAGGATCATCGGCGAGCTCTGACTTGCATTTCGGCAGCGTGGTCATCAGTTAAGCCCAGTTCACACTATCAGGATTTTAGACAAGATTTTTGTACCAAAGTGCTTTCGGGGGTTATAGCCTAAAAGCATACAAGGATCATAATGCAACGTGCTAATTTCGCCGACAAGCATAACACAATCTTAAAGCAAGCAGGGAGAACTGGGAAGGCTCCCCAAATTTTTGAGCATGTTTAAAAACTCCAGGACGGTATCCTAATTTCAAATCCAGGTCATTGAGCATAGTGTAAGCATTGTGTGAGCCTAATGAAATCAGGTAGAGAGTAACACATGCTTAGTGAAAGCATAGTGCATTTGGCTAGTATCAGCAACTAGCAGGAATGTCCGGGCGCCCTGAATCAGTACTATGGAATGGAACCCCTTACAGTTGTAGAACTTAGAGCCAGCACTTGTAAGACATTTGATAGCAATGTGCTTTCCGTCAATGGATCCAGCACAATGAGGAAAGTTCCATCTGTTTTGAAAGCCTTCAGCCACTGCCTTCCACTCCTCAGGGATTGTATGACATGCCATCAATTCCTCTGCATATTTTTCTGTCCAGTAGCCAGGTATCTCAGAGTGATGGCCAGTTTCGATCCAGGTTCCCAGACTGGCCTCCAGAAAGTGTCTTTCTTCTCAATCCTGGGTCCCACACTACCAAGCAACTCTTGAAACATTTCTATGTCCACTCTAAGAGAATTCTCTGGAATCCACTGTGATCTGCACTTAATTCTGCCATTAATTTCTCATAATGGTCATAGGGTGGTCGTCTTAGAAGCCAGGGCCTGGTTCACACACGTCTTCTTTGCAATCTCTTCTTTCTGCTGTTATTCTCCTTTTTTTCTCTTTTTCAGTTTCCATCACTAATCTCACCAGATCTTGATCCATTTATGTATTGTCAAGGCTAAGTTCCAATAGCTGTCTATTGTCCAACAGTGCCATAGTGAGGTCTTCACTGTCCAAGAACCAAAGATAGACTGATGAGAAGTTTATACCCCCAGCACCTGAAATCTCCATCAGACATAGCGCTCACATTTTGTATGCGCGGTATTATCGTGTAGAGCATACAATGAGCACAGTTAGATTGCGACGCAATCGTGCTTTATCGCACACTAGCGGCGCGATTCCAGCTCAATCGCCTTACAAGCGGCATATAAGCATAGTAAAAGTGTTTCCCAGTCGCATATTAGCGTAGTGTAACTGCAGTGCAATAATAACGTGTGACGTCAGGGCGTCAAAACTTTACAGACTGTTAGGATTCCTCGCAATTTTGACCTATTTCCAAGCGTAACATAATCCTCTATGAAAATCGTGAATATGTGAACTGCACTTGAGTCAACATCTGTAAATAATAAATTATACAATTAATTATATAAAAATTCAACAGTTTTACATATTCGTGAAATTAAATCACAGAGGATAATAACTTGTTTGGATAAAAATGTCTTTATGCAACTAGCCAATGTTAGCACAACAACAGATGAAATACAACAATAGATGCAATTTTCATTTGAAGACTAGGTAAAAATGGAGATTATTCTTTTGATTAAAGCAGTTCTCGGTACCAAATATTAGTTTGTTAATATCACAGTATGTTATGGTATTGTTATTACAAGGAGATGGGTATGGGTAATTTTTAGCTGAATTTCATGGTTCCAATACAATTCTGTGTCATGCAGGAAGTCATATTCATCAGAGGCAATTAAATATTGAGGGGAAAATTTTTTGGTTACTGTGAAGAAAGCTAGCTCAATTTTCCAGGCTGGGTTATCCCATCACCATGAGACATGTTTCAATACATAGGTAGCTTATATCCTGTGAAATCACATAGGACAGAATAAAGATAACTAATGTTCTATATCCCTTTTGGTTTTAACCCACCCCATCCCGGCAGATTTTTCACCAATGACCTCCCCCAATACTGGCATATTTTTTATTTATTTTTTTTTTTGGCTAAAACCTCCGCTTTTTATGAGAAGCATCGGAAATTCATAGAGAAATTGCTCATCCAAGCTTAAAAATGCTGTTACAGGTGACCCTACCCTCACCTGGCACCGTGTCCTATCAAGCCTGGCTCCAGAGACGCTTTCTATGGGAGGGGTAACTATTCCAAATCACTCAGTATAGGTAGATATTTATTTATTTGGTGCGAATTTATATGTAGTACAAGAGTATATTGGTTTTCACACAGTAATATAGGCGATATAAGAGTTGTTTCACTCACCAAACACATCAACATACTGCACCTTTTTGACAACATTACCTGCTCATCACTTCTGATCGTTTTTTCCTCTAACACCACGTAAACCATCTCCTCCACACTGTCATCGATTGGAGAATCACTCTCGCCTTGAATTTCATACCGTGGCACGACATGTCTTTACTGGCCAGGTCACAGGTAACAGCTGAGTTGCTGAGACAATGGCATATGAGGGGGGGAGGTCACGGGGGGTAAGGCATTGTCCCCACCTGGCCTCGGGTAGAGGAAGGTGTCCCGTGTATATGTACCAAAAATCATGCACAAAATTAGAAAAATGTGCAAATGATTGATCTTGCAATTGCAGGGCATTTATAAACGTCAACGGGAGTCACAGTGACAAAACGTTCAGGGCATATGTACGTCAATGGGATGCGGCGGGTTAATGTGAAAGTAATTATTTCCCATGTCGGACAAAGAATAAATGTGGCTTTCGGGCCGCCACAGGTGAATCCTGAAATTTTAGAGTAAAGGAAAGTAAACTTGTTATTTAGGGCTTGCCAAACTAATGAAAAAAACAGAGTGAAAAAAAATTGGAGGAGGGCGGAGCACATGGATCCTACCTGGCTCCCGGCCTAAGTGGGGAATGCATTACTTACAGATTTACATCAATCACCTTAACCTGTCCTATCACTCCAGTAAGGTCTGGGAATCCTCCCAAGAAGCATTGGCTGTGGCACTTTGGGGCTGCTGATTGGAAGGCCCTCAGATACTACTTTGATTTTCCCTGGAATGATTACTGTTTCCATGGCCGGGAGCCATCTTATTCTCCCTTGCGTATTGCAGAGGTTACTCTTTTGTCATGGAAGAGTACATTCCATTCTCATATCCTGTGTTCTGACGCAAAAAATCTTGGTTTATTTACACTTATTCTAATGCTACCAACAACAAGGAAAGGGCCTACAAAAGATACCAGAGCCAACCCACCCTAAATCTCATCTCTATTATGTTTCTGCCTGGAATCATGCTAAGCCTGTTCTTCGTTCTGCTAAGATAATTTCATTCGTATTAAATGCTCTGAACTCTCCAACTCAAATTCTTCCCACTCCTTCTGGCACCTTGCCAAAATCTTCCTAACAACTCTATCTCGTCATCCTTCCCTCCTCTTTACCACTCTGATGGCTCTGTAGCTATTTCTTCTACTGATAAAGCAGAACTTTCTGCTGAGACTTTCTCCTCCAAATCCTTCTTAGATGATTCCCGTGCTATTCCTCCATCACTTCCCCCCCTCCTCTGATTTTCTCACGGCTGACATTGAAATGTCTTCATCTGATGTATTTTCTGCAATCATTGGCCTTAATATCAACAAGAAATACGGGTCGGATGGAGTCTCTCCTGTTGTCCTCAAGAAACTCTCTGATGGGGTCTCTCCTGTTGTCCTCAAGAACTGTGCTTCTGTGCTTACACATTGCCAATGCAAATCTTCTGCCTTTGTCTGCTAAACTGTACCTTTCTTTCTTGCTGGATGTTTGCTCTCATTCAGCCTGTCCCAAAGAAGGGTGATCATTCCCATCCTTCTAACTATCGTCCATTTGTTTTAACATCCCGTATTTCAATCTCTATTTTTTAAATTAATTCTTAAATAAAGAAAAATTAAAGCATCTTTCCTGTCACAACCTTCTTTCTGATAGTCAGTGTGGGTTCTACCAAGGATGCTCCACTGGCGATCTCACCTTCCTTTCAGACTCTGGTCATCCTCCTTTCGGGGCTTTTACGAAAGATTTGCCATGGCATTTGATATCTCAAAGGCTTTCGACTGAGTATGGCATAAATCGTTAATGTACAAATTGCCCTCTTACGGTTTCAGTCCTTCTATCTGTGCCTTCATCTCTAGCTTCCTTTCTGGCCGTTCTATAGCTGCTGTTCTAGACTGCCACCGTTCATCTCCTAAACCTATCAATAGTGGTGTTCTTCGGGGTTCTGTCCTGTCACTAGCTCTCTTACTTCTATTCATCAATGACCTAACCTGTGCATCTAACCCTATCCATTTGTACACTGATCACACCACTCTTCACCTTTCTATTTGCTTCCCGCACACCAAATGTCTGACTTGGCTTATATCTCTGATTGGGGTAAAAGTAATCTTGTTCCTAATGCATCAAAAACTCACTTCTTATGTCGTTCAACTCGTCAAAATCTTCTACGGGAGTATCCTCTAATTTTTTAACAATATTCAGCTCAATCCTGCATCATCTTTAAACATACTTGGGGTTTCATTCTGTCGAGTTTTATCTTGGGAAGATCATAATACTTCATTTGTAAAGTCTGCTTGCAAGAGATTAGGTGTGCTAAGCCAGCTCCGTGCCTCATTTACCCCTGCACAGTTGCTGAATCTATACATGGGTTTTATTTGCCTCTGTGTAGAGTACAACTCTCATGTGTGAGAAAGTTCCTCACATAATGCTCTTCTCATCAAGATGGAGTCAAAGGCTTTTCGTTTTATTAACTCTCCTCCTCTTACTGGTTCCCTTCAACCTCTGTCTCTTCACTGCATCTTTATCTCTTTTCAATCGTTACTTCAGTGGCCATTGCTCCTCTAGCCTCTCTGCTTGCATCCCACCACCACTTTGGTGGGCAGATAGCAGCTGTCTAGCAACAAACTCTCATCCCTTTTCTGTCCAGCTCTCTAATGCAAGAGTTAACCGCTACTCCCACTCCTTCATGTATGCAACAGGTCAGCTCTGGAACTGTCTTCCTCTATCTGTATTTCTTACTGTCTGAGACCTCAGTCTTTGAAACACAGCGTGTCCAGGCATCTCCAAACGAACAGATCTTGAATTTGACCCTCCTATCTTTTTTTCTTTTTTTCTTGGAGGTAACAATCTCACAGGCTTCTGACTTTTGGTTCATTCTTCCATGCATAAAAAAAAAATCCTTGCTGATAGCATCGAGGACCCTCAATGTTTACTGTTTCTAATGCTGAGGAATAGTTTTGTAAGACCAAGCAAGCTGAAGCCTCATTTGATGACAATCCTCCTTACTTTCTTCAAGCACTGTGACAATAATCTGAGGAAACAGAACCTCGGTTATATAAAGAGAGTGGCACTTTTCAGCAACAGAACATGAGTGCAGGTGAAGCATCATATCAGGCTTTTCCTGAAACAGCAAAAGGGAAGAAGGCCCACACGATTGGTGAAACTTTAACCTGTCGATCTTGGCTATATTTTGACTCTGCCCACTCCCACATGCGGGTGAAATTCGCAAAATTGCCGGTTCTCAAGACTTATATCTCCACTAATATCAGAACTAGAACATTCAATAAACAAACAAAAACTCACCAATCCTTCATCTTTCCACTGCAAATAATCCCTGAAGGCCAGGCGCTGATAATGAGGAACTAGGTGATGAATGAGTGTAACATTGTGCTGTGCACTGCCCATGTCCCAAGGCGTGCTTGCGTCTCTGGATCAGGCGTGTTGGCTAACCAAGCGTCTCCCCGCCTCTGCCACTTCCCCAGGTGCATCACTACACCCCCCCCCCCGACCCGACACTTCCCCACACTTCGCACCATTTCTCCACCACTGTCATGTCTTGCATTCATCGGCACTCTTCCCTGTATGTGCAGCTCGGAAAATTCGCACAATATCCTACCTATTCCAGACAGGTTAGGCTGTGCACAATGGTGTGTGGGGGATGAGGCAAAAAGGGCCACAAACTTCACTGTAGCTGCACTTACAATACAAAACACTTATCAGCGTAAAGCAATCATCATAACTTCACTTATAACTTATTTTCTTTGGAATAGTATCTCTTATGATACAGCTTACTTCTCTGACTTCATACTTTAATACAGTTACAGTATACAAATCACTCCCTTACATTTCTAATTTCTTGGTTATACTTTTCAATAGCCATATTTCTATTGGTTAGCTCCATGATGCTCTTATTGTTAGTCGCGTTTTCTTTCTTGAATTCTTTCTTGTTTAGTTGTGGAAGGCACTTCTACCTTTCAGAATTAACCGATTCTGATCAAACCTGGATACAATGACCAGCCTATGATCATGTTGTGTCCGCAAGGTTTTGGTTGCAAGGTAACTAATCATTGCCTAGCAACGGACAAAAAAAAAAAAAAAAAACTTTCTTTGTTCATACTTTTCTCGTTTTGAGCTGTAGAAGCCTTACTGATGAGTGTAGAAAGGTCTGACTTCTTTAACTGTAATCTTGAGATCATTCCCTATTGGAAATGTTCCATCGATTTTTCCCCTCTTTCTTCTAGTTTTCGAGTGACAACCCTGCGAAGATTGGCATCAGTGTCCCTAGTAACCAGCACCGTTTTCAAAAGTGCCCTCCTAGTTCACCAACGGCTCAGTGAAACTGAATGAACCTGTTCATGCTTATAGACATTGACAAGTACTACAACTTTTTATGTACACCTCCATGCTACATTGGCCAGGTCAGGGGTCAAAGGTCATCAGATGTGACAATGGTGAAAATAGCTAAAATCGCGACTATGCTGGCACGAAATGCTAAGGCTCTGAAGATTATTAAGCCAGGGCCATGATTCTTGGTTGGAAGATTGCACTGGAGTACCTCCACACAGAAATGACGTTTAGTGTCGAAACTCTCTTCTAGTCACTAGCAGTGCCACCTAGAACTTGTACCTTTGGTGGGCCATTCTGCGAATTTCAAGTTCCTTAGCTCCACAGTGGGTGGATGAAACTTTGCATGATTATAGACGTTAATGAGTACTACAAGTGAACTTGCACATGCATGACCTATATCTGCCAGGCCCAGGGTCAAAGGTCATCGGTTGAGGAAAATATGATAAACAATATAAGTACGACCTTCGTCACACGAAATGTTAAGGCTCCGAAGATTATTAAGCCAGGGCCATGATTCTTGGGTGGAATATTGGACTGAAGCACCTCCATATGGAAACGACTTTTAATATCAAAACTCACTTCAGTCACTGACAAAGTCTGGTCTTCTTAGAGCTGGCCATCATCACCTACCGACTTGTTTCACTTGTTGTTAGTTCACTTATTTGAACTGGAGCACTTTTTCTATATACACACACACTTTCCGCACATTATATACACACACCATTATATACACTGTTTACGAAGCTTTGTACACCTGTGCCTAGTAGATTACGAACCGATATTCGAAAAAGCACACTGGGCTTAGTTTGACCAGGCATCCCTGGCAGATGAAATTTGTGTCACTCCATTTGTAATGTTTAGGCTTCCTACTGCTGCAGACCCAGCACTGCGGGTATGACTTCATGCTAATTGCTATCCTGCCCATTTAATTAAGACTGTGCCGGATAAGTAGTCAGCCTGTAGTGCCCAGTCTGTCAGTGCTGCAGCACCTTGCCACCATGGCCCTGTGCCTTGCAAGTGCCTATACACCTGAGGCAGTTTGTTTATGAGCTCCCTCTCATACTCATGCGGTGAAAAATATTTCACACGTGTGCTTGAAGAGTATGTGGGCATTCAAAACAATTATATCAAGAAGGTGCAGGAACGCCTTCTTTTACCACCTGCAGGACTTCCTCAGACAATCATTTTACCCGATTTGCATATCGGACTTATCGACGAGCCTCTTATTGATGTTGTAGCCATTGATGGCATCCAGCATGTACACTGGCTCCCCAGTCCTTGGATCCTCCTTACCGGTAGCCTCCTACTGTCCATGGTGATCTGTGGAAAGCATGTTGATCATGCACTTATCATGCCTCTGCAAGGCCAACATGTTGCCACACTTCTCCATGAGAACACTCTCCCTCTCTGTCTTGGCTGGGAATGCAGGAAAGTGCTTCCTACTAGTAAAGACCTTACTGCAGGTACCTGTACCTTGTACAAACATGTTCTTTGTCAATGCTGAGGACATATAGATACTGTTGCTGTACATGATGTGGTTCTGGCCAAAGTACCTGTCCATGAACACCTTCACTGCTTCAGAAAACCCATGAGGGTCCTTGCTCAGGATATCCATAGCTGAGGCAGAGTACGCAACAAAATCTAGCACATGTCCAGTCTTGCAGTCACAAATTACAAAGAATTTTAGACCAGATCAGTGTTGTTTGGATGGCACATACAGATTGAACACTAATCATCCCCGGAACAGCTCTAGTGACTCATCCACTAACACTTTCTGGAAATGATGGAAGAACCTTGTGCATAGTTAATGCTGGGCGAATTTTTACAACTTGTCACATGGTGCCAGTCCCATGATAAGGGAAAAATGTAGGTACCTAAGTATGTCCAGGTACCAGTCCCTGGACATAATTTTCCTGAACACTGGGGTGGTCACCAAGTCATCAACTGTTCAGTAATCCCGCAGCACACGCTTATTCACATGTGCCATTAGCATAGTAAGGGCAAGCCACATTTACATCTCCCTATGTCCACAGATGTCTGTTCCCTCATCTGCGACCTCGTGCATGTTGTGCTGTCAGGTCAGCACTGGTAGATTTCCAGGTGGAAATGATTTCCCGTACCAGGTACTCCATCATGGCCATCGAAAAGATGGCCTTGAAAAAGGTGCTGATACTGGACTCACTTCCAGCAGGTCTGCTTGCACACCTGCCTGGCTGTCATGGAAGGCAGGATTGGCTCGAAACCTGCACCTTCCTCCCACATAAAAGTGTCTGCTTTACCTACCAGTGGGTGGCTGGGTACAAGACGATGATCTCTGCCACTTTGACCTTTACCCATGCAAAGACACCCACGTGCCCGGCCCCTAGCATGGTGGAATGGGGAGTGAGCATATGATGAGTCACTCGTGGTGGGGAAAGGGGAAGGAGTCATTCCCACTTGCCACCTCCCTGGTGGTGGTGGTGGTGAAGTGCTCTCCTTCTCATATGAAAGTCCAGGCTGCGGGGCATCACTAGTTGACATACCTAGTAGGGTCGATGGGGGATGTTCTGGCAGGGAAGAGAGGCGAGGGCGAAACCTGGAAGCCTCCTCATGGCTCATGCGGCAGTTCCTCCTCACTTGCTGCCTCCTGGATGATGGTGCAGAAGTGTCCTCCTTTGCATATGAAGGGCGGGGCATGGGGACATCACTGGTGGACATATCTAGCAGGGGTGATGCAAGGTGCTCAGCCAGGGTGGAGCAGGGAGCAATATGTCAGTGCCTCTACTCCATGTGCACCAGACTGAATATTTACCTCTTACTTTTAATCCTTCCCACCTTCCTCCTCACCCTCAGACTCCTCTGATGTCTTCCCTGACTCATCAGAAGGGTAGACAGACGCTGGGTAGGCTACAGGGTCGTTGGAGTCACTCTCCAGGGGTGGCATGGAACTCCAGGAAGAGGCGTGGGAACCTGGCCATGTGACATCACTTTCCACGGATTAGCTACCAGCCTCAAAGGATGATGCTTCCGTGTTTGAAATGGACAAGACTGTCATTTCAAGTGCGCTTCCTAGTGCAGAGTCACTTAGTTCTTGCCTGGGCATG
Source organism: Coenobita brevimanus (assembly GCF_032717465.1). Taxonomy (NCBI): domain Eukaryota; kingdom Metazoa; phylum Arthropoda; class Malacostraca; order Decapoda; family Coenobitidae; genus Coenobita; species Coenobita brevimanus. The sequence goes on from NC_137054.1 coordinate 37,118,939, forward strand.
GTAGGAGGCTTGGCAATGGTGGATGTACCACTCCCGGGGAACTAGAGAGAGGGGGAAATGGATTTGGGGAGTTAGAGCTCATTGTCCACACCCTAGAACTGCACTCAGGTGACTAACTCTGGTGACTCAAAGCAACCCCAGCACCTAGGAGAGCATGGTGGGGAAAAAAATGGCAGGAGCTTTAAACAGTGGTGGGAAAGTGCTGTCGAATCTGTCCAACCCCTGGGGCCTCCTGATACCCAGTGCACATTGGATCGGTCCAACACCCTAGGCACATGGAATATGCATCTGCTTTGAAAATGGCCAGGCAGGTCCTTGGAGAGGCATGTGAACGTACCGTATGACTCGGTTATTTTATTGTCAGATGACACTCTGAAATAAGGAATCAGTGAACTGTCAGATGACGTCATGGAACAAATGATACAGAAGGTGGAGTTGTTTCACACTAGTTGTTTGCAGTACAGCTTGTCGAGTCAATGGATGTGAATTTCCGTGCACAGCTACTCGTGTTTATTGGGTATGTATTCCTATCTGGCCTCGAGGAGGAATACTTGTTCTGCATCCAACTAGAAACTACCATAACAGCTCTAAATGTAATTGAAAGGTTAAGTACATTCGTCTTGGCTAATGAAAGTGCCTGGGAAAATTGTGGGCTTTTTACTGAAGGAGCTCCGGCCATCAAGATGAGGGCTACAGAAGCATGTCAAGGGCGTAACTACGAATGCGAAAGTGGTTCACTGTATGATTCATTATTTTTCACCGGCATGTAAAACCCTCCCTGATGCCCATTGCAAATCCTGGAGACAGTGGTACGATGTGAACTTTGTGAAAGTGGGGGATTTAAACTCTCGCCTTTTCCAGCAACTTAGATGAGACATGGATGCAACGCATAAACACCTACTGTTTTATTCCAAAGATCGGTTGCTATCCAAGAGTAATGTTTTGGAGTGAGTATGCGAACTTTGAGAAGAACGTGCTTCTAGGAATGAGTCGAAAGTATTAATACTACTAATTCACTTTTAGGAGGTGTGGGAGCCACGTCTTGCCTGCCTGACAGGCATATTGAGCAACTGAACTGGGTGAACTAAACCGGGTGAATCTCAAGTTGCAGGGCACGGGCAGAAATGTGTTTCATTTCATGGAATGTATTCAAACCTTTCTCGCCAATCTGCAGAAATGGCAAAGAAAAGTCATTACAAGAAATGTTGCTATGCTTAATAATCTTTCAGGTATTCCCAGCGTGACTGAAGAGGATAATTATCACTCAGAACGAAATAGAGCAGCCTTGAAATCCTTGAAAAATTTGCTCAAGCACAATTTTCTCTGAAATCGAGACAGAAGAAGGAAACTGGCAAGAAATCTTTTCTCTGCCATTCCTGATGTTAAGACGAATTCTTTGAACTTAAGAACGGTCCTTTAGCCAGAAACCTCTATGAAGAAAAATCTGTATTCTAGTTCTTTGTATCAGCCATATTTAACAGTTGGTGAGCTCGTACTGCAGGTCCTCTTGTCATATTCCAATGGTTATTTATAATTATGAATCATCTTTCACCATCCTTCTTTATATAAAGAGTAAAAAACATAGCAGAAACCAGTTAGGAATTAACTTAGACATGAAAATGCTTATCTGTGACTCAACATCGAATCAGCTGATAGACTAAAATAATGCCATTCATCTCACTGAACAATGTGACTGATGGTTGTTAACATTAAAATAAAGGAAGACTATCAAAATATTGTCATTATACAATATTCATTCTGATTATTGTAAATATAAATAAAGACAGAGTATCAAAATGGTTTATTTTCTTCATTATATAATGTTCATTCTGATGACTGTAAACATTGAAATAATGGAGAGTATCAGAGTAGTATACTTTTATCATTATGTCAGAGGCTTGGGAGAGAACTGAATGAAACCATGAGACAACCATTAGGAGGGAATGAAGTAAAAAAGTCAGAGAAAAAACTGGTCCGGAGGGAAGAAGAATTAATGAGAAAAAATGTAACCGTAGAGAACCAGTTAACAAAATTTGTTCTGTAAATTTTGTCGTGAGGGGTACTTCGTGAGCTGAATGAAATCATTTGAGGATGGCAAGAATGGAGGACCTCCTTATAGCGAAGGGGCTCATGGAGGTTGGCCTTAATCCCTTTTGTGAGAGAGGTCTTCTTTAAGATGAAAATAATTGTCGGGGGAAGAAAGAATAAACTACAGTACTCTACAAAGGGTGTCACCGTTGTATGTGCATCAATGGAGTTTTATTTAAATTCCTCTGGTCACAGAGGTCATTTATGAGCTCAGTAAAATTGTTGGGCTTCATCAAGGTGAAGCGATGAAGAGAAGTTGCTTTCGGTTGGAGAGTCGTTTTGGAGATAAAATTACCATCTGGTGGCAAGAATCAGTGTTGGTAGACAATATGGAAGGATGATGCCTACACGCCCATAAGTCTAACAAATATAATCAGTTGCAGCTCTTAAACACGGATGTATTAATTTTTTAACCCCTAAACAGCGGGGTTGTTTTGGCGCTCCTTGCGTGTCCCGCTAGGATATTCGTGCTACGACAGACTTTGTAAAAATATTTGCCAAAAATCAGTTATTAGTCCTAGAATATTATAATTAAACATGCTTATGGCACATCCCTTCAGCTTTCTCCTGGGATGTTTGTTGAGCCTTCTTCAAGTACCCTAGGACTTGTGGAGACTTCTGAAGTTGGATAATAAAGTCTCCACTTTACACGTCCCAGCACCCCGTAATATGATTACCACAGCCTGATATTATCACTAGAAACACTATTCTATGATTTTCAGTTAGTTTGGAATCCATACTCCAAAAAAAAACACTGTGAAAGCAATGAAAATTACGAGCGCGTACGAGCTTCCCACTTGCGCTCATTCCCCACTGGTGTTCTGTCATTTATTATTGATAAAAACACTCACACTTTAAATTCCTATTACTATATAACACTTATATATATCCGCAGTCTTTATCCATAAGTTTCCTTCAGTAATAGTAGTTTATTGTCACTGTAGGCATTCAGTTTTTCTTTCAGTAAAATACGTAGAGAGCCAAGGTTTTACTTCCACTGTCATAACTTCAAGTATTTGTACTCATATTCTTACATTACTATTTATTTACATTTCTATTTACATTTTCTATTGTATTTTCAATATTTACACTTCTATTTTATTTACACTATGTTATGCACTGTCACATGCAGTAACATATAAAACTATATTACACTGTTCCATCATATTTACATCCATTGCTTTCACTTGCTATTTGCTCATTATTTACACGTTATTTACACATTATTTACATTTTCCACTTGCACTTTTAGAACTACTTCAGGCTGTGGTAATCAAAAAAGCAGGTAACGCAGAGGGGAACCTGGCACTCAGCGCACTGCCAAGAGGTGCGTTTGTGTTCAGGTGTGCGTCAGGTGGTATGTGCACACACCTGGCACCTGTGGATCGCAGCCTTCCTCTTGGTTGTGGCATGCATTTGCACCAGTCTGTGCCGATCCATGTACGCCCTCTGCTCAAGTCTGTCGGGAAGTCTTACAGCATGGCGCCTTGGAGCTGCTGCTGTCACCCTACCATATCTCTCAAGCAGATGCTGAACAGTCCTGGCAAACAACCTCAGGGACAAGGACTTGGGTGGCTTTACCTTCATCTTGTACAGGATGAAAGCGTTCAGCATCGTCATGTCAATGAGATGCAGAAAAACTCTCCTGTACCATCTAGTTTTCTCCCTGAGGCAGTTGATCTCTCCACTCATCATGTCGCACTTGTCCACCAGCCGCATGTTGATATTATAGTCTATGACAGCATCAGGTTTCCTCACAGGTTCGCCTGTCCTACAGTCAACCTTCTCACTGTCTTTCAGTTCCCCCTTGTGTACGGTGGTGAGCATGTGCACGACCCTCTTGTCATGTCACCGTATTGCCAGCATCTTCTAAGACTTGCGTAGGTGCACGTCTCCTCGCTGCGAGTTTCCTGCCTCTGGGAATTTGGAGAAGTGGGCACGATTGCTCTTCACAGTGCTGCAGGAGCCAATGCCGTGCTCTGAAAGGTATTTAGCAAGTTTCGGTGCTGTATAATAGTTGTCAGCATACAGCACATGATTCCCACCAAAATACCTTTCAAGGAGCACTTTCACTACACAGCCTGAGAAGCCAAGGGGGTGTGTTTTGTCCAGATCAACAGTGCTGGCTGAATAGATGACGAAGTCAAGGATGTACCCCATCTTACAGTCGCACAGTACAAAGAACTTGATTCCAAAGCGATGGCATTTGCTTGGAATGTACTGTACAAGCCTAAGAGGTCATCTGAACAAAACCAAGGATTCGTCTATGACAACCTTCTGAAAGGAGTGGAAGAATGACATAAACTTATCCTTCATTCTGCTCAGAATCTCCCGGATCTTCCAGAGTGGGTTGGTCTGGGAAGGTACATCGTTGTTGGCGAAGTGCAAGTTTCCCATGATGTTCTGGAAGCGATCTCTGGCCATGTACTTATTGAAGGTGGGTGAGGATAGTAAGGGGTCCATGGACCAGTATTCTTCCAACTCATGCTTCTTTGAGTGTGGCATGAGAAGCATGAGGGCGAAGAACACATACAGCTCCTGCACTCCCAGCACATTCCACTGTTGCATCTTCGCTGCACCTGCACCACTTGCAGCACGTTGTGATTCGTACCTGTTAGTCTCATCACATATGTGCTGCATGACTTCGTCATCGAGGAAGGCCAAAAGGAAGTCCACACGCTCAGCATCCTCGTCAAGAGTGAAGGCAGGCTGTATCCCTGAGGAACTCTCGTCGAAATGAAGATGTTCAGGGACGAAATCGGAACCTTCCGTCCACACGAAGGCATCCAGGATTCCCTGTCGTGGCAGTGTAGGGTGGGTGAAGGTGAAGGGTGGCTGTGAGGCAGACTGGACTGTTTCAAGGTCACTCTCACTGACCCTAGATTGCCATGTAGCACTAGCAGCCCTTACTCAACTTGTTACTCTACTTTTACGACGAGTCAGGGATATACCTCTTCCCCTATGGCCTGCCTTCACTGTAGATGCTGGTGGAGACTCTGACGACGAAGACTCAGGAGAAAATTCTGCTGAAGATGAGGAAGAAATTAGTGAAGTGGGGCTGGAGGAGCAGGGAGGTGATTCACCTCGGACCTCATGGAGGGCTGGGTCACGCGGGGCCATTGTTCCGGGGCTAACCCGCCGCTTTTTCACTCCCTTCCCAAATTCCTTCCCTTGCTGCACTAAGAGCTCCTTTCCCTTGGAGCTAGGGATAACTTGGGACACTGAAGCACTCGTACTAGGAGTTTCTGTCACGATTTCCTTCCCAGGCTCATCACATGATTCACCCAAAAGATCAAAGTCACTATCCATCATTATCATTGATAATTCTGCCAGTTCACGTTCCATTGCTGAGTCACTAAGTCCTTTACTGCTTCCCACACGAGTTTTTCTAGGGGTAGAGGTCACAGGGCCCTTTGCAATGGGCGCAGAAGCGGCAGAAATGGTGGGGCTTGAGTGCGACATGGTTTCACCTCAGAGGATGACAAGGAACTGAATGACGCGGCGTATATGGGCAGGCAAGGGTTGACAATGTCAATAGGGTGACAGCTGCTAATTTACATGCTATGAAATGATTGGTAGGAAATCTCGACAATACATAAAAAAATAAGTAGTTCCAGGTGAATGTAATTATCACTTAGGCTTCTCCCTTCCTTTCTTATAAATATTTTTTTAATGAGAATAGATTATACGACATATTTCAAGGGGAAATTACTGGGGAATATTAGTGAACGAGTGCATGTGAGGTCTTGTCAGGTGATACTTAGCCAATTCCAGGTATATGGCACTATCACTTACCTTTTTTTTTTTTTTTGTATATATTATTTTGTATAAGAATAGGGCATAGGGGAGCGCAGTGATAGTTCGGCCAGGAGGATGGTTCGGCCACTGGCCTTCCTGAATAATGTAGGGGACCTAGATCATTGAGATTTCACATGAAGTTGCGTGATCTTGCCGACAAATGGCACATGCGTTTTTGTTTTGGTTGGCCGGGAAACAGCAACATCAGGTTAGATTTTATGATTTTTCATGACCCCTATGTACTTTTTCGGTGATCCAACGTAAGCAGTAGCTCCATTAATACTTCAGGGTTGTTATCCATATATAGTGCAAATATCATTTATTGTCTATAGGTGACGTGAGAGTAGATAACACTCAAACAGCTTATGAACTCTGGGTTTTGGGGCGCCATGTGTACATCTTTATACATGGGGGATGATTCGGCCACTTGAAGTGAGGGATGGTTCGGCAGGGTTGCCAAGTGGCCGAACCATCTCTCATAATTATCTAATGATTTATTTTCTTTGTTTAACAATTTTTTTCTATCTATCTATCTATCTACTGTATATACCTAGGCTGCTTCCTCCAAGGAAAGGGAGGTAGCCGAGACAGGACGACACACTCCCCATTTACTCATCCATTGAAACACATTCATTCGCATCTTAGCCCCAAAGGGGAGAACGGACTGATCCTCACCGCACCACACCGCACAAGGGTCAACTGCGCAATGCAATCAGTGACATCTGCAGCAGGGCCCGACAGCAGAGCTGCTTTACCCCTGCCACATCATAACAGACTCATCCCCTTACCGTTTTTCTATAAAATTACATATTCTCTCTCTCTCTCTCTCTCTCTCTCTCTCTCTCTCTCTACTTTCCCTCAGAAATTGATGAAGCTTCTGTTTCAAGAAACGCTATAATTGGAGTATTACCTGAACCAGTTTCACAAAGCACTAAGCGAAGGCAAAGGTATTACAACTTTGGATTTTTGTTTCACTGGATTTAAAATGCGTTAAGAGTAAACAGCATGTAAGAGAAGTAGCTTTCATTTGACTCGGATATTTTCTTTCACAAAATTATAGTTTTATTTTATCTGAGATAGGCAAGAGTAGAGCCATTTAATTTCATTATAAGGAGATTGTTTGTTCCTTGTTTCATTAAAAGGAGATTGTTTAGGTAAAAATAAATCCAATAAATCATGTCAGCACAGATGAAAATTTGATTCTTAATTTTCCTACCGTATTTAATTCTTTAATTGAGCCCCAGAGGCAAGTGGCCAAATCATCCCACATGGTGGCCGAACCATCCAACGCCAGTGGCCGAATCATCCACACCAAGAGGGATGGTTCGGCCATTTTGGAGACCTTAAGAGTTTGGATTACTGCCAAGAAATGACGTTAGTTTAAGAATTGACAACAGCACACAAAAGAGCCAAAAGATGTGGCTTCCTCTTGGATTAAGCAGATTTTAAGAATTTCTTAAACTTTATTTATTATGATTTTTTTTCGAAAAAGTGGCCGAATCATCACCGCCTTCCCCTAGGGCTTATTTCAATGGATGAAATCAGTGGAAAATTCTGGGGAAGATTTGCTTAGCGCAGTGCGGCCGGGCAGGCGAGAGGTGAGAGTAATGGAGGAGAGGGAGGGAGGGGGGTCAAGAACGGGGAAGAATGGCTACATTGTCAACAATGGATGGGAGTACAGATGAGATTAGGAGTGCTGACTATTGTTGGACATTGGCAGTACTAATAGATGATACAAGCCACCACTTATAAGCCCAGGAGAATTCAAAATAAAATGGAATCACAAAAGTGACGCCCCGCAGTATGATCCATTGTGCCCGAGCGTCACGAAAGTGACGCCCCGTGGTTAAGGGGTTAAGCATCTACCCTTAACCCTCATGCTTGTCAGTACCTAAGACATCACTAAAGTAGCTAAAACGTAACACTAACATGCTGAACTCAATTGACATAAATCCCGATTTTCCCATATTCTTCTTCTTTGCTTTTTTCTTATTCTGTTTTTAGTAGTAGTAGTAGTAGTAGTAGTAGTAGTATCATTGTTGTTGTTGCTGTTGTTGTTACCTCCACCAAGGAGGTTATGTTTTCACCCATGTCCATTCGTTTGTTGGTTGGTTGGTTGGTTGGTTTGTGAGCAAGATTACATGAAAACTATTGAACGGATTTCCACGAAACTTGCTAGAAGAATGGGCCTTGGCCCAGAATAAACTCCAACAAATTTTGGTGCGGATCCGGATAAAGGTGCAGATCCAGGAATTTTTTTTTTTTACTTTCTTTAACATTGCGAGATAGGGCGAAGGTATGCGCTCTACTGAGTTTCATTCCAGTTATTATTATTATTATTATTATTATTATTATTGTTGTTGTTGTTGTTATTAATTCGTATTCCCCTCTAGCTCGAAAATGGCAAAAGACATTTTTTTTCTTTTTTTCGCAGAGGGGTTTCATTCTCCACTGGGTCGGAAGTGCAGAGTATATTGCCCAAAAAAGGTTAATGGTAACAGGTCTGGAATACGTCAGTCTTCACAAATTGAATGTGATTTAGAGAATACCAGGTAGAAGGGTCTAAGGGTGAGCAAAGGATGGAGTGTTTCAATTTTGAGAACAATCAGTCAAAATTTTAGGTCACATGACAGTGTCAAACTTTGGGCCCTTTTACTCAAAAGTTGTCATTCAGTTTGGATTAAACCTGATGCACTGATTCAGGTTCAGCCACATTATAGTGTTCAGTTTTGAAAATAATAGGACAAAGGACAAGGTCTCAGGGTAATATCAACTTTAAAAACTTTTGATCCTGTTTTAGTTCATGTTGACACATGGATGAAGTATTTCAAGTCTGAGAACAATCTGTCACAGGTCAAGGTCACTGTGATAGGTCAAAACTTCGTCATATACTTATCGCAGGGCATGGGTGTAGTGCTCTCTCAGTGCTCCTCGTTATTTTCTTCAGAAAATTTAATTCAGCTCAAGAAAGAGACTTCTTGAACTGGATCAGGTTAGTCAGAGCCTTCAATAATCACATCATTACCATGATGCCCTTAAGTTCAAAAATTCAAGAAATCTTTGGAGCTTTCTTACACAGAGGCTATGGATATTCAGTACAATGGGTATGAAGAAATATAACCTTTAATAAAATGTATGAAGATGTAGGGATGACAGTGCACCCAAATCCATCGGAGCAAGGTCGGAGCAGTAAAACAACATGAATTCCCACCCCTACACATTTTTTTTTCTTTTTAATCCAGTACATGCTATTGTGGTTTAGCATAAATGCATGATAATGATATAAATATTATTCAACCATGTAATACACAAAGGCATGCCATTAAAAAAAAAAAAAAAATAGGGACTGTATTGTATGTTTTTTGTTGCTTTGACCCGGTTCTGACGGTTTTGGGCACACTGCCTTCCCTAGATCCTCATACATTTAATTAAATGTCTTTTTTTTAACATATACTTGTACAATACAAGTCTCCCTCCCCACCTACTTGCTACTTCTGTGCTGTGCGAGGAAAGGTGGAAAAAATCGGCTTAAAAATATTAAAAGGAAAAGTTTGGAATTTGTCTGTTGACTTTTTACTTAACAATCACACCCTCTTTCAGCGGAATTCTGGACTTGCCTTCAGAGAATCATAAACAAAAAACTGTTAAAACATAACCTTTGATGAAGTTAACTGCAAAGCCAGCTCGCATTGCTTTTCTTATTTAAAAATTAAAGTTTCTCTCTCTCTCTCTCTCTCTCTCTCTCTCTCTCTCTCTCTCCCTGTAGGTATGTAGTAATAAATACCAAACGGTTCATTTCTCCCCCAAATCATGAGTGGACGAATTGTTTACTCTAGTTACTCCATATGATTTTACTCGCCGGTGGCTTTGGCGTCTGTAAAAGTAAGTTCATTTAGAAATAAATCCATAATGAATGGATCATGACACTGAAAACTTATTGTAGAAATATCCACCAACAGTGAACTGTATGATTGTAACTGAAATGCATAGGTAGCGATGATAATAGAAGGAAAAGTATTTATTAAGGTCAAGTGTCGTGACCGATTAGGAGGCACGTCTCAGGTGTCGTGCAACTGACCGGCCTAAATTCGAAAATGAACCCCCAAATTATCTGCCACACGCGGAACACCTTTTCTGCATGTAAATACGTACAAAAATCACATTGCGGCCGTTACTTCGGAGTGCTTTACACACTGAGATTGGAGGTGACATTTCACTCATATGTTATCCATCTGACCAGAAAACAATGAAACAAAGAATAAAATTAACTTTTGGAAGTGTCTACAACCATATTTAATGCCTAGAAAAATAATTATACCTGCGAGAATGCATTTTTTTTTTTTCAGGCCTTTGCTTAGGTATGTAGAAGTTGGTGAAATTCAGTTTCTGTTGACATTCTCATGTCTGCTCTCATGCTTTTTTGTTACCTTTCATGCTGATTTTTTTAATTTTTCACCTTTGTGTTGTGACACCAAGCTTTACTGTTAAAATGAGCAAGCAAAGAACACGAGCAACTGCTAAACACATTGTCTTTGGTTCTTCACTATCAGATCCTCCTCTCTCTGAACTTCCAACCCGTCTACAAGTTGCAAGACATTTCCTCTTCTTGAAGATCGAATATACAAACAACAGGAGTGTTATTCCAGACTTAGCCCAAACACTAAATGGCCTTTGGAGACGTGCAACCATTCCAACACAACAAAAAATGTGAATATAAAACTCTTTCTTTTGATGGAAGAAGGCTCACATACATCGAAACAAGGTGTGCAGGCCGCAAAAACCAAGAATTTTGTTGAAAATCTTAATCATTTGTTTGATACAGCTGCGTGCCAATGTGATAATATGACTGTGTGTCACTGTGAAAACGAGATGAAAGTTCCACGATAAGAGGATACCTTTGTAATCAACCAGAGAACCATGCGGAATATGAGGCGTTTAAAACCAGAAGGCCGCAAGCAACATTTTTTTTTTTTTTTTAATGAGAAAAACCTCCCTGAAGAGTTTTAATTTCTCAGCAGCTACTATAGACATATAGCTGGGAATTGCTTTATTTTAAAGGTTTGGGCCATAGAATGCCCATACCTTTAAAATAAAGCAATTCCCAGACGTCTATCTCATACCACGTGCCATTTATGAAGCCAGGTTTATATCGCACGGCCAAGTGACAGCCTCATTGATGGTGTGTGGCAGTTTTTCCTCTGCATCGAGTCCAGTGGTGGAATATAACATTTTGTAGATTGAATAAATTTAGCACCTTCCCTTGCGCGTCGTAAATCTGACCACCTCCCTTCACTTTCCATGCCCTACCTCAATACACACGAATCAGACCCCCTCCCTTCACTCTCCATTCCCTACCTCAACATTCAAACCACCTTTCTCCATACCTCCCTGCCCTACCTCAGCGCATATTTGTGACCACCACTGTCCCGTGGTCAGAAGTGAAGGAACGTTGTGGGGTGGAAAAAAAAAAAAAAAAAACTATAGGGACGTTTTTTTCATAAAAAAAAAATGATGTTGCTTGCGGCTTTATGGTGTTAAACGCCTCATATGCAGATCGGTAGATTGGGAGGTGACCATCTTCATGAAGAGAAGAGGACAAGAAAGGATCGGATACAAGGAAGACAAGAAGAGCTGAGAGAAAAGGGGAAAGGGAGAGGTAGCATCCTCTACACATGTGGCTGAATTAACTCCAGTAGCATCAGCCTCAAGTGATGAAAGTTTTGAAGATAAATGAATGGGCGATATTGCCATGCTGAGATACATGAACATCACACGAATTCCCACTTTAGCTTTGGAAGCAGATCGGTTTTGTGTGTCGAATAGGGCTGTTGCAGCTATCGGTACAGCTACATTAGCTGACTATGGCATCATTAGTTCTGGATATCATAGGAATGTAATCGACTATCACAAAGTATGAAGAGCACGAAAGAAGGTAAGGAGGGATCTGTGGGAAGCAACAACCTTCCAGGATCAGGAAATCACTGCTCTACTTTTTGATGGACGGAGAGACATGATATTATTCAAGGAGAAAAAAGGGAACAAGTGGTATGGAACAAAGGAAACTCAAGACCACTATCTGCTAGTCGGAGAACCTGGAACCTTCTGTCTAGACCATCTGACACTGAAATGAGAAGCTGGCACTGTCACCGCGGAAGGACTTCAGAATTCGACTGAAGAAATGGATATTGCAGATAAGATCATTGCGGTGGGAGCCGATAGCACAGCCACAAACACATGAGCGAAAAATGGAGCCACTCACCACCCAGAGTGCCGCGTGGGTAGTCCTTTGCAATCGTTCATTGCAGTCTGCATTTAAATGAACTTCCACTTCGCCACTTGTGCAGGAAACTCACTGGCTCAGCCGAAAGTGCAGCACAATGGAAAAGTACTATTGGCAAAGCTTTGCCTAAGTGTGAAAGTTTGCCACTTTCATCTACAGGTATTCAGTGTATTGTTAAAGGCCCCCCTCTTCCAGATGTTGACCTTAATTAACTGAGTTGTGATCAAGCCTACCTCTATAGAATTATCAAAGCTGTGAGGACTGATGTCATGGATGAAGATCTCCTACGGGAGAAGCCTGGGCCAGTGTCACATGCAAGATGGCTTACGACTGCCAGCAGAATTTGTCGGCTATAAATAACAATGGAACGGAGTAGTGATGAACTGTATTCACTTTCAGAGTTTATCGTGTGGCACTAATGACGCACGTGGTTCAGCATGAAGTGCCTTCCAAAGTGCACAGATGGCCCAAAATATCTACTGGGGGAAATCAAACTACTGCAGTTACTGCCACCTGCCAGTGAGAATGTTGCTTGGCAGGTAATCCAAAGAAATGTCTTTTGGGCACACCCTGAAAATATTTTATTGACTATGCTGACAGATATAGATCAGGCAAATCGGAAATCGGCCGTAGACAGAATCAAAACCATTCGACAAGCCCATAACTTTATACAATAACATATCAGACTCTTTAGGCCATCAAAGATCAATCGAAGTGCAAGCGGTTTGAAGGATTTACTGCCACCAGTCGAGGAGTGCATAACGAAACCACTATTAACGATGCACTTGTCTGATGAAGAACTCAGTAAGATCAGTGAAGAGGCCTTTATTTTCCCGATACCATGTCACTCACAAGGTGTGGAACGCTGTGTGAGGATGGTAACGGATGCATCTGCAGCAGTTTACGGAAAGGCTGAAACATATGGCTACATTAGAGCGGAACTCAAGTTCCGTGGTTTTTCGCCGCCCTTCAAAACTAAACAAGACTTTAATGCGTCGTTTTCTCAATAAATATCATCATCTACACTATTATTTTAATCCTACGAATAGAAGTTTATAGAATAGGACAATATTAAGGAGAACTTATGCCTCAAGACCTTAGGAAATTGGTGTCCAAACGTTATGGCTTCAGAGCAAAATTCACAATTTTCACATGGAAAAAAGGAGGTATTGCACTTATTACAGTGAATTTTTACTTTTTCTTGTTATTTAGGGAGGTCAGTTGTACAAAACTTGAAATGTGCCTATTGATCCGTTAAATTTCACCCAATGACATTAAGCCCATGTGTGTGTGTGTGTGTGTGTGTCTGTGTGTGTGTGTGTCTGTGTGTGTCTGTGTCTGTGTGTGTCTGTGTCTGTGTGTGTATATATATATATATATATATATATATATATATATATATATATATATATATATATATATATATGGGGGGGGGGCGCTCACCATCCACTTACTCAATGTAGAGCTGCTCTCGGGTGTCTGCCCTGTCCTCTCCTCCATCCTTCTTTCCTTCCATCTTCTTCTGTCTTTCTTTCCTTCATTCTTTCCTCGTCTTTCTGTCTGCAGGTGACTTTACACTCCCTCTTCTGTCTTTCATTCCTTCATTCTTTCCTCTTCCTTCTGCCCGTGGGTGACTCTACACTGAGTGACAAGCCAAATGGTTTCCTGTACAACAGGAAACCATTTACTACGCTGGGTGGTAACCATATAACCAAATTTTTGGCGCCTGGTGGTTTAGTGGGTAATTATTGTGCTCCAATCGGATTGAGCCGGTGATGGTTTATATCCAAGGGGTGGTTGGGGTTTATTGCTCACGTAATGCCACTCAGGGATGAGTGAGGCTGGTCACTCTCATCTTAAATATCAGGACCAACTGCCTAGCCCCGGGCTTCTACGCTCCTCATGGGGCAACGTAGGACTGGATGATGATGATGATGACGATGATATATATATATATATATATATATATATATATATATATATATATATATATATATATATTTATTTATTTATCTATCTATCGATAGATATAGTATATATATATATATATATATATATATATATATATATATATATATATGGGGTTGTTATTATCGTGCCCTGGCAACCTACCATTCGAAAGTGCGTCTGGTTTCGTTTATAATATGAGACGCATGTGATTCGTGTATAATATGTTCGTGTATAATAATATTAGTGTATTATATATTCGTGCATAATAATATAATTCGTGTAAAATATGATACGAAATCGGACGCACTTGTGATTGGTAGGTTGCCAGGGTACGATAATGACAACCTCAGAGTCGTGCGCCGCGACTATAGTACCTAGTGAGCTACCACTGTTTTCTGTTTCTTAGAAAATACGTGATATGACTAAAACCATTAACAAACCAATCAAAAAGGAGCTACAAACATCAATAAACATACGCATACCTAATGTGGGTAGCAGAACTGGTCACAGGAAGCCATGTCACTGATACACGGCTTAGGTTGGTACTGGTGTAATGCTTCCATAATGGGAAGGTTCCTGTCACTTTTAAATTGCTAGGAACCACTTAAGAACAGTAAGAAATTTTCCCAAATCAATCTCTCTCCAGACTATTAAGTAATCCTAATGGCAATAGAATATTCTGATCAATTCTCAGTTCTTTCAATAGTAACTTTAACAAGTCACCCATTTCCCCCACTAAAATCTTCAGACGGAAACACTGTAAATTACTCTTGTGGAAAAGCTACCACTCTTGCCAATAAGTTTGCCAGATATTCTATCTTTGTGGAAGTCTGTCAAAACATTCCTGTAGTAGGATTTAGCTCTCTTGAAATTGCTCCACTAAAGACGCAGACTAGAAATATAAGGTCTACCCTAGGCAATTTACCAGCCAACAAAACTGTAGGTCAAGATGGAATTCCTTCAGTAGTTATGAAAAATGGTTCTCAGAACTTGCTTCTGTTCTAGGTAAATTATTCAAACTAAGCACATGTACTTTTTCTTTCCCTAATTCATGGAAAGAAGCCAGCACCCACCCTTTTTCAAAGAAAGAAAGTTCCTTTGATCCCACTGATTACAGATCCAGTGCTATCACATCTTTTGGGAAAATGCGTGAGACTGTCATTAATAAGCATACTGTTAAACATCTTGGATCAAAAACTTAAATAGCGACACAGTATGATTTTCGTCAGGAAACACCCACTGTTGATATGCGTGTACTCAGTCTCGGCTCCGTTCCCTGTTATCCAGAGTCCCTTGTTGTGTCCAATCATCATTTGTCCACTGGTTTCCTCATATCTCAGCAACAGAATGATAAGAGTAAAGGTTGATGATGTATACTCGTATTCCAATTTCCACTCAAGTATTGCCGGTGTGCCACAGGAATCAGTCCTGTCTCCAACCGTCTTACTCATTAATATCAATAATCGTTTGTCTGTCACCTGTAATCCCATTCACTCATATGCAGGACTCAAAACTTCATAGTTCTTTCACACTTAAACACCCATTTGCAAAGTCTGATATATCTAACTCCCAACTCAACAGAATAACGTCCATAAATCACGCCTTCTCTAAGACCACGGAATGAGTACAAAATAACGTTGTCTCATTTAATGGTAGAAAAAACAAGTACTGTATATCCAGTTCAGTAATAGACAGACATTGCTTGATTCCTATACCACCTTCAATGTGACCAGTATTTCTATCTCTGAAGTTACTGAAATTATCAGCGTTTCGCCCTGCAGTATCATCATTTGGACTTATCCCGCTAGATCATATGCTAATAGCGCCTCAAAGAAGCTTGAATTATTTTACAGAATCCGTAACTTCTTCACCAACAAGCAGCTATCCATAACTTACCAGCCATGTGCACTATCAGCCGGAATATTGCTCACCGTGAGGAGTGCAAGTGGAGAGGTTGCACCGAAATGAACAAAATTCAAAGCAAAGCCATAAGAATAATTAATAACCCAGCAATTACAAATGACGTACATCCCCTACCAGTAAAACGGAATGTTGCTTCCCTTGCATTATATTAGATATTTTTCATGGAAAATGTTCAGAAGTTACATCAGTTGTGCCACCTCTCCACGCCTCCCCCCATGCCACACGGATTTGGTAGCTCTCATGACTGGACTGTCACACTGCTAAACTGCAGAAACTCTGCCTTTCTTAAATCCTTCATTCCTTGAAATGCTAAATCGGTTACCCACATTAGTTTTCCCCCAAACTACAACGTACAGCCGTTGAAGTCCAACTGCCACACATTTTTTTAATGAATGGAGGACACCTTTAAAATGGTGTATGGATTTTTTTTTTTTTAATCTGATGTGCTTTCCTTTTCTTCTATTCATCTTCTGTCTATCTATCTATCGCCAGACGCCCCAGTCCCGTATGGGGTGGCCACAAACTAATCGCCTCCATGTCGCCCTGTACCCCGCCAGTTCACTGCCCTGCTTCCAGCTCCCACCCTTCTCGTTCATATGCCTCTCCACTCCATCCCTCTCTCTCATCCTTGGCCTCCTCCTCCCTCTCCTCCCCTCTACCTCACTCACATACTCTCTGCTCGTCAGTCTCTCACTCTCCATCCTCTTCATCTTCTGTAAAAAAAAAAAAAAAAAAAAAAAAAAAAAACGCTGCTGCCACCAAGGACTGTGAAGTCAGGATGTTTGATAGAGCGGTCGTGATGTTGCGAGTTGTCACTTATTCCTGAGTGTGGTGGGTTGGTTACTGATTGGCCTATTCGAAATGAATGACCCAATTGTTCATGCATTCGTGTTTTAAATGCCTTTTTAATATACCTGTACATGTTATCCTAAAGCTGGCACAAAAAAAAAAAAAACAGGTAAACAACTGAAGCTTGTATGTGTCTGGGAAGTGTCTTTCACCTTAATTAAATTATGAATAGTTTTGGGTGTTTTAAATACAACCCAATGTGACACCTGTAAGACGTGTTCAGCGAGAGGTGTCTGGAACTTATTCCTAAGCCTGAAGA
Source organism: Coenobita brevimanus (assembly GCF_032717465.1). NCBI lineage: Eukaryota > Metazoa > Arthropoda > Malacostraca > Decapoda > Coenobitidae > Coenobita > Coenobita brevimanus. The sequence continues at coordinate 37,136,086 of NC_137054.1, forward strand.
TAAGAGGTTCAGTGTGGCAGTGGGAAAGTATATGGTGTTTTTCGAAACAATAGTTAATTGGACTTTTGGAGCAGTAAAAATAATAATGAACCAATGTACGTTTCTGTGAATCCTTTTTTGGAAGATTTTTAGATAAAAGTCTTTAAGATATTTAAGTGTATTATGAAGGTGAAAATAATTCGAGTCTATCTTATAAAATCTGTGGGTAAGAGCACATATTAGATTACGTTTGTATGTTTAGGAGAGGGATGAAGAAAAATTCATGTATAATCCGGTGAAGATTGGCTGGCTGTATAGGGCTGTTTCAAACCTTTCATTCTCCCAAGAAATATTTATATCTACGAAAGCAACCATTGTCCTTTCGTAAATCACAAGTCAACTTACGTTGAAATGATGAGAATTTTTATAATTGAGAAACAAAGGGACAGGGTAAGGTTATTTAAAAACTAAAAAGGTTTAGTCAACATAATGCCAATAAAATAAGAACTTATTCTGTCAGCCAACGTTCCTCGTGGTAGTACAGGTTGAGTGCTTAAAGTAACTTACCGATCAAAAAAAAAAAAAAAAAAAAAAAAAAAAAACTAACCTAATGCACACTGAAACTAGCCTAACCTAACCTACACTAACCTCACCTAGCCTAACCTCGCCTACACTGACCTCACCTAGTCTAACCTAACCTAAACGTAATCCAGATTATTCAAGCCTAACCTATTCGCAGGCACAGTTAAAGTAACCTAAATTAACCCGTTCCAACTTGAAAGCATTTCACGAACTAGCCAGGCATTTCAGGAAATAACTGGATTCCCAGGTTTACATGTACCATGCATATATATATATATATATATATATATATATATATATATATATATATATATATATATATATATCATTATCATTATCATTATCATTATTATTATTATTATTATTGATGGTGGTAGGTTCGGGCGCTCACCATCCACTCCATCAGTGTAGTGCTGCTTTGGGTCTCTTATTTTTTATGCGAGGAAGAAGGAACCAAAGGCCGCGGGCCGGCAAATTATTGTTTCTTCTAAGAAAAAAAACAAAATACAAGAGAGCCAAATTCAAGATCCGATCATTTCGAGATGCCTGGACACACTACGTTTGAAAGACTGGAGATCATAGCTAGCAGGAAATACAGACAGAGAGAGACAGTTCCAGAGTTGACCTGTTGCATAAATGAAGGACTGGGAGTAACGGTTAACTCTTGCATTAGAGAGTTGGGCAGAAAAGAGATGAGAGTTTGCTGCTAAACGGGTGCTACGCGCCCGTCGCAGAGGTGGAGGAATGCAAGCAGACAGTTCAGAGGAACAGTGACCATTGAAGTAGCGATAAAAAAGAGAGAAAGATGCAACAGTGCGGCAAAGGTTGAAGGGAGTCAGTAAGAGGAGGAGAGTTAATGAGACCAAAAGCCTTTGACTCCACCCTATTGAGAAGAGCTGTATGTGGGATGCCTCCCCACGCATGAGAGTTGTACTCCACACAGGGGCGGATAAAACCCGTGTATAGAGTCAACAATTGTGCAGGGGTAAAGAAGGAACGGAGTCGGCTTAGCACGCCTAGTCTCTTGGAAGCAGATTTTACAAGAGATGTAATATGAGCTTTCCAAGATAAGTCTCGAGTAAATGAAACCCCAAGCATGTTCAAGGATGATGTAGGATTAAGCTGAATATTATTAAACGTTAGTAGGTATACATGTGGAAGATTATGTCGAGTTGATAGGTGTAAAAACTGAGTCTCTGATACATTAAAAACAAACAGATTATTTTCACCCCAGTCAGAGATACGAGCCAAGTTAGACATTAGGTGTGCCATAGTCTCATCCCTTGTTTGTTGAAGTAACTGCTGAGATGGACGTTGAGGAAACTGAATGGAAAGGTGAAGGGTGGAGTCATCAGCGTATGAGTGGATGGGGTTAGATGTACAGCTCAGAAGGTCATTGATGAATAAAAAGGAAGAGAGTTGGTGATAGGACAGAGCCCTGAGGAACACCACTGTTGATAGATTGAGGAGAAGAACGATGGCCGTCTACAACAGCGTCTATAGAACGACCAGAAAGGAAGCTAGAGATGAAGGCACAGATAGAAGGATAGAAACCGTAAGAGGGCAGTTTGGAAATTAAAGATTTATGCCAGACTCGATCGAAAGCCTATGAGATGTCAAGTGCAATGGCAAAGCTTTCACCAAAGTCCCGAAAGGTGGGTAAGAAGATCGCCAGTGGAGCATCCCTGACGGAACCCATACTGATGATCAGAAAGAAGGTTGTGACAGGAAAGATGCCTTAAAATTTTTCTACTAAGAATTGACTTGAAAACTTTTGAGATACTTGATGTTAAAGCAATTGGACTATAGTTAGAGGGTTGGGAATGGTCACCTTTCTTTGGGACTGGCTGAATGAGAGCAAATTTCCAGCAAGAAGGAAAGGTACAAGTTGAAAGACAAAGGCGAAAGAGTTTGCCTAGGCAGGGTGTAAGCACAGAAGCACAGTTCTTGAGAACAACAGGAGGGACTAATTTATTAGTATTGAGACCTGTGATGGCAGAAAATACATCTGAGGGGAGGAGTGATGGAGGAACAGCACTGGAATCGTCTAAGGTGGAATTGGAGGAGAAAGTCTGAGTGAAGAGATCTGCTTTATTAGTAGAAGATATAGCTACAGAGCCATCAGAGTAGAGAAGAGTAGAGAAGGATGATGAGATAAAGCTGTTTGAAAGGTTTATGGCAAGGTGCCAGAAGGAGTAGGAAGAATTCGAGTTCGAGAGTTGAGAGCATTTAGTATGGATGAAATTATTTTTAGTAGAGCGAAGAACAGACTTAGCACAATTCCGGGCAGAAACATATAAAAGATATGATTCAGGGGTGGACTGGCTCCGGTACCTTTTATAGGCCCTCTCCTTGTTACAGACAGCATTAGAACAAGAGTGATTAAACCAAGGCTTTCTTCCATTAGTCAAAGGAAATGAGAAAGGAATGTATGCTTCCATGCCCAGGAGAATAACTTCCGTAATGCACAAGGCACACTCAGATGGCTCCTGGCCATGAAAGTAGTAATCATTCCAGGGAAAATCAAAGAGGTACTGCCTGAGGGCCTCCCAATCCGCAGCTCCAAAGTGCCACAGACGACGTTTCTTTGGAGGGTCCATTGCCCATACCGGAGCGACAGAACAGGTTAAGATGATAAGATTGTGATTGGAGGAGCCCAATGGAGAGAAAAGATTAAAAGTGTAAGCAGAAGGATTAGTTGTAGGGAAGAAGTCAAGTATGTTGGATCTCTCTCCAAGGCGGTCAGGGATACAGATAGTGTGCAGTACACGCTGCTCTAGGTCATTAAGATTGGAAAAGGTGTAGGCTTGTTCACCAGGTGTATCAGTGAAAGGAGAGGAGAGCCAAAGGTGATGGTGAACATTGAAATCTCCTAGGATGGAGATTTCAGAGAAAGAAGAAATGGATAGAATGTGTTCCATCGTAGAAGTAAGATCGTCAAAGAATTTTTGATAGTCAGTAGAATTAGGAGATAAGTACACAGAGCAGATATATTTAGTCAGAGAATGACAGGAAAGCCGAAGCCAGAGTGTAGAGAATTCAGAAGAATCGAGTTCAGGAACACAAGAGCAACATTAGTCGTTGTGTACACATACACAACAGCCACCTTTGGCTTTGAAATGAGTATAGAGAAAGTAGGAGGATACAGAAAAGGGTCTGCTGCCAGCTGCCTCAGCTGAGTATCAGTTAGAAAAAGAAGGTGAGGTTTAGAGGAGGAGAGGTGGTGCTCAACAGAGCGAAAGTTAGAGGAAAGGCCGCGAATGTTGCAGAAATGAAGAAGAGAGTCAGACAGTGGTTCCAGGCAGCTCGAGTCGTCCTGTCTTCTTTCCTTACTCTTCCGTCTCTTTCCTTCACTCTTTCCTATTCCTTCTGCCTACAGGTGACATTACACTTTCTTTTCTGTCTTTCTTTCCTTCATTATTTCCTCTTCCTTCTGCCTATGGGTGACTCTACACTGAGTGACAAGCCAAATGGTTTCTTGTACGCCAGGAAACCATTTACTACGCTGGGTGGTAACCATATAACAAAATTATGGCGCCTGATGGTTTCCTGGGCAGTTAAGGAGCTCCAATCGGATTGAACCTATCCAATGGGTCGTTAGGGTTTATTGCTCATGTCATGTCACTCAAAGATGCATGAGACTCGTCACTCTCACTTTAATGTCAGGAAAATATTGCTTAACCCGGGGCTCCTTCGCTCCTTATGAGGTAATATGGGATTGAATGGTGAACGGATGGATATATATATATATATATATATATATATATATATATATATATATATATATATATATATATATATATATATATATATATATATATATATACACAAACACACACACACACACAAAATAACCACAGGAGAAATGAAAGGAGCGACAGTGAGTTTATTACATTTTCGGACAGAGAGAAACAGAAACGTAAAGGGCAGGGGTCTTTTATGCACACCCGCAACAGGGAGAAGCACACAGAACAAAGGAGGACCTGAGTTAATACTGATCGATAAACAAAACAATAGGTACCTGACTTTTTACCTGCGGCTTAACGTATGCACACCTGCAGCAGGGAGTGGCACACCACAAAGGATGACCTGAATTTAAAAATGAGCAATGCATAGAACAATAGTTATCCGACTTTTTTCCTTAGGGATGCACCAGACAAAAGGGAGAAAAATACTGCGGCTTAACTTAAGATCTAGAGGCTTAATGCTAGGTGTGTCTCACACAGGTGTGACTGTACTACCAGGAGACGACAAGGAACAATCAATTGTTAGTTGGGGGATACTGCTTTAAAATTATTTCAGTCAACAATTTATCACACTAAAAATGACCATAGCTCATGTTTACAGTCTTTTCATATGTGCCAGAAATTAGACAAGAGTCTATTACATTTCTTTCATCTATGAGCCTGCCCAGTCAATATGGTGATCACTGGATGCTTTGTGCTGATATAAACCACTACTCTGTTGTGCTGTCCTTACACTGTATTTATGCTGTGAGGTTCTAGTTTCCAAATCTTTTCCTGATTGTCTGTCTATCTATCTATCTATAGCCCGACGCCCTAATCCCGTAAAGGGTGGCCGCAAACAAAACGCCTCAAAGTCGCTCTGTCACCCTCCATTTGACTACCCTCCCCCCAACTCACTCCCCCCTCCCTCATATACCTCTCAGCTCCATCCCTCCACCTAATCCTCGGTCTTCCTCTCCCTGTCCCTCCCTCCACCTCACCTACATACACCCTCTTAGTCAGTCTTTCATTCTCCATTCTCTCCACATGTCCAAACCACCTCAGTGTATTTCTCCTAATCTTCTCAACCACATCCACATCCACCCCACAACGTTCCTTCACTTCTTCATTCGTCACCTTGTCCCTCCATGTCACTCCACATGCTCCTCTAAAGTAACTCATTTCCACTGCTCTCACTCTTGACTTGTTCCCCTCTAGCAAGGTCCATGCCTCGCTTCTGTACAGCAGGGTAGGGATCACAATACTATCATGCAGTGACTTCTTAACTTCCATACTCACCTCCCTATTTCTCATCACTGCTTTCAGTGAACCAACAACCTTCCTTCCCTGCTGGACCCTTTCAAGCACTTCATCCCCAAAACTTCCATCCTTACTCATCACACTACCCAAGTACTTGAATGCACTCACATTCTCCATATCCTCACCATCCAACTTCACTGTGCATTCTGTGACTTCATTCCTCCTAAACACCATAACTTTACTCTTGTTTACATTAACTTTCAGATTCCTCTTCCTACACACTGTCCCAAATTCATTCACCAAACCTTGCAACTCCCATTCATCTTCACTCAGCAATACAGCATCGTCAGCAAACAGCAACACCGGAATCTTCCACATCCCACCCTCATTCATTAGAGCCACCCCCACATCCACTGCCCTACCTTGCATCTCCTTTACAACCCCATCCATGTATATATTAAACAGCCACGGACATCACACAAACCTGTTCCAGTCCCACATTTAGATCAAAGAACTCACTCAGCTCACCATCCACTCGTACCGTAGCCTTAGTTCCTTCGTACATACTCTTCACAACACTTATCAACTTCCCCTCCACTCCATATATTCTTAATACCTTAAACATACTTTGCCAATCTATTCTGTCATAAGCTTTCTCCAAGTCTGTGAAGGCAGCATACACATTCTTTCCCTTCTCTAGATACTTCTCCACTAAACATCTTAGAACAAATATCTGATCTACACACCCTTTTCCCTTCCTAAATCCCCCTTGTTCTTCTCCAACTAGCTCCTCTGTTATATGCCTAACCCTGTCAATGAGTATTCTACCATATATTTTTCCAGCCACACTAAGAAGGCAAATACCCCTATTGTTACCACATACTTCTCTCCCCTTTTCCTTTGTAAAAAGGAACAATTATACCCGATTTCCAGTCCTCCGGAACCCTTCCCTCTTCCCAAGCCGACCTACACACCTTCCATCAACTCCACAACAATCTCACCCCCATACTTCAGCATTTCACAACACACTTCATCAATCCCTGGGGCCTTTCCCATCTTGATCATCTTCATTGCTTCCAAAACTTCCGCCCTACTGATCTCTTCCTCCCTTCTCTCATCTCTTCCTCTCCCAGCCATTCCCCAAGCACTTACACTCGCGCTTCTCTCACTCTCTGCATTCAACAAATCCCCAAAGTGCTCCTTCCACCTCCTCAACATCTCTCTCTTCTCCACCAACAATCTATTATCCCTACTATTTCCCCTTTCACACTGCCTTACTTTCTTTACCTCTTCCAAAACAATTTCTTACTCTCCCTTCATTTCACACTCAGATTCCTCCCAAACTCTTCATCCACTTTCTTCTTACTCTCCTTCACCAGTCTCTTCACCTGCCTTCTCCTGCTCACATATACCTATCTCTTCTCTCTCTCATCTTCTCCCCTCCCTATACTCGCTAGCCATTCACTATGTGCCTTCTTCTTTTGTTCCACAGCTCGTTTCACCTCATCATTTCACCATGCTGTCCCTTGCACACCCCTGCATCTCCTCCTCACTCCGCAAGCCACCTCACACGCTGCGCCTATCTCTTCCATTAATATCTTACATACGTCTTCCACCCCTTTCATCTGCTCTAACTCATACCTTCCCAACCTTTCTTCCACTATGCCATTATACTCTGACGTTTTCTCAACTTCTCCACTCTTCTTACAGGAGCTGTTTCCTCCTGTCTTCCCCTTCGTCTCTGAACCCATTTTCTTTGCAGCCTTACCTTGGCCAGCACTAAGTGATGGTCCGAGATTCCACTCCCCACCCTGTCCACACTCTTGCATCCAACACTTGTCTTCTCATTCGCTCATCCACACACACGTAATCTATCATTGCCTTTTGTTCAACAAGTTCTCCATCCATCTTCCTCATGACTGTCCATGTATAAATGTGGATCATCTTATGCCGAAAGTAGGTGTTGGCTATTGTCATCCCCTTACCAGCACAGACTTCCACCAAAGCACGACCATTCCCATCTACTTCAGCTGGCACACCCCACTGACCAACCACTCCATCCACTCGTACATTCCCAACTTTGTCATTCATGTCTCCAGTCAAAAACACTCTCGCTCTTCTCAAACTTGTCCATACTTGTCCAGATTGTTCTATGTGAAATTTGTTAGAGCTTTTACACGGGATTTTGTCAACAACGCCTGAACTACTAAATGGGCTGTTCTTGATGAGGGTTTTCATGATCATATTCTCATATTTGAATACTACTTGTACATTAAGTTTCTTCAGTATGTGAAGAACATCAAGAAAATTTTCATGGAAGGGGAGGACAAGGATTTTTATATAATAATTTGGCGATCTGTATATATATATATATATATATATATATATATATATATATATATATATATATATATATATATATATATATATATATATATATATATATATATATCTGCTTGTCGTACAAGGCGACTAAAAGGGTTGGCGGAGGGTTAGTGCCCCTCCCCGGAAAACAACTAACTAAAAAGACTAACAAGAAGCCTCGGACAAGGACTGACCAAAAGATGACGGCCAAGGACCGGACAAAGGACATGGTAATTGGAACATGGAATGTAAGGGGTGCGAATGATGAGGTGAAAGAGAGAGAGATTGTCCAGGTGCGTGAGGGTGCGAAAGTTTATGTATGTGGAGTAAATGAAACTAAATGGAAAGGTGAGAGTGTGAGAGAATGGGATTATGGATGGGGTATATGTGCAGGAGTAGGTGAGAATGAGAGGGCAAAAGAAGGAGTGTGTATAGTTGTGAGTAAAAGATGGAAGAAGAATATAAGAGAGTATGGATCAGTTGGGTCAAGGATTGTATGGGTAAGATTGAAACTTGGAATACAAATGTGGGCGATTGTGTGCGTGTATTAACCAATGCAAGATCGTGCAAGCAGAGTGAGAGAAAAGTTCTGGACAAATGTGGAAGTGTGCATGGAAAAGTTTGGAAGGAATGAGAAAGTGTTTTTAATCGGTGATATGAATGGTAAAGTAGGGAATGTGAAGGTGGATGGAATAGTTGGTGAGTGGGGTGTGCCAGCTGAGATAGATGAGAATGGCAGTGCGTTAGTGGACATTTGTGCTGGGAGGGGGTTGGTAATAGCCAATACCCTCTTCAGGCATAAAATGATCCACAGGTATACATGGCGAGTGATGAGAAGGGTGGGTGGTAAACTGAATGAAATGAAGGCAATGATTGATTATGTGTGTGTGGATGAAAGGATGTGAAGATGTCTAATGTATGCAAGAGCTTATAGAGGTTGGGGGAGTGGACTTTCTGACCACTACTTGGTGGTGGCCAGAATCAAGATCCAAATAAGATGGAATAATAGAAGAAGGGAAAGACGGGAAGAAGGAGTATTTGCAAGGAGAGTGCAAAGGTTACAAGAGGATGAGAAAGAGGCAGAATATAAGAGAGAAGTGGAGGAACGATTGGGCAATATAACTTGGAGCAGATGGGGGATGTGGAAGGTGTGTGCAGGATATTCACAGAAGAAATATGTGCAGCATGTGATGTGATGTGTTGGAGGAAGAGAAGACGGAGGGGAGTGCAAGGAACAGCGTGTGGAATGAAGAGGTGAGACAGTCTGTGGCACAAAAGAAGAAAGCATACAATGAATGGATAAGAAATAGGGGCGTGGAAGAAGTTGAGAGACGGAAGAAAGAGTTATATGAAGAAAGAAAGGGAGAGGTAAAAAGATTAGTAAGAGAGAGTAAGAAGAAAGTGGATGAGGAATTTGGAAGGAATTTGAGTGTAAAGTGGAGGGACTGTAAGAAAATGTTCTAGAAAGAGGTGAAGAGAGTAAGACAGAGTGGAAGTGAAGTTAGCAGGGGAGTGAAAGATAAAAATGGTAGATTAGTAGTGGAGAAGGGAGAAAAAGTGAGCAGATGGAGAGAACACTATAAGGAATTGTTGAACATAGAGGATGGATGTGATGCGAGTATAAGTGGCTGGGGAATGGCTGGGAGAAGGAGGGATGTGAGAAGACAGGAAGAAATCAGTAGGATAGAAGTTGTGTAAGCAATGAAGAAAGATTATTTGGGGAAAGCCCCAGGAATTGATGGAGTGTGTGGTGAAATGTTGAAGCATGGGGGAGGGATAGTAGTAGAAAGAATGTGGAAGATGTGCAGATTGGCCTGGGAGGAAGATAGAGTTCCGAAGGATTGGAAGTCAGGTATAATTATTCCCTTGTACAAAGGAAAAGGGGAAAAAGAAGTGTGTGTGGTAATCATAGGGGCATTTGTCTTAGTATAATAGGAAAAGTGTATGGTAGGATACTTATTGACAGAGTTAGGGAAATAACAGTGGAATTAGTTGGAGAAGAACAGGGAGGCTTTAGGAAGGGAAGAGGTTGTGTAGATCAGTTATTCATTCTTAGATCTTTACTGGAAAAGTTTCTAGAGAAGGGAGAGAAGTTGTATGTGGCTTTCATGGATTTGGAGAAAGCATATGACAGGGTGGATAGACAAGGATTGTGGAAAGTATTAAGAATATATGGAGTAGATGGGAAGTTGTTGAATGCTGTGAAGAGTATGTATGATGGTGTTAAGGCTGCAGTGCGTGTGGATGGTGAACTGGGTGAATTTTTCTCTTTGAAGGTTGGGTTGAAACAGGGATGTGTCATGTCTCCATGGTTGTTCAATCTGTACATGGATGGGGTAATAAAAGAGGTACAAGGTAGGGTAGTGGATGTTGGAGTGGCCCTGGTGAGAGAGGGTAGTGTTTGGAAACTCCCTGTACTGTTGTTTGCAGATGATACTGTGTTGTTGAGTGAAGACGAAGGGGAGCTGCAAGGCTTGGTGGATGAGTTTGGGACAGTGTGTATGAAACGGGATCTAAAGGTGAATGTAGGGAAGAGTAAAGTGATGGTCTTTGAGAGAGGTGAAGTCAGTAAATGTACAGCGAGGTTGGATGGTGAGGAATTGGAAAATGTCAGTACGTTTTAGTACTTGGGTAGTGTGATGAGTAATGATGGAGGTTTGGAGGGTGAAGTGCTTGAAAGGGTACAGCAGGGAAGAAAGGTTGCTGGTTCCTTGAAAGCAGTGATAAGAAGCAGGGAAGTGAGCATGGAAGTGAAAAAGTTACTACATGACAGTACTGTGATACCAACTCTAACGTATGGACATGAAGCTTGGACGTTGTTGGAAGGGCAGAAGTCAAGAGTGAGAGCAGTGGAAATGAGTTATTTAAGAGGAGCCTGTGGAGTCACATGGAGAGACAGGCTGACAAATGAGGATATAAAGGAGCATTGTGGTGTGGATGTGGATGTGATAGAGAGCGTTTGGAGGAATACACTGAGGTGGTTTGGCCATGTGGAGAGTATGGAGGGTGAAAGACTGACGAAGAGAGTGTATGTGAGTGAGGTGGAGGGGGGGGTTAGCGAGGGGGAGGCCGAGGATGAGATGGAGAGATGGGATGGAGAGGTATATGAGAGAGGGAGGTGTGAGTTGGGAACAGGGCAGTGAAATGGCAGGGGACAGGGCGACGTGGAGGTGATTTGTTTGTGGCCACCCAGAACGGGATTGAGGCATCTGGCAATATATATAATATATATATATATATATATATATATATATATATATATGTATGCATCTATATCATCATCCGGACCTCCTTTTCCACCTTAGGGCAGGATGAGGAGTAGCAACGTCCAGACAACCCAAATTTGCCCAGTCCAATGGGCCACGCTTCCATTCACTCACCATTCAAGCCACTGGCATTCTCGCTCTATCTGATACGCCAAAAACATTCCCCACGTTCTGTAGCTTCACACACACGTATCCGACAGAGTCAGTCCGTACGCTGTCAAATCAAAAATGGGTGCCAAATCCCTGATCATGAGCTTTTCCTCACAATATTCATCCAACCAGCTCGATCTCATGTTAGTCCCTTAGCCTCACCGACTTCCAAATCTCTCTTCCTCACACACTCATCCACCATATCCCTCCACCTTCTTCTTTGGCCTACCTCATCTCCTTTCTTCTTCAAATTCTATCAGAGACACCTTTTTCACCACTGTTGTTATCCATTCTCTGGACATGACCATACCGTCTCAGTACTTTCTCTTCAATTCTGGTGTCCACAGACTTCCTCACTTCACATCTTTCACGAATTACACTATTTCATGTCCTATCCACTCTCTGTACTCCACATACATTCCTCATCAGTCCCATCTCCACTGCTCTCACTCTTGACTTTTCATTTTCATGCCACACCATCGTCTCACATCCATATGTTAAAGTTGGCACTAACACTCCTTCATGCAAGCCTCGTGCAGCTGCAGCACTCAAGCCTCTGTTTCTTATCAAGGCTTTCATTGCACCAGCTACTTTCCTTCCTTGTGTCACTCTGCTTTCCACTTCTGCACATTATATATATATATATATATATATATATATATATATATATATATATATATATATATATATATATATATATGGGCAGGATCCCACTGCTAGCTGGCACTCTTCCAGGTGGCGCATAGGGGAAGGCATTGCAGCAATACGAGGAACCGCCATAGATGATGCGGACCATGGGACCCCAAAAGATGTACAGGGCTCCGCCGAATATACTGAGTAAGGTGACACACAAATTACACCTTACTAGAAACTATGTGGCCAGGAGGTGAGATTATTTACCACAATTCCTCCAACCAAACATGAATTCTAATATTAATGTTTTCATGGGAGTTCCTGTTGGATCATCGTCTGCTAAAAGTCCAAGTGCACTGCTTCCTGTGCTTATGGGTGGTGTGTCACCAAAAGTGAGTAGGTGCTGTCTCGGCAAATCAGAGACCGGAACTTCAAATAAACTGAAATTCATGAAGATCTACACATATAATGTTAGAAGCATTGTTGAAAATTACAAAACTGATACCTTAATGACTGATTTAGAATACAAATAGTTGGGATATTGTAGATCTGACTGAGATCCTCAGAAAAGAAGAAAAATTAATTCAGCTCCAAGATAAAAACCACGTATTTTACGGCAGAGGATGGCAAAATAAAATAGTGTCGTAGGATTTCTAATGAACAGAACACCTTGCATAGAACCTTGGTAAATTCACCAGTGTATCTGACAGTGTAGTAAGGATTGTAATTACACTGGGCAAAATATACACCCTAAATGTAATACGAGTATATGCACCGACTTCTCAAAGCTCAGATGAAGATTTGGAAACATTCGATGACTACACCTTCCAGATTATGGAAGAAAAGACCAGATATACTATACTCATGAGAGACTTTCAAAGCAAAAGTTAGCATGCTGGAAAATGGAGAAGCATGTATGGGAAAATTTGGAGTGGGAGAAAGGAATGACATGGGTGGAAGGTGGTAAATTATGCTGAAATGTATTACATGAAAACAATGAACACATTCTTTCACAAAAGAACAGGGAGAAAATGGACCTGGGGAAGTCCAAGTGGAGAAACATAGAATGAAATCGACTTCTTTACAGCAGATAAGAATAAATATCAGTTATCAACAAAGTAAATATGGGAAGGGAGGCCATACATTGCGGGTTGCACGGCCGGATCCATTTTCAGGTGTGAAGCAAAGACACTCATTAAACAGAAAAAGATATGCACAATAAGGTGAGCAAAAACAAAGCAGTCCTTACGGTAGAATTAATGAACAGATTTCAGGCT
>NC_137054.1:37154321-37181821 GCF_032717465.1 Coenobita brevimanus
ACCTCACCAGATTACTTCCCTCTGTTTCTCACTTTCTTCCCTATACTCCCTTCCTCTCTTCCATCCCTCCTTGCTCTACATTTATATCTCTCTCCTTCTCTCCCACTCTTCTCTCAGTTCTTTCAATATCATCATTACTTACCAGATTAGCTCCACCTATGCATCTCTCTCTCTCTCTCTCTCTCTCTCTCTCTCTCTCTTCCCATCTTTCTTCCTCCCTCCCTTTCTCTTTTCCGTTCCTCGCTCTTTTCATTCCCTTCATTTTATTTTTCTCCTCCCTTGCTTCGCACGTGGCCAGATTACCTTCACCCTAATTCCCCCCTCCCTTACGTTCCTGCCTTTTTCATTCTCTTTCCTCCCTCACTATTTTTCCCTTGCCTCCCTCTCTTTCTTCCTGCCTATTATCTTCCCCTTTTCTCCTATCGTCCATCATCCCCCACTTCCCTCGTACCTACCTACCGAACGACCAGGTTGCCTACCAACCTCTCTTCTCTTGTCTTATGTCAGATTTTATCCTTCCCTCCCTTCCTGCTTACCTGTCTGCCCACATTCCTCCTTTCTCTTATCTACTTCCTGGTCTTCCTGTGTGCATACAGTACCTCTCTTCCGCCTTCCTGCCCTTTTGTTGTTTCCATTCTTCTTACAGTCCTACCCACCTCTTCCTTCTTTTCTGCCTCTCTCCCTTCTGTCCTCCCTCCCTCTTTTTTTTTTTTTTCCTGCCTACTTCCTCTCTTTTCTATCTCCCTCCCTCCCTCTTCTCTCCAGTGGAAATTCTGGACTTCAATGATACATGGCAATTTTTAAGAGAAACTCAGTAGAGCAGTCACGGTATATATTTTAGTGTGCAACAGAAAGCCTGCGAAAAATTCGAAGTCCGAATGGTGGAACTCCTACATGAAGCATTGTCTGTTGAAAAAAATATATATATATGTCCAGAAAGTATCACAGGGGCAAAAACTAATATGATGATCTTCGGCAGAAAGCTAAATAATTAATAAAGCTATGTAAGAAAAACCCTGGGTCTCATACTGCAAGTATCAGTACACCAAACACCAAAGAAATATTCATGTACATCAGAAGCAATAAGGTAATTACGTCAACAATCGCACCCCTAGTCACAGATAACAGAGAGCATTATGATAATGAAACTGAGACGGCGAGGCTTCATAAATGGCCATTACTCGGAGGCTGTTTCGCCAGGAGCCTTCAAACCTTACCAGGTTAATCACCCAACTGGAGGCTTCTAGCCAAATGCAACGGTAATCCATCAACCGGACCACCGTACATTTTTCAGCATGTTAAAAGAAAGAAAAAAAAAAAAGATTCCGGGATGCAGCTTTTTAAACTGTTTAAGCTGGCAAGTTGAAATGTTACTGCAAATACAGCATTAAGGCGGCCACATTGCAGGAAGGATTTAGGTTCCATTCGGTTGATTATTGTCCGAGATCGCGCGGAATGAGAAATTGGGATTTTTCTGGATATTCCGGATGTCACATAATTTTCCATGAAGGATTAAAGCTAAAGCCACCAAACTTTGGGGACTTATAGAATGTGATAACATAAGGTGCCATGCACAAGGTCAGTGACCTTGACCTCAAGGTCCCAATATAGCTCAACTTCTAGTAGACAATGGCTGTGGGAAGTTTTCCTTATTAAATATTGTCCTTGGACAATTTTACGGTGTTCTAGTAAAACTTCCCACATCCCTGTGGGAAGTTTTATTATTCCTGTCAATATTATTATTATTATTATTATTATTATTATTATTATTATTATCATTATTTATTTTAAACTTGCGGTATTTTAAAGGATATATGGCCTAGAGCTTTCAGACTACATCAACTTAGTCGGACAGTTATCTGCTTCTTTGGCCCCATTATATTGGGAATCCGTCTACCGGATCTCCAGATATTACCCAAACCACAGAAAAGTGAGTCAGCCACGCAGTCTCAAGAACCACTTAAGCTAGAAAGCTGAAATGTTACTAAAATATAACCTTAAGGAGGACGCAGTGCGGAAAGGAGTATGGTTCTGATTGGTTGATTATTCTTTGACGGTGCCTTGGGTAATAAGCTGGGACTTTTCCAGATATTCCGGATGTTACCAACTTCTCCATGAAGGATTAAAACTAAAGCCGCCAAACTTGGTGGTCTTATAGGCTGTAATGACCTAATGTGACATGCACATATCAATGATCTTGTCCTCAGTGTTCCATCATAGCTCGTCTTCTGGTAGGAAATGTGTGTGGGAATATTTTCTTTATCAAAATTGTCCTTGGATAGTTTTATGGTGTCCAGGTC
This sequence comes from Coenobita brevimanus, assembly GCF_032717465.1. NCBI lineage: Eukaryota > Metazoa > Arthropoda > Malacostraca > Decapoda > Coenobitidae > Coenobita > Coenobita brevimanus. The sequence continues at coordinate 37,156,622 of NC_137054.1, forward strand.
ATTATTATTATTATAATTCATCTCATCGTTATTGTTTTTAACTTGGGAGCAGGCTTTATATGATCCTGTTTCTAATTACTTGGAAGCAGGCTTTATATGATTTTTTTCTGATTACCATCTATTTTAGTACCCCAACTATACATACGTTACTGTGGTGAGTGTGGTAATGGCAGCAATTGTGTAGCTGACAGGTGTGGTAGTGGTAACAATTGTGTAGCTGACAGGAAATGAACTCGATTTGTTATGTCTGGTTAATCAACAGTTATTTTTAATTATTATAATTTCTCTCTCCCTCTCTCTCTCTCTCTCTCTCTTTTTTTTTTTTCTCTCTCTCTCTCTCTCTCGAGAATCCTTTCCCCCTTGCTTTTTATTCTTTCAATGCTTTTTGCGTCGTTCCGTCGTTGTTTTTTCTCCTCTTCCCCCCCCCCCTTTGATTCATTCTTATTTCTCAGACTGAATTATTCCCTGCTTTGGTATGTTTATTCCTCACCATCTTTTCGCTTGATTTATTCCCACATGTCTAACTGGTATATTCTTACCTGATTTAATCATTAGATTTATTTCCACTTTTCCACTTGATTTATTCCCAGTCTGTTTTATATCCTCCTCTACTTGTTTTAATACCACAGAATGTATTTCTCTCCTCTCTACCCGATTTATTTTCTGTCTGGTGTACTCCCGTCTCTCCTCCGAACGTATTCTCGCTCGCCTCCTCTACATCTGATTTGCCCTCTGTTTGGTTTACTCTCAGTGTCTACATTCCCCCAATGTCTTCTTGCATGATTTATTCCCTGCCTTTTCTCCACCTGATTTTTTCGACTTCAGTGAAAAAAAAAAACTCGCATGAGGACAAAAAGTTTATCGCTGTTTCGAGACGATATGAAGGAGACACTGACAGCACATTTACTGTACCTCTTAACCCTGCCAGTGCCGTGACCTATACTATTGCTGCTATCAACAAACAATTTTACTCAGTATACTGTAAGAGGCTTTAGAATCGGAGGGATCAGATTTAACCTCCTTTTCATTAATAGGCAGCTCTTCTAAACTAGAATACGAGTAGGTAAGAGAAATAAGCTAAAAATAACAACCATATTGACTGGGTACATATTTTTCCTGCTTAACCTCTTCTCTGCGAGTACGTCTTTTATCCTACACTGTCTAGATTGTTTAATTGAGCTCAAGAGACACTTTTCCAACTGCAGAGTTTAGATGCTGACTTCACTTACCTCAGCATTACAAGAGGCCAAAAATTAACATTATTGATTAGCAGTAGCCTGGACAAGATGTACGTCATCTGAAGGGAAAGGTCAGTGGTGTATATCTGTATATATAAGTAAAATCCGGTATTGTGTAGATTTTTACATAATTTTATACAGTACCCAGACTTCAAGATGATAGCTGGTACAACTCATCCCGTGTGTCCATCCAATCTTTGTGAATTGGTAGATGAAAATATGATTACCTAGAGCTGCTTCAAAGAGAGGTAACTGTACGAACCTGGATGATGCAGTGGCCTTGCATCCCAGGAAAGTGAAAGAATAAATCACAACATATTCAGCGGTCTAAGTTACGAAGATGTACACGGTGCCTAAACGCCTTATGACACAAGATTCTATACAGTGCATTGAATGATAAACGGGCATTTTCATATAGTGTCTGCTCATCACACTTTGCTGTTAACATATACACATATAATTGCGTCTCACTGCAGACTTTTTCCTGGTCTTTCAAACATCATTAAACTCCTTAAGTGAAATGTGGCATTTCACCATCGTACAATTCTGGCAGGAACGCTTTGTGAGGAAATTATGCAAGTGGCTGTGACTTGCATGAGTGATTAATGAGACGGAGTCACGCTGGGACTGTGTGTGTGTGTGTGTGTGTGCGTGTGTGTACGTGTGTTTAGCTGTGTGTGTGGGGGAAAGTCCGTGTTCACTTCTTTCAGCCAATATACTAGTAGCTCAAAAGATATTCAAATATATCACCTTCTGTTACTTCACTTTGGCCGTATTTTTCAAGGTGGAGCGGTTTCGTCTCTCTCTCTCTCTCTCTCTCTCTCTCTCTCTCTCTCTCTCTCTCTCTCTCATCACCACATATGCACGGGGGAAAAGGTTGCCGTAACATTCTACTTGTTCTAATTCTCGCTTTCGTCTACTGACTACTACCTGTTATATAGTCGGGCCAGCACTGTAATCCAGTCGAATCTGCTTCATAGTCAAGCCGCCGTCGGCAGCCAAACTGGCAGCTCTACTGGTTTTGCCCAGTGAGTGAGATGGCTAGACACAAAGCAGGACGAAAAACAAAAACCCTGCCAAAAGACTGATCATCTGGGTCAATGGCACCTATCAAGGTAGGTGCATCTCGTTAGTCTTAGTTGCCAATTCATCTAGGAGAGAGAAAACTTATTTCAAACCTAAAAAGCTCTAGTGCTCAGGGATTCCAAACTCCTGTCCATAGGCTGTTGGTGAGTCCCCCCCCCCCTCTGACTTGGGAGGTTGGAATGGGGCTTGCACCTCCTTCCTGTCAGAACCAGTACAACCTCAAAAATTAAAATGATGATATGGGATTAGGGTCAGCTGGTTTTGGCTAAACCTGCCCCAGGCTTACACATGTTCCGAAACCTACCCTGTCAGTATCAGTAACTGCACTAAACTCACCCACGATCAACAGTTTATTCCACAAAAAGCAATGTTCCACAGATGAGGCAAGTGTAACTTAGAACTCCACTTCCTCTTCAATAGGATTTTTGAGGTCCTGTCAAAGCTGGGGAAACTGAGGGTTGGCAAAGCTACTGTCGGAGAACTAAGGTGAGGCAGCCTGGCCGTGGTGAGATCAGTGGTGACAGTTTCACAATAATATTGGTCTTGCTGTGACAGAGGTGCCCATCATAGGTGTGTTGCTGTGATGATTTTTGTTTGTTTTGCCTCCTCTGTTTTCAGGGTCGCTCTAGTTGATTAGCATATAATGCTGATGACGTTGAAGAACACCTTGTTCTTCATCTATTTTATTGCAGTGTATGCTCTTACTGAGATGAGTAGTGTTGAAGAGAGAGTGGTGTTCTAAGTTACACTTGCCTCAGCTGTGGAACATTGCCTCTTGTGGAATAAATTGTTGATCGTGGGTGACTTCAGTGCAGTTACTGTTACTGACATGGTAGGTTTCGAAAAATGTGTAACTCCCAGTGGCACTGGAACCAGGAATTCCAACAGTTCTTACTTTCTGGATTTCACAAATCGTTTAAGATGAGAATTACTGGAACTATGTCCCAATGGTCTGATCTTCATCGCTGAAAAAGATATTCCAGATTGACCACATTTTTGTCAGTACTTGATGAATGATCCCTCAGAACTGCAGGTTTTTCAGGAATGCATAGTTCTTTGCTGCTGATCACTGACTTGTGACTAAGGCTGCAAGTCAAAACTAAGAAAATTCCAAGATGCCACGATAATGAGTTTCATTATGAAAAAATCAGGGATGAGAAGCGTCTTTATGAATATTCAGTGGCAATATCAAACTGATTTGAGTGCAAAATGCTGTTCAGGACTCTACTGAACGAAGGAAAGATCTTTAAGCGTGTCACTCAGCTTCTTATCTTGGCAGTAGCTGATGAATGCAATGGAGAGCATGCAAAATCAAGAAGTGAGTTTGTCTCACTGGGGATGCTGGCTACAGTTCATGAGAGTCGTTCTGCCAGACTGGCTGGGGATTGGAAGCAGTATAGACTTTTGTTTCGTCAGGCAAGAATTTCACTGAGAAAGCACAAGGAGAAGTATGTCATGAGGAAGTAGAGGGTCACTTTCAGGCGAATGACTTTCGACCTGCTTATTGAGCCATGAAGAAGCTCCATTTCTGCCCCACCTCTTAGGTTAACTCTATATGCGCAGCAGATGGAAGACTCTTGTTGGGGGCAGATGAGTTCAGGGCTCGCAGGGCTTAGTACCTTGAGCAGCTATATATGACAGAATTTCCTAGTGGCGAGTTCCCTTTGGCTGGTGTGCAGCCACTAGCTGCAGTTCCATCACTCGACAATGTCATGCTTTTTCTTGATGAAATGAGGCCGGCAGTGGCTAGGGTGACAAGTTGTAAGGCAGCTGCTGTTGTGGCATCCCTGCTGAATTAATCAAAGTTGGGGGAGAATCTATGACCTGGGGATTACATATGATCATAGAGAATGTTTGGTGTATTGGTATCATTTATACCTAACTGGACAAGGAGTTTGGTCACCCGTGTCTAGAAAGAGGAAGGAGATCACTATCTATCAATCTGTCTATTGCCAGACGCCTTAATCCCGTAAGGGGTGGTCACAAACAAATCGCCTCCATGTCGCCCTGTCCCCCCCCCCCCGTTTCACTGCCCTACTCCCAGCTCACCCCCCCCCTCTCTCTCATATACCTCTCCACTCCATCCCTCCATCTCATCCTTGGCCTCCCCCTCCCTCTCCCATCCTCCACCTCACTCACATACACTCTCCTCATCAGGCTCTCACTCTCCAACCTCTCCACATGGCCACCACAGCGTGTTTCTCCTAACGATTACTATTACATCCACATCACAAAGCTCCTTCACATCCTCATTTGTCAGTCTGTCTCCCCATGTGACTCCACAGGCTCCTCTCAAATAACTCATTTCCACTGTTCTCACTCTTGACTTCTGTCCCTCCAACAAGGTCCAAGCTTCACTTCCATACGTTAGAGCTGGTATCACAATACTGTCCTGTAGTAACATTTTCACTTCCATGCTCACTTCCCGGTTTCTTATCATGCTTTCAACGAAACAGCAACCTTTCTTCCTTGCTGTTCCCTTTCAAGCACTTCACCCTTCAAACTTCCACCCTTACTCATCACACTACCCAGGCACTTGAACGCACTCACATTTTCCATTTCCTCCTCATCCAACCTCACTGTACATTCACTGACTTCACTTCTCTCGAAGACCATAACTTTACTGTTCCCTACATTCACCTTTAAATTCCGTTTCATACACACTCTCCCAGATCCATCCACCAAGCTTTGCAGCTCCCCTTCGTCTTCACTCAACAACACAGTATCATCTGCAAACAACAGTACAAGGAGTTTCGAAACACTGTCCTCTCTCACTAGGGCCACGCCAACATCCACTGCCCTACCTTGTATCTCAATTATAACCCCATCCATATACAGATTGAACAACCGTGGAGACATGACACATCCCTGTTTCAATCCAACCTTCAAGTAGAATTCACTCAGGTCACTATCCACACGCATTGTAGCCTTAGCACCCTCATACATACTCTTCACAGCATTCAACAACTTCCTATCTGCTCCATATATTCTTAGTACTTTCCACAAACCTTGTCTATCCACCCTGTCATATGGTTTCTCCAAATCCACGAAGGCTGCATACAACTTCTTTCCCTTCTCTTGAAACTTTTCCACTAAAGAACTAAGAATGAATATCTGATCTATACAACCTCTTCCCTTCCTAAAACCTCCTTGTTCTTCTCCAACTAATTCCTCTCTTATTTCCCTGACTCTGTCAATAAGTATCCTACCATACACTTTCCCTATTACACTAAGAAGATATATGCCCCTACGATCCCCACACACTCCTTTTTCCCCTTTTCCTTTGTACAACGGAATAATTATACCTGACTTCCAATCCTCCGGGACTTTACCTTCCTCCCAAGCAAATCTGCACAATTTCCACATCCATTCTACTACTATCTCTCTCCCATGCTTCAGCATTTCACGACACACTCTATCAATTCCAGGGCCTTTCCCCATTTTGACTCTCTTCATTACTTACACAATTTCCATCCTACTAACTTCTTCCTGTCTTCTCACATCCCTCCTTCTCACAGCCATTCCCAAGCCACTTATACCTGCATTACTTTAATTCTCTATGTTCAACAATTACTTAAAGTGTTCTCTCCATCTGCTCACTTTTTCTCCCTTCTCCACTAGTAATCTACCATTTTCACCTTTCACTTCCTGACTAACTTCATTGCCACCTTGTCTAACTCTCTTTACCTCTTTCAAGAACATTTTCTTACATTCCCTCCACTTTACACTCAAATTCCTTCCAAAGTCTTCATCTACTTTCTTCTTACTCTCTCTTACTAATCTTTTCACCTCTGCCTTCCTCTCTACATATAACTCTCTCTCCCGCCTCTCAACTTCTTCCACGCCCCTGTTTCTCATCCACTCATTATGTGCTTTCATTTTTTTGTGCCACAGCCAGTCTCACCTCTTCATTCCACCATGCTGCTCCTTGCACCCCCTTTCGTCTTCTCTTCACCCCACATACCACCTCACATGCTGCACATATTTTTTCTGTGAATATCTTGCACCCACCTTCCACATCCCCCATCTGCTCCAATCCATATTTACCCAATCGCTACTCCACTTCTCTCTTATATTCTGCCTTTTTCTCATCCTCTTGAAACCTTTCCACTCTCCTTGCACACACTGCTTCCTCCCGTACATCCCTTCTTCTATTTCTCCATTTCACTTGGACCTTGATTCTCACCACCACCAAGTGGTGGTCAGAAAGTCCACTCCCCCAACCTCTATATGCTCTTGCATCCATTACACACCTTCGCATCCTTTCATCCACACACACATAATCAATCATTGCCTCCCGTTCATTCATTTCACCACCCACCCTTCTCAACACTCGCCATGTATGCCTATGGATCATTTTGTGCCTGAAGAGGGTATTGGCTATCACCAACCCCCTCCCAGCACAAATGTCCACTGAAAGACTGCCATTCTCATCTATCTCAGCAGGCACACGCCACTCACCAACTACTCCATCCACCTTCACATTCCCTACTTTATCATTCATATCACCAATCAAAAACAGTCACTCATTTCTTTCATACTTTTCCATGCACACTTCCACATTTGTCCAGAACTCTTCTCTCACTCTGCTTACACGATCTTGCGTTGGCGCATACACACACACAATCACCCACATTTGTAGTCCAATTTTCAATGACCCACACAATCCTTGAGCCAACTGATCCATACTCTCTGGTATTCTCCTTCCATCAATGTGAGTGCAGTAATAACTGCCGTGTTAAGGGTTCACGTTCATGTGCTCTTGACATGTATTTGGGGCCATTTGCTAGTGTTTCAATTGTCTTAGCAATATGGATTTTTTTCAGAGAAGTCTACAGTTGACCAGATCCTAGTATTTTGAGTTCTCGTGGAATGCCGTTATGTTTGGCAAGGACTGTTTACAGGCAGTGTTTATCCCAGGTAGACGTTTTACTCAGTAAATCGAAAGGAGCCATGGGAACTCCTATGACTCATGGGATTCTCACAGATATAATCTGGTTGATAGCTGGCCTGTTTTCGCACACTGAGAGTGCTGTGAAGGGTGGGTGGGAGGGACACATCTGATTTCTTTCCAGTAAATTATAAAATCCTTGTCCCTTTTCCTTGCAACACGTACATGGATTAAGTGCTGGGTCTGGATATGATTCTGAGTCGCTATGGGGTATTAACTGGCAGTTTTTAGATTACGATCGTGGCCTTGCTGATGATTCAGGTATCCTCGTGGAGTCCTGGGAAACATTCCACAGTGCTTTTAAAGCATTTACTCTGAATACAAAGCCACTGAGACTAAATGACTTCTTGGCCAAGAACAAAGACCAGGAAGTTTGCACTACTGTTGGATGAAACAGTACCCTCTGTCTAGGCATGTGAAGACATAGAAGTCTTGGAGATATTCTCTTATCTTGGTAGTGTGATTCATAACAACTGTAGGCCAGAACATTAAATCTTTAGTTTCACTGATCTTTGCCTCTGGTGTTGTGGATTCACTCAGCCTGAATATTTGTGTTTGTCGTTATTTGTGTAAAAGTACAAAAATCTCCCTCTTCAGGGAGGTGGCTCTTACTGTCTAAGTTTGTGGATATGAGACATGGGAACTAAGCAGTGACTAAAAGTAGTGAATTGACTCCTTTGATACTAGTTGCCTTCGCAAAAGCATAGGATATCATTGGTACGATCAACTGCTCTGAGAGACTGACTAGAAACTTATTGTCCACATAATACGATAATGCCAGCTCCAACTATACAGGCCTGTGGTGCATTCTGAGGTTCATCCCGCTCATATCTGGGGTGGAGACAAAGGGGGACATCCCAAAACTCATGACAGGAGTAAGTCAATCTTTTCTACTGGGAGATACTTAAGGGAAAGAGTCGCTATCTGAAGGTTTCCAAAGAGGGATCTCCATGGATGGAGTGGGAGGATGAGCGAGGCTATGTTTCCCTTTACGTTCACTCCAGCTGATTGAATGAGTATGTATTGCTTCAGCTTAGCCATACTTTGCAGTGCAGAGCAAAGTGCTTCTGGTGGCATATGGGATTTCCTTTTTATGTACCAGTTTGATACTTTTTACGCCTGTGTCTTATCACTGAGTAAACTTGGGGACCAACGTTAGCCCTATATTCTACATGGACTACTTCTCACTTTCCCTCGCTGATTCATACTCCTAGGATGTGCAGAGCTGCTAAATTTCTCTGCTCATGATATGCCACGAGAGAAAGTGATGAACATGCCCTAAGTGTGAAGTAGACTAAGTGGAATGGGATGCAAACTCTTGTCACTGACCGGACACTATCTATCTATCTAGATACCTAGGCTGCTTCCTCCAAGGAAAGGGAGGTAGCCGAGACAGGACGACTCACCCTCCATTTACTCATCCATTCAAACACATTCATTCGCATCTTAGCCCCAAAGGGGAGAACGGACAGATCCTCACCGCGTCACACCGCACAAGGGTCAACTGCGCAATGCAAGCAGTGACATCCACAGCAGGGCCCGACAGCAGAACTGGTTTACCCCTGCCACATCATAACAGACCCATCCCCTTACCCGCACCTGACCTGACTAGCTGATCAGACCAAATGCGGGAGAATATCCCCTCAGGGCTGCGTCATCACTTATTCATTCACAATTTCTCTCCATTTATTTCTGTCACGCACAGCCACTCTTCCTTGCTCAACAGACATCCCTCTCGCATCCAGCGCTCTCTTCACACTGTCCATCCATCCTATTCGTGGACCGGACACATGATTTAAAAATACCAGTGAACACTCAGGACATATGACTCTAACACCATAGACAATTGTTGAATATTGCCACATGATTGTACTCCATAAACATACATTTATGAGGACGCCATGATATCTCTTGTAATATTTTCTCGTTTGTATTGTTATCACATGTGCAGGTATAGGCAATATTATACCTCCACTTTTTAGACTGTTATCAAATTGTTAGATAATACACTGAAAACAAAAACTTATTGCCCACTGAAGATGGCATCAAAGGGTGGCGAAGGTCATTGCACACTCTTTGGTTATGTATAGTAATGAAGTTAATTGCCATATACAGGGTGTAACGCGACGTATGACAAAAACTTACACCAATGATCTATCATGTAATTTTGAGTATATTTTGTTCTATAGACATATGCTCTCTGCGATCCCAGTTCAGTACCCAGCATTCGGTTGTTTTGTGTAAAAGCTTCGTCTCTTGCATGTGCCATTGGGTGAGAGCTTCGCAGGGCGACGGGAGACGAGTATTATTAGCTTATACTGTACTGTACATGAAAATCCCATATCCTATTAGTACACACGAGTTTTAAGAAGAAACTTTACGTAGTCTATTGATTCTTTAACATCAAGTCATGCATTCACGCAATTCTTTTGCACAAATCGACTGTAATTAAGGATCAGATTCAAATTTTATGGCTTGCAAGGGAGTAGGGAGGGAGGGAGGACAGGCTGGTGTGTTGTGCCAGTTATGTAATATTTGGTTTGTAGGATGTAGCTACCGGCATTGTCATAACACCCAAGCTCATTCAGTGAAAGAATATTACCGTACTGAGTGACTAGCATCACTTTAAGTCAGGATTAATATTATTATTCATTACAGTTTTTCTGCTGCAAGTAAACGTGGCACCATTTTTTTCATATGCTGACGTGAGAACAGTGATACAGGATTGCCAATGTAACGACTATGTTGCTAGACCTATTTTCTTGCTTCTCCTTGCGGCACTAACATCTGGCAACATGATATCCAGCTACATTCTGGATATTTTACCATTTTTAGGTGCTATTCTAGAGATTTTATCGTATTTTCTAGCGATGTTTTGCAGTGTTTATTATCTAGCGACATTCTAGCAAGTTTTCAGGATTAGACTAGCGAGATTGATGAGAAGGACTTGGCAACCCTGCGTCCACTGTCATTTGAACGGGAACATTTGCAGGGGAGGCACACACTTCAAATACTGTTCTCCGCGTTCTGTTGTTCACCGGGTTCAGCTTCACATGTTCATGAAACAGCTTGCCACGTACGTACAGCAATGAAGAATATGCAGACATCGTGTATTTTTTAACGGATTCTGCGATGATAATGCCAGTGCTGCAGACAGGAACACAGGTGGAGATACCCAATGGCGCCACGTTTACGTGCAGCAGAAAAACTGTGATAAAATTCTTCGTGACATAAAGTGAGGCTAATCCCCCTTTAGAATAACGTTTTTTAACTGAATGAGCTGTGGGTGTTATGATAATGCTGGTAGCAACATCCTACAAACCAAATATTACATAACTGGCAACAACACACCAGCCTGTCCTCCCTCCCTCCCTACTCCCTTGCAAGCCATAAAATTTGAATCTGATCCTTAATTACAGTCGATTTGTGCAAAAGAATTGCATGAATGCATGACTTGATGTTAAAGAATCAATAGACTACGTAAAGTTTCTTCTTAAAACTCGTGTGTACTGATAGGATATGGAATTTTCATGTACAGTACAGTATAAGCTAATAATACTCGTCTCCCGTCGCCCTGCGAAGCTCTCACCCAATGGCACATGCAAGAGACGAAGCTTTTACACAAAACAGCCGAATGCTGGGTACTGAACTGGGATCGCAGAGAGCATATGTCTATAGAACAAAATATACTCAAAATTACATGATAGATCATTGATGTAAGTTTTTGTCATACGTCGCGTTACACCCTGTATACTCATGTCATGGTGTCCCTAACAGCTTCAGTGCCAGATTCGTTTTGTCTGGTGCACTTATAACAGGCTAGAGAACATGTTCGAGTCGATCTCTTTCCTCTCCATAATTACATTCAAACCTGAACAGAACATATGCCTTTACTGGGTCAGTTGCTTCGGCGTCTCATGGTTACATCCCGTCTTTTGGTAGTACACCTAATGTCTGACTTGGCTCGTATCTCTGACTGGGGTAAAAATAATCTTGTTTTTAATGGACCAAAAACTCAGTTTTTACACCTATCAACCCGACAAAATCTTCCACAAGAGTACCCACTGATGTTTAATAATATTCAGCTTAATCCTGCATCATCCTTGAACATGCTTGGAGTTTCATTCACTCGGGACTTATCTTGGAAAGATCATATTGCGTCTCTTGTAAAATCTGCTTCCAAGAGATTTGGTGTGCTAAGACGACTCTGTACCTTCTTTACCCCTGCACAGTTGTTGACTTTATACACGGCTTTTATTCACCCCTGTTTGGAGTACAACTCTCATGTGTGGGGAGGCTCGCCACATACAGCTCTTCTCAACAGGGTGGAGTCAAAGGCTTTTCAAAAAGTCTCATCAACTCTCCTCCTCTTACTGGCTCCCTTCAGCCTCTGTCTCTTTGCCGCACTAATGCATCTTTATCTCTTTCCTATCATTACTTCCATGGTCACTGCTCCTCTGAACTGTCTGCTTGCATCTCTCCACCTCCACGACGGGTGTGTATCACCCGTCTAGCAACAAACCCTCATCCCTTTTCTGTCCAACTCTCTAATGCAAGAGTTAACCGTTACTCCCAATCCTTCATTTATGCAACAGGTTAACTCTGGAACTGTCTCCCTCTGTCTGTATTTCCTACTTCCTATGATCTCCAGTTTTTCAAACGCAGTGTGTCCAGGCATCTCGAAATGAACGGATCTTGATTTTGGCTCTCTTTTGTATTGTTTTTGTTTTTTTCTGGGAGGGAACTGTTTGTGGGCTCCGGCCTTTGGTTCCTTCTTTCTTGCATAAACAAAAAAATTGTCTTGTTTTTACATTTTTTGAGCTATAAGAACTTAAATGTCCAAATAGGAAAAAATTAATAATAGTGTCTCAAGATGCCAACCCCAAGAACATGCATAGTAAGTTTCAAGACAAGCGACTGAGCAATAAAAGCGTGAGGCGTTGCAGATTGATGAGAATGATTTTAACAGCACCAGTTAGATTTAAAAAAAAAAAAAAAAAAAACATTCCCAGGCTGAAGGGGATAAATGTTATACAAAGAATCATTATCGGAGGGTCATACCAGGTAGACGTTGCAAAGGAAAGTTATGAAAACATTAACAAAACCACGTCCCATCCAAGATGCAACATACTGTAAATCTGACCACACTTATAGCCTTCATCACTATCAGAACATTCCACACAGCTCACGGTAGGAGGGATAATTTTGTACTGCTTCTGGTAACGAAACATCTCTCCTAAGCTGAAAAATATTATATATAACTGGCAGTGCTAGGAATTATTGTTCAGATTATTTGAGGATTCAAATAACAAAGGAAAGCTTATACAGATAATTCATATGTGGAAAGCAAGTTAATGATCTGCTACAGTAAAGGAAAGTGAACAGACGGAATGCAATACACACATGAATGACCTGCTTTGTCCTCATTTAACTCCCAACCAGGGAGGGTGGTACCGGGCAAGTTAGACTCGTTCAGATTCGGGTGAGACAGACATCTAATGAATACAAATGATGACTTGGGAAATGAGTGCAGATGTTTCAGGCGTGTGGAAATTATCTAAAGATACTTATGTGGCTATAACTTATGTTCACTTACCACTTGTGTGTGGGAGGGGTCACTGTGTTAGGTCTGCATTGTCACTGAACTGACATCGTCTTCCAAGAGATAAGTGATTCATGGCAGTGTCTTGGCTCTGAGGTTCCACACCCTAATGCTACAGGCTTAGAAATTAGGAGATAACCCCCATGGCAGATACCGAGTGTTGTGATATGCAAGACGACCTTTTTCATTTTTTTTACATGCTATTGGGTGTCATCTGGTGGACTATCCAATAAACAATGCAGAGCTGAATCATCGAGGGAAGTCAAGTGGTCGAGTAAGTTGTCAATAGGGCGTGTAAAGGACTACGCTGAGATGCGGCAAGATGTAATAGATTCACATCAAGGAGATTTTTTAGTCAGTTCAGATTTGTGCCTATCAACTGCACAATGGCCTCTATTATGGATAACCAATTTACGTTTAAGATTTGAGGAGGGGAGGTTTTGTAGTGTCAACCTCCCATGTCGATGTAAGAGCTTTGATTGCATACTTCATTTATGTCCTGGCCCATAATGCCTTAATTCCACTGAAAAAAAAAAAAAAAAAAAATCTTCCACGGCGTCTATACACGTATTACGTATCAAGTGGTTCCCAAGTGCTGGAGGCTCGTCCTTGCTGCTAGGTTTGTTCAATACTGGTATGGGTGAATTACAAAACGAACTGCGACCTTTCAGTCTTGTGTACTTGAACCTCTAGTAGGGGTGATGGAAGATAAATACAGACTTTTAGGTTCACTGCCTTACAGCCCACGGAAAGTGAAGATGGTGCGAGCATGAGACTGGTAAAAATCTGCGAGAGGAAGTTCCAGCATTGTTGAGAGTCTTCCATCCTTGCCTTGTAGTTTGGCCTTGTTTCTCAGGTGGCCTGTTGTGTCTTCTTCCATGTCCTGCTATAATTCTCACTTTCCGAAGAAGATAATCCATAATATGCCATAGTTAAGGGGGATTTAGATGGGAACGTTGCGAAACCCTTAACGGCAAAGGGATCTCCCCATTGCCAAATGAAATCAATTTTCGGTAACAGAAATCAGTAGGGAGGTCGTCATCGTACTTGAGGAGTTACAAAAATATTCGTTGGCGGAACTGCAAGCGTCACAGACAGTAGAACTAAATGTCTATTTTATTACCAGATTGTTATACATGATTACGAACACAGTGATGATGATAAAGATGATGACGACGATGATGGCTGGAACAGAATACATCTTAAATCATCTTCACTACGAAGTATCACTTCAAATAAATAAAATCATCTGGAGGTACCAAGTTTTTCGACAATTTAGGAAAAGCTGCTCGTAGTGAAGTGGTGGTTAGTAATTGTCCAACAACATTTTCAATCCCTGATGATATTACTAATATTCTCAGGATCTTAGGGCAATTATTATTATTATTATTATTATTATTATTATTATTATTACTGTTTTTATTATAATTATTACTATAATTATTTTATTATTATTATTATTATAATTATCATTATGACACCATTGGATGGGCCTCTCATCTGGGCAGGTTTTAAGACTCCAAGTGTTCTGTGATCAGTTTCATGTTGCATTGTCATCTCTCTCTCTCTCTCTCTCTCTCTCTCTCTCTCTCTCTCTCTCTCTCTCTCTCTCTCTCTTCCATTCCACTCCCTTTCATTTCATCTTTCCCTATTCAAACGTATGGAAGTGAAACTTGGATCATGTTGGAAGGACACAAGTCAAGATGGCAGAGGAGTAGATCTGTGTTATACGAGGGAAGCAGAACGCGTTACAGGGAGAGACAGACAAGTGTGGAAGTCAGGAAGCGTTGTGGTGTTGATAGGAATGTAAATGAAAGCCTTACATGAAGTGCTCTGAGAAGGTGTGGTGATGTGGAGAAGAGAGAGAGAGAGAGAGAGAGATGGACGGATGGAGTGAGAGATATATGAGAAATGGGGTGCGAGTTGGAGGGAGGGCAAGCTAATGACAGAGGACAGAGTAATCTGGAGGAGAATTGTTTGTGGCCATCCCTTATGGACTATTGCAGCTGACCATAAATAGATATATAGAGATATAGATAACATCGCCCTCTTTCTTATTCTTTGCCCATATCATACTCGTTCTTTTCCCTCCTTAAGTATCTCTTCTTTCCCTCCCCTTTCTCCTCTACGTCTTCATCCCGCTCACTGCCTTTCTCCATAATTTCGCTACCTTCTTACTTCTCTCTCTCCCCTTTTCACTTTTTTTTTTTTTTTTTTATGATGACTCAAAGTTACTTCTACATTTTCCGATAGTACATACGATGATATCCATTTAGTTTTTTTTCATGAACTATACTTTGCAGTGTCGTTATGGGAAAGGGTTTTATTACCTCCGCCAAGGATGTTATGTTTTTGCCCGCATTGGTTTGTTAGTTTGTCTGTCTGTTAGCAGGATTACTCAAATAATTATGAACAGATTTGGCTGAAATTTTTTGGAGGGATACAGTATGGCCTAAGGAACAATCCATTAAATTTTAATTGTGATTCGTATCGTCAACCGGATCTAAGATTTTTTTGTTTGATTGTTCACATGACATCTTCAAAAGTCCTTACTGAATTTCAATGAAACTTTGTGGAAGTGTGGCCCATTGGCCAAGAAAGAATTTTTAAATTTTGGGGGCGGATCCGGATGCTGCAGTGGCATTAGCGGAGGTATGCGCTCTCTGGCGCTTTCTAGTTTTTGGCTGTAATTCCTGGCAATGGTGGGTGAGGAAGCCTTTCCGCTTCCCTATCCTTGTTTCTAACTCACAGACTAGATACCTTAGCCAGTCGAAATGTTGCTGTTTGTTTCGTCTGTACTGCTTTCCTCGCCTTTTCTTTCTCCCTCCACCCCTTCATCAAATTTCCCTCCTCACCCTATTTGTCCAGCTCACTCACTTCTCCATCTCTCTCTCTATTCCTTCTTTCTCTCCTTTACTCCCGGTCTTTCACTTCCTTCCTTTCCTTTCCTTTCTTATGCCTCTCCTCTCATCCCTTCTCCATCTCTTCCTTTTTGTCCCTATTCTCTCATTTCCTATCGTCTCTTATCCTACCCTTCTCTCTCTCTCTCTCTCTCTCTCTCTCTCTCTCCTTTCCTCCTTCACATAAAGCATCCCTCCAGCACGGGGTCGCACTTTATATAATTTGTAATGTCATAAAGTTAATGTATGGGACACTTACTCGCAATATTTCCCGCCCTCAAGCTTTTATTTCACGGCCTTCCTCGTTTATGAAGTTTTGAATTCTTTCAGTACGATTTGGCTATCTTTTGTGTTATTCTCGCTATCAGTTGAGGAAAATACATGTTCCCTCATTATTGTGCTGAGTGGATGACGCCATTATTTTAGTATCATTCAGTATGGTGTGTATTTATTCCGTTCTTGTTGCAGCTACAGAATTATGTTTGAGTCCTTGGTCTTGTGTTTTATTCTGCTTATCGTCAGGGGGATTGGCCTCCCCTTTATCATGCCAAGAATTAAAAACACTGTTTTTAACGTGTTTAACTCTTCATACTACCAAAAGAATCATGCACCCAACAACACCCTGGCAAACTTTTCCAAATTATTTTACCATTGTTTTACCCACTAGCCTACAACAACCAAAAAGCGTTGACACAGCTCACATATTTAAACCACATCTACCTACATGCCACATACATTCAGTGCAGTTTTTGTAATGCTCATATCTACAGCCCATCAACCTGTGCCCAACCTACACCAAGCCTGATACTTCACCCAATATATTATAATTTTTACACCGCCTATGTACAGTACACTCTCCTATCCACATGTACCACGATTCAGACACCTCATCTACATCCACTTAACTCAGTTCGCTTCTCATGCTCATCATTCAGCAATCAACCTGATACATCTCCTCTAATAATATCAGTACTTTAAACCGCACACACACAATCATCGTGCCACCACACCAACAAAACATCCACACCCGCGTACAACCTTGTACATCCAGTTTGCCTACAAGACACATAAGTTTTCATAAAGATACAAGAAAGGTGACGGCTGCATGCTGGCCCAGTTTAGGAAGTTTGTAGCAAAACATAGTCGTTGTGGCAGCAGAAGGAGGGTGAGGATGGGGGAGGGAGTAAAAAAGGAGGGAAAGAGGAGAAAGGAGGGGTGATAAAGTTAGGGAGAGGGTGAATAAGAGAGGGAAAGGAAGAATGAAGGGAGAGAGTGAAGTGAAGTTGCTGGAAGGAAAGAAGAAATAGAACTAACAGAAGGAAAGACGAGATACGGAACGCAGAAGAAAGGCAAAGAGAGGGAAGAAAAAAGAAACAATATCTACCCCCTCGCTATCGCAAGCGCGAGTACAGGAATATAGAACAGGCTGAAGGAGGGAAAGTGAAAGACAAATGATTTAAAACTATCAGACCCATTCACATCTGAATTTAGTCTTTTTTTTATTCCAATGAAGTACTTAAATTGTTCCAATCATGAGGGAGGAAATGGTGACAGTATCAGAACTCTCAGGGTCCTATGACTCATCAACTAAAAAAAAAAAAAAATGCGTTCACTGCAATATTCACAAGAGTTGTCCTGATTATTATCGCTCGCCTTTAGAAGGCGGAGCGATAATGTTTTTCCCTGCCTCTGTGTGTGTGTGTGTGTGTGTGTGTGTGTGTGTGTGTGTGTTTGTACAGTATCTGTTCCCATTATACCTTAGGAACGGCTTGAGCTATCAAAATGAAATTTTCAGGGTAACCCTCCTCAGGTAACCTGGGGTTTATTGGACCACACTCTATTTTTCTTAGTATTTTTCATATATTACTATAAGGTCTCGGGATCTGGTTTTCCCTCTACCTTCCTGACTAGTAAACTAGTTTAGGAAGGTGATGGGGTCAGTTAGTGATCTGGCTCTATTTTCGCACTAAAGGGCTTCTGGGGTCCAGTGGACCTCAGGTTACCTAACCTGTGTGTGTGTGTGTGTGTGTGTGTGTGTGTGTGTTTCATATATATCTTCCATACCAAAAATTATTTATTATGACATGTGCTTCTCTTTCTTTTTAAAGATACATTGGCCATTGGTCTACAGTAGGCATTGGTAGAAAACTGGCGTAACATAACAGTTTTGGTATGGCAGCCACTAATTTCAGTTGGTATAAAATTTTTGAATGTTTTTCATTATAATTTTCCTTACAATATTGCGTCACTTATATTTTCATACATTTTGCACCAAACTGAAGGAAAAGGGCTACAGAAAATCGTGTGCAAGAGACTGTTTGAATAATGTTGTAAGTATTTTTAGTGATTTTCTAAAGATTGGGGTCTGACGGACCCCAGGTTACCTGAGGAAGGATAAAATTTTAAGGTTACCTGAGGAGGGTTGAGATATGGCCAAAGCCTTAGACGAGTTCGAAAATGGGCACTCTGGGTCAAGGTCAAGGTCAACAAAAGGAAATGATTTGTTTCTTTGGATTAGTGTTTAAAATTAGAGAAGTAAGCTGCATGATGTGAAACTGCTACAAAGAAAATTAGTTTTTTTAATGCAAGAAAGGAGGAACCAAAGGCCTGGACCTGCAAGATTGTTCCCTCGGAGAAAAAACAAAACAAATATAACAGAGCACAATCCAATAAGTGTTCATTTCGAGATAACTGGACATGCTGCGTTTGAAAGACTGGAGACCATAGGCAGAAGGAGAGTTGACCTGTTGCATACATGAAGGACTGGAGGTAACGGTTAACTCTAGCATCAGACAGCTGGAGAGAAAAGAGATGAGAGTTTGCTACTAGACGGGTGTTACGCACCTGCCGTAGTGGTGAAGCGATGCAAGCAGACAGTTCAGAGTAGCAGATAATGAGACGAAAAGCCTTTGACTCGACCTTGTTGAGAAGAGCTGTATTTGGGGAGCCTTCCCAAACATGAGAGTTGTACTCTATACAGGCGCGAATAAAACCCGTGCATAAAGTCAACAACATAAAAAAGGCACGGAGTCAGCTAAGCACACCTAATCTCTTGGAAGAAGATTTAATAAAAGAGGTAGTATGATGTTTCCAAGATTAATCCCGAAAGAATGAAACCCCAAGTATGTTTAAAGATGATGCAAGATTGAGTTGGATATTGTTAATTATTAGAAGATACTCTAGCGAAAAACTTTGTCGGGTAGAAAGATGTAAAAAATGAGATTTTGATACATTAAAAAACACGATTACTTTTACCCCAATCAGAGATATGAGCCAAGTCAGACATTAGGTATGCCATAGCCTCACCCCTTGTTTGCTGAAGTAACTGCCGAAATGGGTGCCTCAGGAAGCGAATGGAAAGGTGAAGGGTGGAGTCATCAGTGTATGAATGGAGGATATGGTTATGTGTACAGCTTAGAAGATCATTGATGAATAGTAGGAAGACAGTTGGCAATAGAAGAGTGCCATGAGGAACACCACTGCTGATAGCTCTAGGAGAAGAATGGTGGCTGTCAACAACAGCAGCTATAGAGCAACCAGAAAGGGCGCTAAAGATGAAAGCACAAACAGTGGATAGAAACCATAAGAGGGCAGTTTGTGAATTAAAGATTTTTCCCAGACTTGATCGATAGCCTTTGAGATGTCTAGTGCAATGGCAAAGCTTTTGCCATAGTCCCAAAAGAAGAATGACCGGGAGTCTGAAAGGTAGGTGAGAAGATCGCCAGTGGAGCATCCTCAGCGGATCCTGTACTGACGATCTGAAAGTAGGTTGTGATAGGAAAGGTGTTTTATTATATTTTTTTATTTGTTACGAATTAACTCAAAAATTTTTGAAATACAGGATATTAAAACAATCGGGCGATAGTTAGAGGGCTGGGAATGGTTAGCTTTCGTTGCCACACGCTGAATGAGAGCAAACTTCCAGCAAGAAGGAAAGGTACCGGGTACAAGTTGGCAGGCAATGGAGTTTACCTAGGCAGGGTGTAAACACAGAAGCACAGTTCTTGAGGACAACAGGAGGGACCCCATCAGGCCCATATGCCTTGCTAGTTTTGAGACCAGTATTGGCAGAAAACAATAAGGTGAAAAAATTTTAATGTCAACCATGAGGAAGTCAGAGGGGGGAAGTGGTGGAGGAACAGCACTGGTATCATCTAAGGTGGAATTGGAGGAAAAAGATTGAGCAATGAGTTCTGCTTTATCAGTAAAAGAAATAGCAACAGTGCCATCAGACTGGAAAAGAGGAAGGAAGGACGATGAGGTAAAGTTGTTAGAAAGGCTTTTGGCAAGGTGCCAGAAGGAATGGGAAGAATTTGAGTTGGTGAATTCAGAACATTAAGTACGAATGAAATTATGTTCAGCAGAGCGAACAACAGACAGCATGATTCTGAGCAGAGACGTAAAAAGAGATGAGATTCAGGGGTGGGTTGGTTCCGATACCATTTGTAGGCTTTCCACTTGTTGTGGTCAGCATTAGAACAAGCGTGATTAAACCAAGTTTTTTTTTGCATTAGCCAAAGAATATGAGAAAAGAATGTATGGTTCCATGCCCAAGAGAATAGCCTCCGTAATGTTCAAAGCACACTCAGATGGCTCTTGGCCATGGAAGGAATAATATTCCAGGAGAAATTCGAAGAACAATTGACTGAGGGACTCTTAATCAGCAGCTCCAAAGCGCCAAAGCAGCTACTTCTTGGGAGGATCTACAACCCTTACTGGAATGATAGAACAGGTTAAGGTGATAAGGTTGTGAATAGAGAAGCCCAGCAGAGAGAAAAGATTAACGATGTAACCAAAAGGATTGGATGAAAGAAAGATTTCAGTTATGTTGGATCTCCTTCCTAGGCAATCAGGGATATGGGTAGGATGTTGTACAAGCTGCTCTGAGTCATTAAGGACAGAAAAGATGTAGGCTTGTTCACAAGGTGGGTCAGTGAATGAAGAGTTCTAAGTGAAGTTATAAATGTTATATGTTTTAAGTTGATAAGTGTTCGATGTTGTAAGTGCCGCTACAGTGAAGTCTACAGCCCTTTCTTTCTTGTACCCCACACACCAATGTGCACACGCCACTGTCGCTTCCCCAAGCATACTGTGCACCTGGGGAATAGACAGTAGCGCGGAAACAATCAGCTAGCCAATGCGCCTGAGCCAGGGACATGAGCCGGACACGGTCAGTGTGCGGCACAAAAAGTTTCACCTATTCATCACCTCCTCATTCCTCAGCACTAGTGCTTGGCCTTCACCAGTTATTTGCAGTGGAAAGATGATGGATTGGAGAGTCTTTTGGTTGTTTTTTGAATGTTCTAATTTAAAATTAGCTGAGATGTGAGGCCTTAAAAATATGCAATTTTGCGAATTTCGCCTGCGTTTGGGAGCTCGCAGAGTCAGAATATGACCGAAGTCCAAGCGTTAAAGGAGTATAGAAAAAAAATAAGATTAATAACGAGATTAAAAATTATACTCCCTGGATCAAGATTCAGGTACATAAAATCATTTGGCATTTCCTGGAACACTAGAGCTGCCCCGACTATTAAAGATTTAAAGGTAGCAGTTAATGTTCTCAGTCTCATATGACTCGTTCTTAGCTGAATATAATCATGTGTAGTTACTTGATTTTAAAGGAATTACTTGGTCAGGACTGACTTGCCCAGACGTCTCGATAGGCTTCGAGAAAGAGTAATATACAGCCTGGTCCACACACAGGTATTACATATCATTTCTCCTTTGTTGTGGGGACGGCTCAGTCAGCATTTCCTGTTTTCAGTTACCCTTTTTTACATTCATTGTTAGCAGAGATAATTACTAACTTTATGAAGAAGCCAAAATATCTGTGCTCCTCACACCAGCACACTGACTCTTCTCAGCAACACGCAAGACAATGTGATGCAAATTACAGACCACTTATTGCCTAGCACCTTCATTAAACCATTCTCTACGAAGACTTCTGTAATCAGCTCTCACAAAACGATTTCACATTACATAATGGTGATAGTAAAAGGTACACCTAACTTTCTATGTCTGTTAAAAAGGAATAAATAAGTAAATCCTTCTTTATTTAATCAAAAGGATGTTATTGCACTGAAAGGGTTAATTAAGAACCCCATAAGTACAAAGGAATTATTACCTACAACAAAGATGGCCATACCTGGAGGAGCAATAGCGGCCATTTTCTCGATAGCTATGGAGGGTTACCTGCGATTTGTCCTTCCTATGTTATTTCTGGATATGACCCTTTGATATGCCTTATTATATTATTTGCTGGTAGGCAGTGGTACCCACCATTCACTCAGTCGGTGCAGTGCTCGCTTCAGGTATCTTTACACTGCCATGTTGTTAATTGTGTTCCGGGAAACCATTTGTAATGTTGGGTGGTAGCTGTATAATCAGTCACTGGACACCTAATAGTTTAATGGATTAGCCCCTCCAACCAGATGTGACCCATAATGGTTACGAGCAATGAGTGATTAAAGTTTACTGTTCACATAATAACCCATCAACAAAATGTCATACTTGCCATAAATACCACGACTAAAAAGTCTCGCCTCGACCCCTTACGCTTCTGATATCAAGAGCACGAGAAACTGAAAATGGATGGATGAAACATTTACTTTTGGGTTGGAGACAGTGTACTTAAACTATTTTAATCATGGGCTTGGAGACTGGCGACACCTTTAGGAAAACTAGTGCCTGTAACTGACTATAAATTCTTGAAGGAGTGGTAGATATTAGATCGTTATTATGCGAGAGCCTGTGTGCGAAGTGGGAGGAGGTGTGTCAGTGTACCCACTAGCAGAGAGAATTCTAATGAGATAGACTCTCGTGAGGAGATTACACACACACACACACACACACACACACACACACTGACACGAATGATAAACTCAGTTGAAACGAACATGTCAGCTTCATCACAAGGTAAAACCTCTTACCGTCTCTACATGTTACGTAGACTGAAGTTCCTGGGCCTACATGTGGTAGAATAACGTAACCTCTACAAAATATTCATCCTTCCCAATCTGACTTAGGTCTCACCCACCCGCCTCGTCACCGAGCCTGTCCATCATTCAGCAGCATAAACTAGAAAAGGTTCAGAAGCGAGACACTAAAATAATCCTCAATCCTGTGTACACCAGTTACGATGTCCTCACCATCTCCCAACTCATCACTGTATCAGACGTCCACCTAGAAAACCTAAAGGCCTTTGGAGTGAAGTCACAGAACAACCCCCGTTACCGCCACTTTCTACCCTCACCACGACCAGCACTCAGAGCGTCCAACATGCTCGTTCCTCTTTGCTCCCAGATGTAAGTAGAGCAAAGTGACCCAACGGTAAATAAAACCCACATTTGTAGACGAAGAATATAATTACCAAACATTCCTTGCAAAGATTGTGAACTAGTTTACATAGGAGTAGTTTGGAAACACGGATTAAGGGACACAAGTATGCCATAAAAACGTGTAATTTAAATATGCAATATTTAACCATGTTTGTGAAGCCAACCACAGAACTGACTGGCAAGGTAGCCATCTACTGTATGAAAGTCATGACTTTCTGAAACGAAAGATTACTGAAGCCTTGTGTATCCAAAAATACGAGAATTTCAACCTTAGTGAAGGCATGTACAAGCTAGATCCTATAATGAGGTTCCTAGTGGAAATGTCCCTTCCCGCACCGACACAGGTGAGGTCAGATGGGAATCACACCTGACCTGCCTGGTAATGTCCCCCAATTTTCCCCCTTGGGTTAATGCCAGCTTACAATCCACCCCACCCCACCTCACCTTTACCCCACCCTTCCACACACACAAGCATAAAAAGGAACCCTTGTATTGTCAGTATGTCACTCCCTCTCTCTACCTTGACCTCTGAAGATGGTGGCAATGTCCACCGAAACTGTTTGGTAATTATATTCTTCGTCTACAAGTGTGAGTTTTATTTATCGTCTTTGATTATCACGCAAGAGTGATTCATCCAGCCAAAGTGACCCGAGGTCACAACACCCTGCCCTCGCCGGCTGAATTGGGGTCGAAGTCACTTAGGGCAAAAAGAAATTGTGTTAAATGAAGTTTTATGACTTGACAATAGGGCTGTTAAAAAAAAATAAAAAAAAATGCAGTTTTTTATATTTAAATCTTTAAAATTTGATCGACATTGAGTTTGTCTTTTCAAGGTCATTCAAGGTCACATCTTATTGTGCCACCAGAGTCTCCATACATAGCTTCCTATTAGTGATTAATAGTAACCATGTGCCTATCTCTCACCGTTTGGCTGATTTAAGCAGTCAAATTATGCGACCTTGTCTTTGACCTTTAAGGGTCACCGAAGGTCAAATGTAATGGTGCCAGTAGAATTCCCATTTATGACTTCCTATTAGTTATTAAGAGTAACTATGTGTCTATCTCTCACCGTTTCCCTCCTATGGCACTATGAATAATTTGCTCCCTATCTTTATCATTGGACCCCAAATATGGGGCCCCCCACTCCCATCCTTACCCCTGGTGGATTATCACCAAAATAGAACCACTTTCACAGTTCCACATACTCAACAGCTGTGAAAAGTTTGATTATCCTTTCACTAATTCAAGAGTTAATCAGTGCACAGACTCACAAAAAAGTTAACAGAAAATAAACACCGACGATCACATACACCCCTTCCGCAATTAACTGTGGGAGGGATGAATTAAAAACGAACCTACCGCTACAACAACAGTCTAATGAAACTCCTTCTCATCATTTTGTAGTTATTTAGTTGCTCTTATGAGGCTTTAATGGCTGTGTGTGTGTGTGTGTGTGTGTGTGTGTGTGTGTGTGTGTGTGTGTGTGTGAGTGTTTTCATTACGTTGGAAATATCTAATGAAGGCCTCGTTTGTCAACCCAGATATTTAGACACTGTTTACGTGAGCAGATGGGTAGGCAGGCAGGACCAGATGACAGATGCGCGTGTAGATTGGTTGCAGACACGAATGGTAAAGTGAGGCAACAGATGATTAATGCAGGGAATAGGAGAGCGATTAAGGGAAATTATCGAGTCTGGCCTGGCCGATCAGAGAACTAGACGTGTCAGTAAGTCCACGATACACACAGTGAGTCCTGCGTTTCCGTCCAGTGAAGTCGAAGTTCTTAAACTGTTCTTAGGATATTACAATGAATTTTACTATTTTTGAAACCAAGAAAGGGAAGAAAAGTATGATACACGACGGAGATATATATATATATATATATATATATATATATATATATATATATATATATATATATATATGTGTGTGTGTGTGTGTGTGTGTGTGTGTGTGTGTGTGTATATATATATATATATATATATATATATATATATATATATATATATAT
Source organism: Coenobita brevimanus (assembly GCF_032717465.1). Classification (NCBI taxonomy): domain Eukaryota; kingdom Metazoa; phylum Arthropoda; class Malacostraca; order Decapoda; family Coenobitidae; genus Coenobita; species Coenobita brevimanus. The sequence goes on from NC_137054.1 coordinate 37,181,747, forward strand.
ATTATAGAGAGAGAGAGAGAGAGAGAGAGAGAGAGTGGATAGTGTATTGAAGGACGGATGTATTTCTTGGCGATG
>NC_137054.1:37186821-37209321 GCF_032717465.1 Coenobita brevimanus
TTGATTGATGCTGCCGTTATGACCAAGGCAAAAGGCAGGATGCAGGTAAGGCAGGTGATGACCGTGTCTGAGTTGATTGCTGAAATGTTGAAGGCCTCAGGAATAACAGGATTGGGTTTAGTGACTAATTTGATAAATGCAATTATATATGAGAGTATTGTCCCAGATGACTGGCTAAAGATTGTGATTTTAAATGTATATAAGGGAAGATGACGCCCTGGAAAGAGTAAATTATAGAGGCATAAAGCTTTTGGACCAGACAATGAAGATAATAGACAGAATCCTAGAAGGTTTGATTAGAGAAAGAGTGAATACTAATGAGATGCAGGTTTGGGTTTATGCTAGGCAATGGGACTGCTAATCCCCTATTCATTACCCGACAGCTTCAGGGAAAAAATGTATAGGAAATAAGAGGAGCTGTTCAGTGTTTTTGTTGCTTCGGAGAAGGCCTTTTACAGAGTAGAAGTGGTGAAGTGGTCAAAGAGAAAGCTTGGGAACTAGGAGTCACTGGTTAGAGTGATTATGGCAATGTATGTGGGTGGTTTCATCCAGGCGAGAGTGACTGGAGATTGAGTGATGAGTTTTTCTTGCATGTTGGTGTGCATCAGGGTTCATTCTTGAGGTCATTATTGTTTGTCATGGTGCTTGAATGTCTCTCACATGATTTCAGAAATGGACTCCCATGGGAGCTGTATGCTGACGACTTGTTGTTGATTGCAGTGAATGAAAAGGAGATACAGGAAACGTTTAGGGAAACTGAAAGACAGACTGGGGCACTGTCACGAATCAAGTTCGCGACATTTCCCTTTTGTGAGAAGCCACGAACTATTAGTGGAAAACTCACTGTGTATCGCTCAGTTAACCGTTTCTCTCTCCATTTCGGGGTATACTTTTCAAAACATTCGTCACTGTTCAAAAGTGACCGATTTAATGCACGTCACTAAGTGCGCTAATGAGCGATACTATTGTTTGTTTATTGTTCGCCCCTGCTTGCCTCAACCGTTAGCCACGCCTTCTTCCGGTGGCTTGTGTGTCCTGCCCATACAATGTATTTTGAATTCAGTCGCGTGTTTGTTGTGACGGAGAAAGGTCCTGTGCTCAAGAAGTGTGAGAGGTCAGCTAGCACCCAAGCTCCACTAGTACAGTTGGCCAGTACTCCCACCCCCCGGGTGATACACAGCATTCATCGACCGGTATTTCCTTTTTGTAATCCTAGTTTTAAGAGCTTAGTTAAGGTGTTTTTCCTAGGCGTAAGTATTTAGCTTTTGTGTGAGTGAGTGAGTGCGGTCTCATTGATTTGATTTGAAATGTAACGTTAAATTTATTCTTGTAGTCAATAAATTTAACAGTTCTTTTTCTTGAGCTTAATGTAAAGTAAACTCTTGTTTCATTTCTCCATAATTAAGCTTATTTCCCACATAGCTCCTAGCTTGCATAGACGTTTTACTATTCATAACTGGTACTTAGACCAGTCTTGTTGTATTAACTTAAAATCCGTTGTGCCAGATAGGAGTTAATGCATCAGCAAGGACCTGATATTATTATTAGTATTAGTTATTTATTGTCAGGGGTGAAGTAACTTTCTCCAGAGGCTAACAGTACTAATTCAGCATTTGTGAGTAATTAGTCTCTGCTGTGTACTGTTGAGAAAGTTTATAAATTCTCGTTCTTAGAGAATCGTGCACAAGCCAGCGTAAAGTAATCGTTGCTTGATGTAGCAAGACAATCATTGTCTCTGCTCTTCAATATTATTGAATATTATTATTAATTTAAATAATATTTAAGCATTTATATTTTAAAAACCCCGTGATATTATAAAAAAAACCCGTGACAATTGGCGACCTCGCCAGGATATTAACTCCTAGCTCTAAAGCTATTCACGAGATAGTACTCACTCGTTCATATTTAGGTATTTATCATTAAAGTTTATAGGCACAAGCTTACTGGTGTTTACAGTTAATTTAGCAAGTGAATTTTTGCTTTATTAATCAATAGAGTACTTAACTCTAGTTTATTCTTGGTAACGCCAGACGATTTTATTCACTCCTGGGTAGCCGCCGTACCCATTGTGTTAATTATTGAGAGTTCTTAGTTATTCGCATTTTTGCTTTAATCTTTGCCAGTTAACTAGATAAGACTGGTCACCACTAACTTGTGTCTGTACTCTTTACTTGTGTCATTAGCATTCGTTTGCGAAGCAGTCAGTGCTCAGTTTCGGGTTGCTTAATAAATTAGCGCCATGGCTACCACTGTATTTTTACAGGAAGCCAAAGAAATGGGTCTTTCGGACCCAACCGAAATTAAAGAGTATATACTCTCACGGCATAATCAGGAGCAGCAGCGTGAGAATGATGCCCGTGAAGAGCGTAAGATTCAGTGCGAATACGAGCGTGAACAGTGCGAATACGAGCGAGAACAGCGTGAGGAACGCGAAAAAGAACGGGAATACGAGTGGGAACAACGTGAATATGAACGTGCCGAACGTGAGGCATGAGAAAAACATGAACTTGAAGTGCTGAAGCTCAAGCGAGATTCCTTGGCTTCAGACACGTCTGGTGCAGTTGGTCCAAGCTCCACGAGCGTTCTCCCTGCACATGTCCTGGCGACCCCACGCATCAAGCTTCCTTCAAACAAGGAAGGCGAGCGAATTGAGCCGTACATAGCTCGTTTTGAGGACATGGCAGACATGTATCAACTGGATGAGGCAGCTAAGCGGCTTCAGTTTCTTAGCCTATTTGAGGGCCCTGCCCTCGATATTCTCCACAGAATTCGTGGAGACAATCTCACATATGAGATGATGAAAGCTGCACTCATTAAGGCGTATGGTCTCACAGTAGACGACACCAAAGTTCAGTTCATGCGAGCTCGTCTCCAAGACAAGGAGACAGCTGTTCAGTTCCTTGATCGTCTCACAGCTTACTTAAATGAGTGGATGGAGAAAGATGAAACTCCTTCCACGCGTGAGGGGATAATTGACCTTATGCTGCTACACAGCTAGAGAGGTCGTGGCCTACTGAGCTCATAGCACAGCTTAAGATCTGCCAGGTGAAAGATGCCAGCCAAATGGCAGAGAAGGCTGACGCATTCTTTACTGCATACGGGTATCAAACTCGTAAGCAAAACACCTGGAGCAGAAAAGATACTGCCAAGTCTGGGAGGCCATCTCAGACTGAATCCCAGCACCAAGGCCATTCTCAGAATAATGGCCAAGGTCCAAAACCGCAGTGGAAGGACCAGGGGCAAAACACTCAGAAACCTGAGTGGAAGAGGTACAACAGGTACCCTAACCAGCAGCAGTATCAGCCACGCAACCGACCGTCGGGACAAACTTTTTCACCACCAACTCAAAAGAGGCAGGAAGCGAATGCAGCCTTCATTCCTCAGCAGCACGGTGGTCACGTCCCTACCAATATGGGTACTTTCCCACAGTTCATTAGTCCCACAGTGACAGTGAACCCCCCTCCACAGATGGCCAATGTTCCATCTCCACAGGCAGTGAGTACGACGCCTGAAGTATATAATTCGCAAGGCACAATGTTTGCCACATCAATTCAGCAGCCTCATGAGTGGCTAGCTGCTTCCTCCACAGGCCCTCCCACAGGTGACAGTACCTTCCTTGTTCAGCCAGGGTTTGTGGGAGGCATTCCTGTGAAGGTCCTGAGAGACAATGGTTCCTCAGGTTGCTCTGTTAAGCAGAGTTTAGTTCGGCCTGAGCAGTATACAGGTCGACAGATCCATGCAAACCTTATTGATGGATCAGTGAGATTGTTCCCTGAGGCATGTATCCAGGTGGCATCTCCATTTTATACTGGTACGACACTTGCAGTTGTCATGCCAGAACCTTTATTTGAACTCATCATCGGCAATATTTCCTGTGTCAAGGATAGTTGCTCCGATGATGACACTACTCAGACTTCGGCTGCTGCGGTAACACGAGCCATGACTGAGGCTCCAGACTGTGTCACCCCAGTGATCATTGAATCGCCGCAAGATCTGATGTGTAGTCAACTTGTTGTACAAGAACAACATTCTGACCCGACACTTGCTGCCGTGCGGAACAAACAAAGGGGTCGAGTGATTAAGTATTCACGGGAAGGTCGAGCCAAGTTCCTTCGCAAACCAGGACAGCGACTGCAGTTTGTCGTTCCCGCCAAGTACTGCCTAGCAGTGTTACAATGGGGTCATTGTTCAGCCTCAGGAGGTCACATGGGCAAAAGGAAGACCCAGGGCCGCATCCGAGCTGACTTTTTCTGGCCAGGGATGGGACGTGACATAGATAGTTTTGTCCGTTCCTGCAGTGTGTGTCAAAGTAACACCACTTATCAGGGACATGCCCTTCCTGTGCCATTTGTAACCACACCTGTAATCTCTGAGTCAGTTGAGAGACAGGGTAGTGGTGAAGTGGGTGCAGACCTGACGTCTTGCCCATTGGCCCCACAGGACACAGCATGTCCAGGGCCTGTACATACATATTATGTAGCTTAAGTTAAGGGGGAAGTTCGAGAGAGAACTCCGCAGAGGCGACTCGAGGCTATGGAAGACCCGAGTTTGCACAAGGATTCTCAGCTCCCCGATACTAATATAAGCACTGTAGGTTAAGGGAGAAGTTCGAGAGAGAACTCCACAGATGCGACTCGAGGCTATGGAAGACCCGAGTTTGCACAAGGATTCTCAGCTCCCCGATACTAATATAAGTACTGTAGGTTAAGGGGGAAGTGAGAACTCCGCAGAGGTGACTCGAGGCTATGGAAGACCCGAGTTTGCACAAGGATTCTCAGCTTTCCAATAGTAATATAAGTACTATAGGTTAAGGCACAGGTTCAGGACCCGTGTGCAGTTCGAGGCTATGGAAGACCCGAGTTTGCACAGGGATTCTCAACTTGCCGACACTAATCGTGTGCTAAAAGTAATGGCGACCTCGAGTGTACTTTTCGTAGCATGTACTGATTGCTAGGCAGAGAGAGTAATTGTAACGTAATAAGAATTTTGTCTCATTGACACTTTTGATGCTCCACCTTAATTGGTTTTGCAGGTTCAGCAATGGGTGTAGCAGTTTTGCTGTGTGGACCAGCTGATCGTCTGCCGCACGCTGCCGCCTCTTCTCCTCTGCCTTCGTCGTCGCCATATTATTTACTGTGTCATTTTACACGTAGGTACAGTTACACTACAACTGTCACACCTACACCGTGTATTACATACACCACGCTACACAACAATTAGTTGTCAGTGTAAATGTAGCGACTTTTCGCTCATTTTGACCTGAGTACAGGATTTTCACCGTCGTCACGGAGTTTTTCCCTCAAGCTTGCTTCTATTAACGTAAATACGAGGTTTTTTCGCACACTGGCGACTGTGACTTTCTCCTGTAGCAGGATAGCACACACACCACAGTGTGAATCTTGTGTGAATGACTTAGGATGTGTACCTATATATATATATTCCACAAATTTTTTCCCATAAGGAAAAAATTTAATTTTGTAGGGGCGTAATGTCACGAATCAAGTTCGCGACATTTCCCTTTTGTGAGAAGCCACGAACTATTAGTCGAAAACTCACTGTGTATCGCTCAGTTAACCGTTTCTCTCTCCATTTCGGGGTATACTTTTCAAAACATTCGTCACTGTTCAAAAGTGACCGATTTAATGCACGTCACTAAGTGCGCTAATGAGCGATACTATTGTTTGTTTATTGTTCGCCCCTGCTTGCCTCAACCGTTAGCCACGCCTTCTTCCGGTGGCTTGTGCGTCCTGCCCATACAATGTGTTTTGAATTCAGTCGCGTGTTTGTTGTGACGGAGAAAGGTCCTGTGCTCAAGAAGTGTGAGAGGTCAGCTAGCACCTAAGCTCCACTAGTACAGTTGGCCAGTACTCCCACCCCCCCAGGTGATACACAGCATTCATCGACCGGTATTTCCTTTTTGTAATCCTAGTTTTAAGAGCTTAGTTAAGGTGTTTTTCCTAGGCGTAAGTATTTAGCTTTTGTGTGAGTGAGTGAGTGCGGTCTCATTGATTTGATTTGAAATGTAACGTTAAATTTATTCTTGTAGTCAATAAATTTAACAGTTCTTTTTCTTGAGCTTAATGTAAAGTAAACTCTTGTTTCATTTCTCCATAATTAAGCTTATTTCCCACATAGCTCCTAGCTTGCATAGATGTTTTACTATTCATAACTGGTACTTAGACCAGTCTTGTTGTATTAACTTAAAATCCGTTGTGCCAGATAGGAGTTAATGCATCAGCAAGGACCTGATATTATTATTAGTATTAGTTATTTATTGTCAGGGGTGAAGTAACTTTCTCCAGAGGCTAACAGTACTAATTCAGCATTTGTGAGTAATTAGTCTCTGCTGTGTACTGTTGAGAAAGTTTATAAATTCTCGTTCTTAGAGAATCGTGCACAAGCCAGCGTAAAGTAATCGTTGCTTGATGTAGCAAGACAATCATTGTCTCTGCTCTTCAATATTATTGAATATTATTATTAATTTAAATAATATTTAAGCATTTATATTTTAAAAACCCCGTGATATTATAAAAAAAAAAACCGTGACAGGCACCAGATGTCTGAGAGCAAATGTGGAAAAAACAAAAGTGATAATATCAAGGGCAGGTAGCGGTGCTATCAAAGCACAGGGAGTGTGGCCATGTGTAGTTCGTCACAAGGGTGTGGGATGTAACTCCATCTTGTGCAGTATTTGTGATAAGTGAATGCATAAGAGACGGTGGTATTAGAGGTAGGCCATGAAATAATGATGATTTCACTTGTGCAGTGTATCGAGGAAAGCATTTAGAGATTGAGAGGTGTGAAACAATTGATCATGCTGCAAGGTCTCTTGAGTGTGCGGAGAAATTTTGTTATTTAGGGGTAATGTTATGTCCTGGAGATGGGGCTGGAGCAAGCTCTGTGGCTTGAATAAGGGATAGTTGACAGGGCTCTCCTTCCATGCTAAGGGATCCTTGTATGCAGCATGTGTTAGGAATGTAATGACAGACTCAAACATACAGAAATGACAATGACTGAAATGGCTATTTAGTGCGTCCTTGAATGGGAAGCCTTCAGGGGCTAAGCCTGAAACTGAAGGATTGAGAGGAAGGATAGGACTTGAATGAAATGGTATTGTGATAGGGAGGAGTAGATTGAGATCGCGTAGGCATGTTGAGAGCAGGAAAATGGCAATCGGGTGCAGATGGAGAGAAGTGTGAACATTGAGGGCAGGGTTGCGAGAGGCAGGCCAAAAAAGACACTGGACGAAGTCATAGGGTATGACCTCAGGGATAAGGGACTGAACAGAGGGGCTGCCAGGGACTGAGCATGGCGGAGATCCACCGTTAGGTGACCTGAGCCGAAGCATGCAAACATTCTGGAGCGTTTATAAACCTTGCGAATGATACGAATTGTAGTAGTAGTAGTAGTAGTAGTACAACTAATAACAATAAAATAACAATAATAATAATAATAATTATACTACTACTAATAATAATAATAGAGATATTATGACAAGTGTGGGAAGGAGGTGGAAGGAAACATAGGTGCAACAGAGGTGAGTTTCATTCCCGACTAGTTTCGTTTGTGGCTTCTTCAGGGGCACTGAAAACACAGACTGGCTGAGTTTATATGCAGCTGACGGGGAATTGCCCTCTGCTGGCTGCCAGACGATGCCGTCCTGTGTCCTGTCTCTGGTGTGCGTTACTTGCTAGACGATCCTGTAGACACTAGTATTATCTCATAACACACTGAACAGGTTGTAGTGTCTGCTGGTGACATAAACAGTTTCTCATTAGGAATGTCAATCCAGATAATGTATATCCACAATCTTGTTGTCTCAGACCATCAAGAATCATTAACATGTGATGTTTCTCAAACAATCTCTTAGTCCAGACGACCAAGAATTTCATGGCGTATTCAAACACGTGGTGTAACCAGCCCTAGTCGGTTAGTCCACGTGAATGGAAATCTACCAGACATGACATCACATCACAAATCCTCTCCAAGCTGTATATAATGTCAGACAGATTCCCTTCAAGTCAGAAGGGGTTGGAGGGAAGGCCAGATAACACGAGGGTCAGCTAGGAGGCTTTGCCATCGCTCTCCGTTATGCTGTTACTCACTATTGGATATAACTGTACAATAAACTCCGTAACCCAAGAGTGCTCTAACTCACCTCGCTGATACACAAAGGGGGAGGGGGGGAGAGACAGACAGAGAAAGAGAAAGACCTGCCTCTTCACTCTAGCTGACGACACACCGTGCACTAAGCAGCAATAAGTTCGAGCCATACTACGTCTCACGATTTTACGGGTATTCTGGCTGTGCTCCGACGATCTACAGCTGACCTCCCTATCTCCCTATAAGTACCTGCGACCACGCTATCGAGAATCCTATCCCCCCAGGGTATCGTTTAGTCGGTCGCTCCCTCCAAGCAACCAAGGAAAACATTACCCAGAGGACAGGAGACACGGGACATGGTATGGTCAAAAACAGCAGTTAAGGTGGTTGCTGCATGGAGGAAGCAGCCCCTTTAATGATACCACTGGAGGATAGGATCGTCCAGCGAGTGACGCACACCATGGACAGGACACAGGATGGCATTATCTGGCAGCTGGCAAAGGACGATTCTCCTTCACCTGCATATAAGCTCAGCCAGTCTGTGAGTTTTTCAGTCTCCTGAAGAAGCCACAGGTGAAACTAGTTGAGAATAAAGCATACCTCCATTTCACCCGTGTTTCCTTTCGTCTCCTTCCCAGTCATAATGATAATGATAACAACAACAACAACAACAACAAATAATAATAATAATAATAATCCATCCATCCATCACCCACTCCTATGTTGCCCCATGAGGACCGTAGGAGCTCGGGGCTAGGCAAGTTGTTCCTGACTTTTAAGATTAGAGTAACAAGAGGATGAGAAAAAGGCAGAGTATAAGAGAGAAGTGGAGGAACGATTGGGCAGATATGAATTGGAGCAGATGGGAGACGTGGAAGGTATGTGTAAGATATTTACAGAAGAAATATGTGCAGCATGTGATGTGGTGTGTGGAAGGAAGAGAAGACGGAGGGGGGTGCAAGGAACAGCGTGGTGGACTGAAGAGGTGAAACAGGCTGTGGCACAAAAGAAGAAAGCATACAATGAATGGATGAGAAATAGGGGCGTGGAAGAAGTTGAGAGGCGGAAGAGAGAGTTATATGTGGAAAGGAAGAGCGAGGTGAAAAGATTAGTAAGAGAGAGTAAGAAGAGAGTGGATGAGGAATTTGGAAGGATTTTGAGTGTAAAGTGGAGGGACTGTAAGAAAATGTTCTGGAGAGAAGTGAAAAGAGTAAGACAGGGTGGAAGTGAAGTTAGCAGGGGAGTGAAAGATAAAAATGGTAGATTAATAGTGGAGAAGGGAGAAAAAGTGAGCAGATGGAGAGAACACTTTAAGGAATTGTTGAACGTAGAGGATGGAAGTAATGCGAGTATAAGTGGCTGGGGAATGGCTGGGAGAAGGAGGGAGGTGAGAATACAGGAAGAAATCAGTAGGATAGAAGTTGTGGAAGCAATGAAGAAAGTTAAATCGGGGAAAGCCCCAGGAATTGATGGAGTGTGTGGTGAAATGCTGAAGCATGGGGGAGGGATAGTAGTAGAATGGATGTGGAAGATGTGCAGATTGGCCTGGGAGGAAGGTAGAGTCCCGGAGGATTGGAAGTCAGGTATAATTATTCCCTTGTACAAAGGAAAAGGGGAAAAAGAAGTGTGTGGTAATCATAGGGGCATTTGTCTTCTTAGTATAATAGGAAAAGTGTTTGGTAGGATACTTATAGACAGAGTTAGAGAAAGAACAGAGAAATTAGTTGGAGAAGAACAGGGAGGCTTTAGGAAGGGAAGAGGTTGTGTAGATCAGATATTCATTCTTAGATCTTTAGTGGAAAAGTTTCTAGAGAAGGGAAAGAAATTGTATGTGGCTTTCATGGATTTGGAGAAAGCATATGACAGGGTGGATAGACAAGGATTGTGGAAAGTGTTAAGAATATATGGAGTAGATGGGAAGTTGTTGAATGCGGTGAAGAGTATGTACGATGGTGTGAAGGCTGCAGTGCGTGTGGATGGTGAACTTAGTGAATTTTTCTCTTTGAAAGTTGGTTTGAAACAGGAATGTGTCATGTCTCCATGGTTGTTCAATCTGTACATGGATGGGGTAATAAAAGAGGTACAAGGTAGGGTAGTGGATGTTGGAGTGGCCCTGGTGAGAGAGGATAGTGTTTGGAAACTCCCTGTACTGTTGTTTGCAGATGATACTGTGTTGTTGAGTGAAGACGAAGGGGAGCTGCAAGGCTTGGTGGATGAGTTTGAGAGAGTGTGTAAGAAACGGAACCTAAAGGTGAATGTAGGGAAGAGTAAAGTGATGGTCTTTGAGAGAGGTGAAGTTAGTGAATGTACAGCGAGGTTGGATGGTGAGGAATTGGAAAATGTGAGTACGTTTAAGTATTTGGGTAGTGTGATGAGTAAGGATGGAGGTTTGGAGGGTGAAGTACTTAAAAGGGTACAGCAGGGAAGAAAGGTTGCTGGTTCCTTGAAAGCAGTGATAAGGAACAGGGAAGTGAGCATGGAAGTGAAAAAGTTACTACATGACAGTATTGTGATACCAACTCTAACGTACGGAAGTGAAGCTTGGACATTGTTGGAAGGACACAAGTCAAGAGTGAGAGCAAGAGTGGAAATGAGTTATTTAAGAGGAGCCTGTGGAGTCACATGGAGAGACAGGCTGACGAATGAGGATATAATGGAGCGTTATGGTGTGGATGTGGATGTGATAGGAAGCGTTATGAGGAACACACTGAGGTGGTTTGGCCATGTGGAGAGGATGGAGGGTGAAAGACTGACGAAGAGAGTGTATGTGAGTGAGGTGGAGGGGGGAAGAGGGAGGGGGAGGCCGAGGATGAGATGGAGGGATGGGGTGGAGAGGTATATGAGAGAGGGGGGTGTGAGTTGGGAGCAGGGCAGTGAAATGGCGGGGGACAGGGCGACTTGGAGGCGATTTGTTTGTGGCCACCTCAAACGGGATTGAGGCGTCTGGCAATAGATAGATAGATAGATAGTAACCAGCCTCACTCATCCCTGAGTGGCATTACGTGAACAATAAACCCCAACCACCCTTTGGGGATAAACCTACAAAGTCTCAGTCCGGTTGGAGTGCCTTAATTACCTACTATACCACCACCAGCCATAATTTTGTTATATGGTTACCACACAGCACAGTAAATGGTTTCCTGGTGTACAGGAAATCATTTAGCTTGTCAGTCAGTGTAGAATCACCCACAGGCAGAAGGAAGAGGAAATAGTGAAGGAAAGAAAGACATAGGAGGGAGTGTAAAGTCACCTTAGGCAGAAGGAAGAGAATAGAATGAAGGAAAGAAGGACAGAAGAGGAAGGTAGGAAGAGAAGAAAGGGCAGACACTTAAAGCAACACTACATCGAGAGAGTGGATGGTGAGTACCCCCACCTACCATCAGTAATAATAATAATAATAATAGTAATAATAATAATAATAATAATACGAATACGTTTGTGTGAAGCTATAGAACGTGGTGAAAGTTTTTGGCGCATCCGATAGAGCCAGGATTCCAGGGGCTTGAATGATGAGTGAATGGAAGCGTGGTCCATTGGATTGGGCGAATTTGGGCTGTCTGGACATTGGTACTCCTCACTCTGCCCTAGGGTGGGAAAGGAGGTCCGGATGATGATGATGATGATGATAATAATAATAATAATAATAATAATGTTAAAAATAATAATAATCCATCAATCCATCCATCATCTAATCCTACGTTGCCCCATGAGGAGCGTAGGAGCCAGGGGCTAGGCAAGTTGGTCCTGACATTTAAGATGAGAGTGACCAGCCTCACTCATCCCTGAGTGGCATTACATGAGCATTTAACCCGAAGCACCCCTTGGATATAAATCTTCACTGGCTCAATCCATTTAGAGACTTCACCAGATCCTGTTTCAATAATCTGCCACTAGGTTCGCTTCCGTCGCCCAGCAATGATGCGGGGTAAGCATTGAAAAAGTAGCCAGTGCGTAATTTCTTTATAATTTTGACACAAAGTAAAACAACCCAAAACAGATTTTACTCATGAAAATACTGAGCTGGCATGATATGCTACAAAGAAATTACAATATGGGAGCCTTTTGATTATATATAATGTATTGTAGGTGTCATTTTGTAAACTCAGCTTTCGTCAGTTTACTCATCCATCTAAACATAACATAGAGACGAAACCTAGGCAATTTTACTAGAACCATCCATAAAACAAGTTAACAGTTATTAAAATATTTGTCATTCGTTAGTATCCACAAAAGAAAGTAGATATGCAGCCGCGGGTTCGGCAACACATTCGATATGCTGCCCTGCCTGACGTATGACTTTTCATAACAATACGGACCTGTTAGACGTCTTCATCATCTTCGTAACTAAATTCTAACATAAATAATGCGTTTAAATGTTTCCCTGGCTCCATTCCACAGTTTAGTAAGTTTACACTTCAACTCCTCGTACTTTGCCGTGGTTGTAGTGTCGTACCGCACTGCCGTTTGTTTGGATTAATATGGCTGATTCACCAACTAAGCAATCGTTCAGTACATTATTTTCAGTGGAACTGTTTACTTCTTTAAAGCATGTTAAAACACACACATCAGAAGTCCTGAAGGTAATCTCCTTTTACTAACTGCACACGATTTATTCAAATATATGTAAATAGACAGCACACTATTTTAGTCCCCAAGCTAAGATTCTCTGAGAGCTGTTTATTTTTTCATTACAGGTATATAAATATGAGCTGGACTGAATAGGAAAAAAAGATTCTTATAAATAGCAATATTATTATAAACTTAGTATTAGGTACAATTTCACAGGTCTTTAAAACCCAGCAAAAATATTTAATCGAGGCTGGGCGACAGTAGACCACCTGGTGGCGGACCGCTGAAACAGGTTTGACCGTCACTAACTCGAGAGTTGCCACTGATCGCCAGCTAGTTCAATATGGAAGTCGGGCTACTCATGCAGAGACCACAAAAGTCGCATATCTTTAAAAATCTCTCCCGTGATAATTATTGATATACCGTACGTAAGCTCTTCATGATATTATTCTTTACTAGTTATACTAATTTCCTAGATATGCTTTAATGCGATAAATGCAGGAAAGCGTTACTATAGAAGCCGTGAAAGCACACCGGGTGTGACAGCATTCATCACATATTTATAAGTTTTTAGCTGCGCCTTTGGTTTGAAACCCATAAAATTTAGTTTTCTAAAAGAACAATGTTTCATCTCCAAAATGCTGAAGAAAATCTGCACAGTTTTTCATATGAAAATCGTACAATATTTAAAGCTGAAAACGTGCAGAGACGAGACCGCCGGCTGAAATCCGACGATGCCGAGGGCTCCAAAATACAGTACAAAAAGTCAACATAACAAGCCGGTGGTGTACCCTGAACAGGGTATTCCTCTAGACTTCAGGAAAAACTTCAGTCTAGGCACTGTACATTTTTCTATGCAACTGTTTTCCATGATCTTTGTACAGCAGGTCCAGCAGGGCAGCAGACACACGTGAGTTTGTTATTGTTTGTGATCGTAACGTATGATCTTCAACCGTGTCGAGCTAATAATTCTTAACGAAGAATCGTTACATGTTTCTCAGAACACTATTTATTTTTGTTGTGGTGGACAAATACAGGAAAGGGATGTAAAATTAAGCTCATCGATATTTAAGGAAGGAAAGAATAGTAACTGTCCCAAAACCGAGATGGTGGACTCAGCCTACTTTGCCCACGGACCCACGAACCTACTTTGCCCACAGACCCCTTTTAACTCACGAAACTATTTATTCCCTTTGAACTTATTTTTCTCTATGGACTATTTTCCTTTGGGTCTGGCTTTCCTCCATGGACCAATTTTCCCCTTCGGACCCATTTACCACTATTAATCTAATTAACTTCACACACCTAACTTTGGGAAAGACAACGCCTTATTACAAATACATTAAATATTTCGGAGACTTTTGCGCCGCTATCAGCGTCATATCAATGTATATATATATATATATATATATATATATATATATATATATATATATATATATATATATATATATATATATACCCTGGGGGTAGGGGGGTTTTCAAGAATACTCCCCCAGTATCCCTGCTTGTCGTAAAAGGCGACTAAAAGGGTTGGCGGAGGGTTAGTGCCCCTCCCCGGAAAACAACTAACTAAAAAAACAAACAAGAAGCCTCGGACAAGGACTGACCAAACGTTGACGACCCAGGACCGGACAAAGGACTTGGTAATGTGTACATGGAATGTAAGAGGAGCGAATGATGAGGTGAAAGAGAGAGAGATTGTCCAGGTGCTTGAGGATGCGAAAGTGGATGTATGTGGAATAACTGAAACAAAATGGAGAGGAGAAAGTGTGAGAGAATGGGAGTATGGATGGGGTATATGTGCAGGAGTAGATGAGAATGAGAGGGCAAAGGAAGGAGTGTGTATAGTTGTGAGTAAAAGATGGAAGAAGAGCATAAGACAGTATGGATCAGTTGGGTCAAGGATTGTGTGGGTAAAGTTGAAAGTTGGAATACAAATGTGGGCGATTGTGTGTGTGTATGCGCCAACGCAAGATCGTGCTAGAAGAGTGAGAGAAGAGTTCTGGACAAATGTGGAAGTGTGCATGGAAAAGTTTGGAAGGAATGAGAGAGTGTTTTTGATCGGTGATATGAATGGTAAAGTTGGTAATGTGAAGGTGGATGGAATAGTTGGTGAGTGGGGTGTGCCTGCTGAGATAGATGAGAATGGGAGTGCGTTAGTGGACATCTGTGCTGGGAGGGGGTTGGTAATAGCCAATACCCTCTTCAGGCATAAGATGATCCACAGGTATACATGGCGAGTGATGAGAAGGGTGGCTGGTGAACTGAATGAAAGGAAGGCAATGATTGATTATGTGTGTGTGGATGAAAGGATGCGAAGATGTATATTGGATGCAAGAGTTTATAGAGGTTGGGGGAGTGGCCTTTCTGACCACTACTTGGTGGTGGCCAGAATTAGGATGCAAGTAAGATGGAGGAATAGAAGAAGGGAAAGACGAGAGGAAGGAGTAGTTGCAAGGAGAGTGGAAAGGTTACAAGAGGATGAGAAAAAGGCAGAGTATAAGAGAGAAGTGGAGGAACGATTGGGCAAATATGAATTGGAGCAGATGGGAGACGTGGAAGGTGTGTGTAAGATATTTACAGAAGAAATATGTGCAGCATGTGATGTGGTGTGTGGAAGGAAGAGATGCCGGAGGGGGTGCAAGGAACAGCGTGGTGGACTGAAGAGGTGAAACAGGCTGTGGCACAAAAGAAGAAAGCATACAATGAATGGATGAGAAATAGGGGTGTGGAAGAAGTTGAGAGGCAGAAGAGAGAGTTATATGTGGAAAGGAAGAGAGAGGTGAAAAGATTAGTAAGAGAGAGTAAGAAGAGAGTGGATGAGGAATTTGGAAGGAATTTGAGTGTAAAGTGGAGGGACTGTAAGAAAATGTTCTGGAGAGAAGTGAAAAGAGTAAGACAGGGTGGAAGTGAAGTTAGCAGGGGAGTGAAAGATAAACATGGTAGATTACTAGTGGAGAAGGGAGAAAAAGTGAGCAGATGGAGAGAACACTTTAAGGAATTGTTGAACGTAGAGGATGGAAGTAATGCGAGTATAAGTGGCTGGGGAATGGCTGGGAGAAGGAGGGAGGTGAGAAGACAGGTAGAAATCAGTAGGATAGAGGTTGTGGAAGCAATGAAGAAAGTTAAATCGGGGAAAGCCCCAGGAATTGATGGAGTGTGTGGTGAGATGCTGAAGCATGGGGGAGAGATAGTAGTAGAATGGATGTGGAA
This sequence comes from Coenobita brevimanus, assembly GCF_032717465.1. NCBI lineage: Eukaryota > Metazoa > Arthropoda > Malacostraca > Decapoda > Coenobitidae > Coenobita > Coenobita brevimanus. The sequence continues at coordinate 37,202,710 of NC_137054.1, forward strand.
GATGTGCAGATTGGCCTGGGAGGAAGGTAGAGTCCCGGAGGATTGGAAGTCAGGTATAATTATTCCCTTGTACAAAGGAAAAGGGGAAAAAGAAGTGTGTGGTAATCATAGGGGCATTTGTCTTCTTAGTATAATAGGAAAAGTGTATGGTAGGATACTTATAGACAGAGTTAGAGAAAGAACAGAGAAATTAGTTGGAGAAGAACAGGGAGGCTTTAGGAAGGGAAGAGGTTGTGTAGATCAGATATTCATTCTTAGATCTTTAGTGGAAAAGTTTCTAGAGAAGGGAAAGAAGTTGTATGCGGCTTTCATGGATTTGGAGAAAGCATATGACAGGGTGGATAGACAAGGATTGTGGAAAGTGTTAAGAATATATGGAGTAGATGGGAAGTTGTTGAATGCTGTGAAGAGTATGTATGATGGTGCTAAGGCTGCAGTGCGTGTGGATGGTGAACTAAGTGAATTTTTCTCTTTGAAAGTTGGTTTGAAACAGGGATGTGTCATGTCTCCATGGTTGTTCAATCTGTACATGGATGGGGTAATAAAAGAGGTACAAGGTAGGGTAGTGGATGTTGGAGTGGCCCTGGTGAGAGAGGATAGTGTTTGGAAACTCCCTGTACTGTTGTTTGCAGATGATACTGTGTTGTTGAGTGAAGATGAAGGAGAGCTGCAAGGCTTGGTGGATGAGTTTGAGAGAGTGTGTAAGAAACGGAACCTAAAGGTGAATGTAGGGAAGAGTAAAGTGATGGTCTTTGAGAGAGGTGAAGTCAGTGAATGTATGGCGAGGTTGGATGGTGAGGAATTGGAAAATGTGAGTACGTTTAAGTATTTGGGTAGTGTGATGAGTAAGGATGGAGGTTTGGAGGGTGAAGTGCTTGAAAGGGTACAGCAGGGAAGAAAGGTTGCTGGTTCCTTGAAAGCAGTGATAAGAAACAGGGAAGTGAGCATGGAAGTAAAAAAGTTACTACATGACAGTATTGTGATACCAACTCTAACGTACGGAAGTGAAGCTTGGACGTTGTTGGAAGGACACAAGTCAAGAGTGAGAGCAGTGGAAATGAGTTATTTAAGAGGAGCTTGTGGAGTCACGTGGAGAGACAGGCTGACGAATGAGGATATAAAGGAGTGTTGTGGTGTTGATGTGGATGTGATAGGAAGCGTTGTGAGGAACACACTGAGGTGGTTTGGCCATGTGGAGAGGATGGAGGGTGAAAGACTGACGAAGAGAGTGTATGTGAGTGAGGTGGAGGGTGGAAGAGGGAGGGGGAGACCGAGGATGAGATGGAGGGATGGGGTGGAGAGGTATATGAGAGCGGGGTGGGTGAGTTGGGAGCAGGGTCGTGAAAGGGCGGGGCCCAGGGCGACTTGGAGGCGATTTGTTTGTGGCCACCCCAAACGGGATTGAGGCGTCTGGCAATAGATAGATAGATATATATATATATATATATATATATATATATATATATATATATATATAATATATATATATATATATATATATATATATATATATATATTGCCAGGCGCCTCAATCCCGTTTGGGGTGGCCACAAACAAATCGCCTCTACGTCGCCCTTGTCACGGGATTTTTAAAATATCACGGTGTTTTTAAAATAAATGCTAAATATTATTTAATTGACAATAATGTTCAATAATATTGAAGAGCAGGGACAATGATTGTCTTACTAAATCAAAGCAACGATTACTTTACGCTGGCCTGCTTCGCACGATTCTCTAAGAACGAGAATTTATAAACTTTCTCAACAGTACACAGCAGAGACTAATTACTCAATTGCTGTTTTTTTTTAGTAGTTAGCCTCTGGAGAAAGTTACTTCACCCCTGACAATAAATAACTAGTACTAATAATAATATCAGGTTCTTGCTGATGCTTAACTCCTAGGTGGCACAACGGATTTTAAGCTTAATACACAAGACTGGCCTAAGTACCAGTTATGAAAGGCAAACGTTTATGCAAGCTAGGAGCTATGAGATATAAGCTTTATTGCAGAGAAATGAAACAAGAGTTTACATTACATTAAGCTCAGAAAAAGAACTGTTAAATTTATTGATTACAAAAATAAATTTAACGTTACACTTCAAATGAATTCAAATAAAGAGATCGTACTCACTCACTCACTCGAGCTAAATTCTTACGCCTAGGAAAACACCTTAGCTAAGCTCTTAAAACTAGGAAAATACAAAAAGGAAATACTAGTCAATGAATGCTGTGTATCACCAAGGGTGGGAGCTTGGAGAAACTGTAGTCAGTGGACTCTGGGTGCTAGCAACCTCTTCTCTCACACTTCTGGAGCACAGAACCTCTCTCCGTCAGAGCAAACACTGGACTGAGTAAACTCGTGAGAAAGAAATGGGAGCGATAGGCCGCATTTTTTAATGGTCGAGTGAGCGAAACACGCCCAAAACAAATCGCTCAGCGGAAGCGCTAATGTCTCACACAAAGACGATCACGTATGACAATGAAAAATTGATTTGACAAAGCTTCCGTCCAAATGAGCGGTTAACTGAACGATACACAGTGTTTTCCACTAATAGTTTGTGGCTTCTCACAAAAGGGAAATGTCGCGAATTTGATTCGTGACATTACGCCCCTACAAAATTAAATTTTTTCCTTATGGGAAAAAATTTGTGGATATATATATGTATGTACACATCCTAACTCAGTCACACAAGATTCACACTGTGGTGTGTGTGCTATCCTGCTACAGGAGAAAGTCGCAGTCACCAGTGAGCGAAAAAAAACTCGTATTTACGTTAATAGAAGCAAGCTTGAGGGAAAAACTCCGTGACGACGGTGAAAATCCTGTACTCAGGTCAAACTGAGCGAAAAGTCACTACATTTACACTGACAACTAATTGTTGTGTAGCGTGGTGTATGTAATACACGGTGTAGGTGTGACAGTTGTAGTGTAACTGTACCTACGTGTAAAATGACACAGTAAATAATAATATGGCGACGACGAAGGCAGAGGAGAAGAGGCGGCAGCGTGCGGCAGACGATCAGCTGGCTCGCACAGCAAAACTGCTACACCCATTGCTGTACCTGCAAAACCAATTAAGGTGGAGCATCAGAAGTGTCAATGAGACAAAATTCTTATTACGTTACAATTACTCTCTCTGCCTAGCAATCAGTACATGCTACGAAACGTACGCTGTAGCTGAAAAATACAAGTGACAGCCTAAGCTTCGTACATTCGAGGTCGCCATTAATTATAGCACACGATTAGTGTCGGCAAGTTGAGAATCCTTGTGCAAACTCAGGTCTTCCATAGCCTCGAACTGCACACGGGTCCTCAACCTGTGCCTTAACCTACAGTACTTATATTAATATCGGGGAGCTGAGAATCCTTGTGCAAACTCAGGTCTTCCATAGCCTCGAGTCACCTGTGGAGTTCTCACTTCCCCCTTAACCTACATACTTATATTGATATCGGGGAGCACTCGGGTCTTCCATAGCCTCGAGTCGCCTCCCCCTTAACCTACAGTACTTATATTAATATCGGGGAGCTGAGAATCCTTGTGCAAACTTGGGTCTTCCATAGCCTCGAGTCGCCTCCGCGGAGATCTCTCTCGAACTTCCCCCTTAACCTACAGTACTTATATTAGTATCGGGGAGCTGAGAATCCTTGTGCAAACTCGGGTCTTCCATAGCCTCGAGTCGCCTCTGCGGAGTTCTCTCTCAAACTTCCCCCTTAACCTACAGTACTTATATTAGTACCGGGAAGCTGAGAATCCTTGTGCAAACTCGGGTCTTCCATAGCCTCGAGTCGCCTCTGCGGAGTTCTCTCTCGAACTTCCCCCTTTATCTACGGTACTTATATTAGTATCAAGGAGCTGAGAATCCTTGTGCAAACTCGGGTCTTCCATAGCCTCGAGTCGCCTCCGCGGAGTTCTCTCTCGAACTTCCCCCTTAACTTATGGTACATAATATGTATGTACAGGCCCTGGACATACTGTGTCCTGTGGGGCCAATGGACGAGATGTCAGGTCTGCACCCACTTCACCACTACCCTGTCTCTCAACTGTCTCAGAGATTACAGGTGTGGTTATGAACGGCACAGGAAGGACATATCCCTGATTAGTGGTGTTACTTTGACACACACTGCAGGAACGGATAAAACTATCTATGTCCCGTCCCATCCCTGGCCAGAAAAAGTCAGCTCGGATACGGCCCTGGGTCTTCCTTTTGCCCATGTGACCTCCTGAGGCTGAACAATGACCCCATTCTAACACTGCTTGGCGGTACTTGGCGGGGACGACAAACTGCAGCCGAACCTCGCCCTCGGGTGTTCGTGACTCACGGTAGAGCCGTCCTTGTTTGCGAAGGAACTTGGCTCGACCTCCCCGTGAATACTTAATCACTCGACCCTTTTGTTTGTTCCGCATGGCAGCAAGTGTCGGGTCAGAATGTTTTTCTTGTACAACAAGTTGACTACACATCAGATCTTGCGGCGATTCAATGATCACTGGGGTGACAGTCTGGAGCCTCAGTCATGGCTCGTGTTACCGCAGCAGCCGAAGTCTGAGTAGCGTCATCATCGGAGCAACTATCCTTGACTCCGTGAATGTTGCCTACAATTAGGTCAAATAAAGGTTCTGGCATGACAACTGCAAGTGTCGTACCAGTATAAAATGGAGATGCCACCTGGATACATGCCTCAGGGAACAATCTCACTGATCCATCAATAAGGTTTGCATGGATCTGTCGACCTGTGTACTGCTCAGGCCGAACTAAACTCAGCTTAACGGAGCAACCTGAGGAACCATTGTCTCTCAGGACCTTCACAGGAATGCCTCCCACAAACCCTGGTTGAACAAGGAAGGTACTGTCACCTGTGGGAGGGCCTGTGGAGGAAGCAGCTAGCCACTCATGAGGCTGCTGAATTGATGCGGCAAACATTGTGCCTTGAGGGTTATATACTTGAGGGTTTGTACTCACTGCCTGGGAAGATGGAACATTGGCCATCTGTGGAGGGGGGTTCACTATCACTGTGGGACTAGTGAACTGTGGGGCAGTACCCATACTGGTAGGGACGTGACCACCGTGCTGCTGCTGAGGAATGAAGGCTGCATTCGCTTCCTGCCTCTTTTGAGCTGGTGGTGAAAAAGTTTGTCCCGACGGTCGGTTGCATGGCTGATACTGCTGCTGGTTAGGGTACTTGTTGTACCTCTTCCACTCAGGTTTCTGAGTGTTTTGCCCCTGGTCCTTCCACTGCGGTTTTGGAACTTGGCCATTATTCTGAGAATGGCCTTGTTGCTGGGGTTCAGTCTGAGACGATTTCCCAGATTTATCAGGTTTTCTGTTCCAGGTGTTTTGCTTTCGAGTTTGATACCCGTATGCAGTAAAGAATGCGTCAGCCTTTTCTGCCATTTGGCTGGCATCTTTCACCTGGCAGATCTTAAGCTGTGCTATGAGCTCAGTAGGCCACGACCTCTCTAGCTGTGTACGCAGCATAAGGTCAATTATCCCCTCACGCGTGGAAGGAGTTTCATCTTTCTCCATCCACTCACCTAAGTAAGCAGTGAGACGGTCGAGGAACTGGACAGCTGTCTCCTTGTCTTGGAGACGAGCTCGCATGAACTGAACTTTGGCGTCGTCTACTGTGAGACCATACGCCTTAGTGAGTGTAGCTTTCATCATCTCATATGTGAGACTGTCTCCACGAATTCTGTGGAGAATATTGAGGGCAGGGCCCTCAAATAAACTAAGAAATTGGAGCCGCTTAGCTGCTACATCCAGTTGATAAATGTCTGCCATGTCCTCAAAACGAGCTATGTATGGCTTGATTCGCTCGCCTTCCTTGTATGAAGGAAGCTTGATGCGTGGGGTCGCCAGGACATGTGCAGGGAGAACGCTCGTGGAGCTTCGACCAACTGCACCGGATGTGTCTGAAGCCAAGGAATCTCGCTTGAGCTTCAGCATTTCATATTCGTGTTTTTCATGTGCTTCTCGCTCGGCACGTTCGTGCTCTCGTTCCCTCTCGCATTGTTCACGCTCGTATTCGCGTTGTTCTCGCTCGTATTCGCGCTGTTCTCGCTCATATTCGCGCTGAATCTTACGCTCTTCACGGGCATCATTCTCGCGCTGCTGGTCCATCTTATGCCGTGAGAGTATGTACTCTTTAATTTCAGTTGGGTCTGTAAGACCCATATCTTTGGCTTCCAGTAAAAATATGGTGGTAGCCATGTCGCTAATTTATTAAGCAAACCGACACTGAGTACTGACTGCTTCGCAACGAATGCTAATAACACAAGTAAAGAGTACAGACACAAGTTAGTGGTGACCAGTCTTATCTAGTTAAATGGAAAAGAATAAAGCAAAAATGCCAATAACTGAGAAGACTCAATAATTAACACAATGGGTATGGCGGCTACCCAGGAGAGAATAAAATCGTCTAGCATTACCAAAAATAAAGTACTAAATAGAGTTAAGTACTCTTTGAATTAATAAAGCAAAAATTCACTTCCTAAATTAACAGTAAACACCAGTAAACTTGTGCCTATAAACTTTAATTATAAATACCTAAATATGAACGAGTGAGTACTATCTCGTGAATAGCTTTAGAGCTAGGAGTTAATATCCTGGAATGAGG
>NC_137054.1:37211821-37400823 GCF_032717465.1 Coenobita brevimanus
TCTAATCTTTGTCATCTATATCTCAGTTGCTCCAAGAGTCTTTGTCTTTCGTTTTCTGCTCCACTTGTTTGCATTTACTGTCTGACTATCTGTCTATATTTAGGTATGTCAGTCTGTTTTATGGGCACAGTTCTTGTAACTCAGTTATACCGTACACACAGTTCTCTTTATGCACATCTCTTCCTTGCAACACACACACACACACACACACACACACCTAATTTCGGCGAAACCATGATTATAGTAAAAGAACAACTTTTTAAACTAAACAGATACAATGAATAGCTTACAAAGTTTTTATCTTAAAATCATTACGATGAAAAGTGCAGTTTGTTAATGGATTTATCAGAATTTGGCCATGAGTCAGCAGGAAGTGGTAATGTTGCTAAAAATCACACCCCCTCGTTTTACAGTATGCTTCATCCGGCCATATACTGTACATACATACTTACAAAAATGCGTGTGTGGGGGGGGGGGACGTCATCTCCGTTGCTAGGTTATATTATTACACATGAATGAAATAGGTACGCTGTTATACAAAGTTTCGGATGTGTTTGTGAAATGATAAGATTAATGTTATTACATGAATATTGTATATCACCCTTCATCTTGAATCATTATATCCGTCCCTCCAGTCATTAATGTTACAAGTAGAGGATGTTATTCACCTGCTCGTAAATGCTGCCAGTGGTCATATTACCCTACTGTAGACCTTGTCCCGATGTCAGATTTCCTTGATCCACTTTTTCCTTTCTCGTGTCTAGAATTGCATTACCCTGTACTAGATGCCATTGTAAATCCTGTATAACCACCTATTATTTTAATGTAGTTCTATTACTCATCATTAGAATCTTTATTACTACTTTTTAAGCACATAACCATCTTATAATTTATATTTTCTAATAATGTCACCATATTTATAATTATTTACTCAGTTCATTATATTTTTAACAGATCTAATTATCATTCTCTTCTATGAGTGCGCTAATTTAATTAGATATCTCCTTATTAACAATTATGTTCTTATTGTTAGTATAGTGGCCCCCTACTATTAGTACTGTCAAATAACGTTCTTATTGTCCACTTATATTTTCAATGTTCATTTATTATTTTGATTATTATGATTCCATAATATGTCAGGAAACATCTTGTTTACTCGTGGGGGGGGGGGGGAATTGTAACAAGCGCAAAGAATGAGCTGATGTTACTGCAGTGCTTTTTGCTGTGTCTTGGTGACCCAAGCACCCTGCTTGAATGTGTTGACTAGCGATTACTAAGGAAGAGATCGCTGAGAAGACTGTTTCAGGTGTACATATCCGAGAATACCTTACCTCAGCGTTACGTAATGCCAGTGGGTAAAAGGAAGCTCATTTTTTCCTTCAAATGAAGTTAGGAGAGACAGACATCAACTAAACTTCGAGTGGAACACTGTCCTCTTCCAGTAAAGTACCCAGTCGTCGTAAGGAGTCTTTAAAAATAACCGAATTCCTTATGTATATCTATGGGTTTATAATTATCTTAACATACACACACACACACACACACACACACACATATATATATATATATATATATATATATATATATATATATATATATATATATATATTATGTTAGAAAGAAGGAACCAAAGGCCATGAGCCCGCTATAACTGTTCCTTCCAAGAGAAAAACAAAATACAAGAGAGAGCCATATTCAAGATCCGGTCATTTGGAGATGCCTGGACACACTGCTTTTGAAAGACTGGAGATCATAGCTGGCAGGAAATACAGACAGAGGGAGTCAGTTCCAGAGCTGACCTGTTGCATAAATGAAGGACAGGGAGTAACGGTTAACACTTGCGTTAGAGACGGGTGCTACGCGCCCGTTGTAGAGGTGGAAGAATACAAGCAGACAGTTCAGAGGAGCAGTGACCATTGAAGAAGCGATAGAAAAGAGATAGAGAGGCAACAGTGCGGCGAAGAGACAGAGGTTGAGGGAGCCAATAAGAGGAGAGTTAATGAGACAAAAAAGCCTTTGACTTCACCCTATTGAGAAGAGCTGTATGTGAGGAGTCTCCCCACATATGAGAGTTGTACTCTACATAAGAGCGGATAAAACCCGTGTATAGATGTCAGGACTCCATATTATAATAATACAACTTACAGATAGATAGATAGAAAGATAGATATGTGACTCTTTGGTCTTGTAATATGTATATCTTGAGATTTGGTTAAAGATATTGTGCTAGTTGAAGGCAGGAGAAGTTAAAGATGAATACAGGGAGTTCTATCTATCTATCTATCTATTGCCAGACGCCTCAATCCCGTTTGGGGTGGCCACAAACAAATCGCCTCCAAGTCGCCCTGTCCCCAGCCATTTCACTGCCCTGCTCCCAACTCACACCCCCCTCTCCCATATACCTCTCCACCCCATCCCTCCATCTCATCCTCGGCCTCCCCCTCCCTCTTCCCCCATCCACCTCACTCACATACACTCTCTTCGTCAGTCTTTCACCCTCCATCCTCTCCACATGGCCAAACCACCTCAGTGTGTTCCTCATAACGCTTCCTATCACATCCACATCAACACCACAACGCTCCTTTGTATCCTCCTTCGTCAGTCTGTCTCTCCATGTGACTCCACAGGCTCCTCTTAAATAACTCATTTCCACTGCTCTCACTCTTGACTTGTGTCCTTCCAGCAACGTCCAAGCTTCACTTCCGTACGTTAGAGTTGGTATCACAATACTGTCATGTAGTAACTTTTTCACTTCCATGCTCACTTCCCTGTTTCTTATCACTGCTTTCAAAGAACCAGCAACCTTTCTTCCCTGCTGTACCCTTTCAAGCACTTCACCCTCCAAACCTCCATCCTTACTCATCACACTACCCAAGTACTTAAACGTACTCACATTTTCCAGTTCCTCACCATCCAACCTCCCTGTACATTCACTGACTTCACCTCTCTCAAAGACCATCACTTTACTCTTCCCTACATTCACCTTTAGATTCCGTTTCTTACACACTCTCCCAAACTCATCCACCAAGCCTTGCAGTTGATCTTGATTATTACCTTCACGGCAAGTCTAAGTTGAGCAGAGTATGTATTGCACAGGAACGTAATTTACTAACTCTCGTCGGACCATCTCTTCTTATTTCCTCTCTGCACGACCTGTCGGTTCTATGGCTAGCCCCTTTCTGATCTCTGATTCCTACATTCTCGTTTGGCAGGGCTCGTGTCACGTGGGCTACACTGTCGTGGAAGCTTCTAGAACCCTGTATGTCTGTGTGTATGTAGTGCATCCGGTGCCCACTGGCATACTGTTCACTAAGTATTTGCCGAACTCATTTCCTTTTGGTCAATTCTCGCTGACACACTTCCTATCTCACATCCTGGTTGGTGCTTCTGTCTATCTATCTATCTATCTATCTGTTGTATTATTATAATATGGAGTCCTGACATAGAGTCAACAATTGTGCTGGGGTAAAGAAGGAATGGAGTCGGTTTGGCATACCTAATCTCTTGAAAGCAGATTTTACAAGAGATGTAATATGGGCTTTCCAAGATAATTTCCGAGTGAATGAAACCCCAAGCATGTTCAGGGATGATGCAGGATTAAGCTGAATATTATTAAACATTAGTGGGTACACCTGTGGAATATTTTGCCGAGTTAATAAGTGTAAAAACTGAGTCTTTGATCCATTAAAAACAAGATTATTTTTACCCCAGCCAGAGATACGTGCCAAGTCAGTTATTAGGTGTGCCAAAGCCTCATCCCTTGTTTGCTGAAGTAACTGCTGAGATGGACGTTGCGGGAACCGAATGGAGAAGTGAAGGGTGGCCTCATCAGCGTATGAGTGGAGAGGGTTAGATGTACAGCTTAGGTCATTGATGAATAAACTGAAGAGAGTTGGTGATAGGACAGAACCCTGAAGAATACCACTGTTGATAGATCTAGAAGAACGATGGCCGTCTACAACAGCGGCTATAGAACGACCAGAAAGGAAGCTAGAGATGAAGGCCCATATAGAAGGATAGAATCCGTAAGAGGGCAGTTTGGAAATTAAAGATTTATGTCAGACTAGATCGAAAGCCTTTGAGATGTCAAGTGCAATGGCAAAGCTTTCGCCAAAGTCCCGAAAGGAGGATGACCAGGAGTCTGAAAGGTAGGTGAGAAGATCGCCAGTGGAGCGTCCCTGACAGAACCCATACTGACGATCAGTAAGAAGGTTGTGATAGGAAAGATGCTTTAAAATTTTTCTTTTAAGAATTGACTCGAAAACGTTTGAGATACAAGATGTTCAAGCAATTGGACGATAGTTAGAGGGTTGGGAATGGTTACCCTTCTTTGGAACTGACTGAATGAGATCAAACTTCCAGCAAGAAGGAAAGGTACAAGTTGACAGACAAAGGCAAAAGAGTTTACCTAGGTAGGATGTAAGCACATAACCACAGTTCTTGAGGACAACAGGAGGGATTCCATAAGGCCCATATGCCTTGTTAGTATTGAGGCCTGTGATGGCAGAAAATACATCAGTTGAAGAAATTTTAATGTCAGCCATGAGGAAGTCAGAAAGGGGAAGTGATGGAGGAATAGCACCGGAATCGTCTAAGGTGGAATTGGAGGAGAAAGTCTGAGCAAAGAGATCTGCTTTATCAGTAGAAGAAATAGCTACAGAACCATCAGAGTAGAAAAGAGGAGGGAAGGATGATGAGGTAAAGTTGTTATAAAGGTTTTTGGCAAGGTGCCAGAAGGAGCGGGAAGAATTCAGGTTGGAGAGTTGAGAGCATTTAGTACGGATGAAATTATTTTTAACAGAGCGAAGAACAGACTTAGCAAGATTCCGGACAGAAACGTAAAAAAGATGTGATTCAGGGGTGGGTTGGCTCCGGTACCTTTTATAGGCCCTCTCCTTGTTGCGGATAGCATTAGAACAAGCGTGAATAAATCAAGGCTTTCATGCATTAGTAAAAGGATATGAGAAAGGAATGTATGCTTCCATGCCCAAGAGAATAACCTCCGTAATGCACAAGGCACACTCAGATGGCTCCCGGCCATGGAAGCAATAATCATTCCAGGGGAAATCAAAGAAATACTGCCTAAGGGCCTCCCAATCCGCAGCTCCAAAGTGCCACAGACGACGTTCCTTTGGAGGATCCACTGGCCGTACCAGAGTGATAGGACAGGTTAAGGTAATAAGGTTGTGATTGGAGGAGCCCAACAGAGAGAAAAGATTAACAGTGTAAGCCGAAGAATTAGTTGTAAGGAAGAGGTCACGTATGTTGGAGCTCTCTCCAAGGTGGTTAGGGATACGGGTAGGGTGCTGTACAAGCTGCTCTCGGTCATTAAGGATAGAAAAGATGTATGCTTGTTCACAAGGTGGATCAGTGAAAGGGGAGGAGAGCCAAAGGTGGTGGTGAACACTGAATTCTCCTAGAATGGAGAATTCAGAGAAAGGAGAAATGGATAGAATGTGTTCCATCATAGAAGTAAGATTGTCGAAGAATTTTTGATAGTCAGAAGAATTAGATGATAAGTAAACCATGCAGATATATTTTGTCAGAGAATGACAGGAAAGCCGAAGCCAGAGTGTAGAGAATTCAGAAGAAACGAGTTCAGGAACACGAGAGCAAGATAAGTTCGTTGCGTATATATACACAACAGCCACTTTTGGCTTTGAAATGAGTATAGGTAAAGTAGGAGGATACAGAGGTGGGTTTGCTGTCAGTTGCCTCAGACAGCTGAGTCTCAGTTAGGAAAAGAAGGTGAGGTTTATAGGAGGATCGGTGGTGTTCAACAGAGCGAAAGTTAGGGGAAAGGTCGCGAATATTGCAGAAATGTTGAAGAAGTGAGTCAGACAGTGGTTCCAGGCAGCTCGAGTCGTCACCGGGAGAGGGTCAGAAGGTTGGGGCATTAATGTCCCCCCCCCCCCTCCCCGGGGACTCCGAGGCTATTTGTTGAGAAGCCATGATTTGGTACTGAATTTTGGAAAAGGAAGTGTAGTTTGTAGTGTGCATGTAGTTTGGTGTTTATATATATATATATATATATATATATATATATATATAAAGTTTCAACTCAGAGCTTTGATTAGACAGACCGGTTTTAAATATGAGCTCCTGCTACGTGGGTATACGAAAATATGGCTCTGCATATGAATAAATACAATCGATAACATGCTGTCAGACGAAAAGTTGCATATGGCCCTGTTTGTACCCATGCAATGTAGTGTATGTGAATGAAATAAAGTATTTATGCACCTCGATTAGTATGAAGTGTGTAATTATGGTGCTCTGCTTCTAATTACGAAATGATTACTAGTTATATCTTGTCATTTCGCAGTGGCGAAATGACATAATACCCCGCCCTCCCCGTGTGTGTGTGTGTGTGTGTGTGTGTGTGTGTGTGTGTTTTCCCTTCACTTTGCATCTAACTCATTTGCATTTTCTTCAAAAATGAATACCTCTCCCCCCCCCCCCACACACTGGCTGTCACATAATAGCACTGTAATATATACCATGCTTTCCAAAGCCTTCAACATGAGTGGTTGGGTTTGTTATGGTCAGTATTTTTTTTTTTTCTTCCTTCAGTCTCATGAGCATTAGTCCTTTTACACTGACTCCAGATCCAGTCCCCATGTCTGGTTGTTATAATGAATAAATCCTTTAAATTTTACAAATCTAGCGGTCTTAATGAATAACTCATTTATATTCAACTATACTTTTGCATTCCCTCCAAATCCATGAACTATAGTTTCATTAGCCTCCAGACTATGATCAAAATTTCTTTTACAGACTCCGAACTATTGCTCAATATTTCCTTTCCACAACCTCCAAACCCATGATCTTTATATCATTTGCACATCCCCAAGCCCAAAACAACGTGTGTAAATAATGTCTGTTGATGATCCAAGCCTATGTTGCTACAGAAATCAGATGCGCATTGGCTAAGTGCTAGGTCTATTAACAGAGCCATTAAAGGCAACGATGTCCAGTCACACGTCCCTAAGTGGCATTAAGTGAGCAGTAAGCTTTTACCATTCCTTGGCTTTGAACCACTGTGGGTTGCATTCACTGGACCAACAGACGTTCAGTAACTGGTTATATAATTAAGACGCAACGTAACAAATTATTTCCGGTAGTACAGGAAACCATTTAACCTGCCAATCAGTGCTGAATCACCTGAATGTAGCAATACATCGAGCAGGGAACATCGTTCCCGACCACCAAATAAGCACAAAAGTACTTGATGAGGGTATATTTGGGTCCTGATATACGGTTCCGCTCTATTCTGTGGAAACTGAAAATCTTGTTCCTGAAAATTATTAGAGTGACTGATGGAAAATCTGGTTCGTAGAGATGCTTCCTTATTTATAAATAACGTAAAAATCATGTATATCTATCTATCTATCTATCTATATAGATAGATAGATAGGTAGATGGATGGATGGATAGATAGATAGATAGATAATGTTTTGTAAGGAAGAAGGAACCAAAGGCCAGGGGCCTGTAAATTGTTCCCTCCAAGAAGAAGAAGAAAAAAAAAGGGCCATTTCCAAGAACTGTTCATTTCGAGATGCCTGGACACACTGCGTTTGAAAGACTGAAGATCATAGGCAGCAGGATATACAGACAGAGTTGTCCTGTCGCATATATGAAGTTCTGGGAGTAACGGTTAACTCTAGCATTAGAGAGATGGACAGAAAAAGGATGAGAGTTTGTTGCTAGACGGGTGTTACGCGCCCGCCTTAGTAGAGGAGGGATGCAAGCAGACAGTTTAGACGAGCAGTGACTATTGAAGCAGCGATAGAAAAGAGATAAATATGCAACAGTACGGCGAAGATACGGAGGTTGAAGCGGGCTAGTAAGAGGAGGAGAGTTGATGAAACGAAAAGCTTTTGACTCGGCCTTGTTGAGAAGAGCTGTATGTGAGAAGCCTCCCCACACTTGAGATTTGTACTCTACACTGGGGCGAATAAAACCCGCGTATAAAGTCAACTACTGTACAGGGGCATAGAAGGTACGGAGTCGGCTTAGCACACCTAATCTCTTGCAAGTTAATATGTTCTTTCCAAGGTAAATCCCGAGCGAATTATACCCCAAGTATAAAGATGATGCAGGATTAAGTTGAATATTGCTGAAAATTAGACGGTACTCCTGTGGAAGATGTTGTTGGGTTGATAGATGTAAGAAGTGAGTTTTTAATGCATCAGAAACAACCAGATTACTTTACCCCAATCAGAGATGTGAGCCAAGTTAGACATTAGGTGTGTCAGAGCCTCATCCCTTGTTTGTTGAAGTAATTGCTGAGACGGACGCTCTGGGAGCCGAATGGAAAGGTGACTGGTGGAGTCATCAGTGTAGTAGTGGATAGGGATAGACGTCAGCTTAAGAAGGTGAATGATGAACAAAAGAAAATGAATTGGTGATAGGACAGATCCCTGAGGAACACCACTATTTATAGCTCTAGGAGAAGAATGACGGCCGTCTACAGCAGCAGCTACAGAACGACCAGGAAGGAAGCTAAAGATAGAGGCACAGATAGAAGGATAGAAACCGTAAGAGAGCAAATTCTAATCGTAAGGACGAAGTGTTAGGCTGGCCAGCTCAAATATAGTTTTAGTTAACTCACATTTGCGAAGTTCTGAACTAACTCTTTTAGAATGATAGCCTCTTTTTCAATATAGTTTTGTCATCACGAAACCTCATTCACCTGAATATGAGACGGATTACATTTAGCATTCATTAATCCCATAACTACTAGAGATATTTCCAAAGAGGAAAGAAATCTTCTGGTGCCTTATTAACTAAAGAAAAAAGTAATCTTTGCAGGAGAATGGTAAATAAGGCTTCGATCAGATAAAGCTGTAAATCTGCCCGCTGTTCCTAGGGCCCACTGCCACATGCGGGCGACTAATCTCTACAGTATGTCAGGATTCACAAACAAAATAAAATCCCTGCCTTAACTATAGTCGCTGGAGCGCGACTCTGAGGTTGTTATTATCGTGCCCTGGCAACTACCATTCAAAAGTACGTCTGATTTCGTTTATTATATGAGGCGCATGTGACTGGTGTATAATATGTTCGTGTATAATAATATTCGTGTGTAATATATTCGTGCTTAATGTTTGGATTCGGGCGTAATATGATCCGAAATCGGTCTCACTTTTGAATGGTAAGTCGCCAGGGTACGATAATGACAACCTCAGAGTTGTGCGCCGCGACTATAGGATGTAATTTCACCGGATAAACAAGAGTTGTGGAAGATTCTACACTCCCCTTGAAGTGTCCTCCCTGCAGAATGATATAGCTTATGATGTTTTTCTCTCCTAACAAGGATCCTTATTTTGCAAGAAGATCAAAAGGCAACAGAAAATTCTTCTCCCGCCTTGTTGTTCCTAGTGAACCATATCGGTACAAAAGGATATCGATCATAAGACTGTGTGTAAATCCGCCCTCTGGTCAGTGATGTCTGTGCACCTGCTGGGCTCCAAACTAATGAAGCAATGGCAAGGAAGCAGTATATCGTGTTCACCAGGTTCATCAACATTTCTGGCCGTCTCTCATAGTAGTAGTAGTAGTAGTAGTAGTACAGTAGTTGTTGTTGTGAATTTATGTAGTAATATCATCATCATCATCAGCAGCAGCAGTAGTAGTAGTAGTAATAGTAGTAGTAGTAGCAGTGGCAGCGGCAGCAGCAGCAGCAGCAGCAGCAGCAGCAGCAGCAGTAGTTGTAAAAGTAATAGTAATAACAGCAGGAGCATCAGCAGCAGTAGTAGTAGTAGTAGTAAAAGTAATAGTAATAGCAGCAGCAGCAGCAGCAGTAGTAGTAGGAGGAGGCTAGTAGTAGCTGCAACCGCATCTGAAAGTGAACCGATTGAGCTGCAGGCTGAAGTTACCGTCCCCGGCAGTTCACCATCCTCCTTTCGAAGGATATGGAGGGAGTTGAAGGACGATTTCATAATCTGGCAGTAGAACAGCCAGGCTATATCGGTGACACTACATACTGTAAATGCGTTCCTCTCCAGCGACTCACTTGTGGTAAAGCGTCCATGACGTTATGGGTCACAGATGAGCTAATATTAGAAGGAGATTGAAAAAAAAAAAAAAGAGAAAAATAAAGCCTGTCATCTTGAATGCGTCTTTTCTACCTAATTTCCGTCAACATCTTGTGATTCTGTTCTCAGGGTTGATTGATTGATTGTATTAAAAAAAAAAAAAAAAAAATTGGCGGCGCAACTGCCAGGGTCATATGCCGCCTGTTCTCAGGGAGAGAGAAGTCCTTGGACTGAACGAGTGATGGAGACCGTTTGTAGCCCCTTTTCTACGAGAAGTCTCCCTCATGATAAAGGATAACGCAGGAATGAAACAAGTGTCACAGCGATAATTTTATTACTTTATCTCGTTCTTATCTATCTCGCTGATCTTAATCTAGTCACTGATTACCAAGCTTTTACCTATTACTCCTGCTTATTAAGGTATTGCTAATCTCTTTAGTACTTATCTCATCATTACTCTTAATTTCCTATCTCGTTATTTTCCCATTATTAGCACGTAATGTACCCTAGTTATTGTTTCTGTCTTTAATAATTACTCCGTTATTGACCTCGTCATTACTTGTCTATACTATTTAATATTATAATTTATCCTTTATCATTCTTCTTGTGCTGGACACCATATTATTCATTAACAAATTTCTGGCTTCGATGCTGCAGTTATTTCCGACGATGGAAATACACTAACAACATGTAATAGGAGTCCATACAGAAAGTGTGGAGCGTGTTCGAGCGAGCATGCGAGCAAGTCAGGCAGTGCTGAATATTGTCTCATGTGGCTCGTCATCTTCCTCTGATTCCTGACCTGAAAATACTAAAAAGAACTTACTATATTACGCCAAAAATATTCCCTCACACTTCCTAAAACCAATACTACTCTTGTATTAATTTTAAGTCTAGGGCTTGGGACCTAGCAGGTTAATAATGACTGCTTCGTGCATACTCACAGAAATTACTCTCACCAAACTTCTCGGTGCGCTCCAATTCGAATCAGAAATCAGAAATTCAGAGGTTTTGTCATCGATCACGGTATTGTATTAGTTTGACTCGGATTCAGTCAAATTTTTCACAAAAGAAAAAAGCCAAACTGAAGATATTATTTGTTTGGAAAAGGCAAAACCTGGTTGCTCTCAGCAATCGTCGGAAAATACTGCTGCTGCTACTCACTCAGCCTTAGACCGTTACGACTTGCGCAGCCGGCTGTTACGTTAATCTGCCTTATAAAAAATTGTTTCCTCGATTTATGGAAAAACTATTGGGATTACGGGATGTCTATGAAATTGAGGATTTTTATGCAATTTCCAAACTGGTGTCTATCTTGTAACTTCAGAATTGGCGGAGGAGTCCAAAAAAGTTTGCTACTGTACTACAGAGTTTTCCTCCTGACCCCTGCCGCCATTTCTTGTTGATGCGATAAAACTTTTGCCCGGGCACATATGCTGAGGGTCCAAACTGTGACTAAATTTGGTGTTCGAGCGAGCGAAGCGAGCAAGAACAATAACCCACACGCTCTGACGCACATGTGTACACCTACAATTACACACAACCACTAATCTATATCGGCATCTCTGAGAACGAACATGTATGAATATGCAAGGATTTATGCGGCCATAGACTGTATATAAGTAGCAGTGTGTTTCTGTGCTTACATGCATCCAGGCAGGGAGAAATGTGTGTGTGTGTGTGTGTGTGTGTGTGTGTGTGTGTGTGTGTGTGTGTGTGTGTGTGTGTGTGTGTGATCACAGTGGACGGGATTTATGCTAATGCAACGTGAATATTGCGAGGATTCGAACCAGCGCTTGCAACTGCGTGAGTACAGCAGCTTACCAAGTGAGCCATTTAGGCACCCTAAAAAAAGTCTGAACTTGCACTGGTTTCGATCACGGGTCTCAGTAAACAGACCTAGGTGTCTACCTGTGCTGGCTTTATCAATACTGACTCCTTGGACTCTCTCTCTCTCTCTCTCTCTCTCTCTCTCCCACACATTCCTCTTCCTCCATTTTCTCCCTCCCTCCCTGACAGTTTTCCAATTATATTGCCTTGCTGACTCACCCCTAAACTCCAACCCTCCTTCCTATCCCTTATTTCCCCTTCCCTTCTTTTCCCCCCTCACCCTCTTTCCCTCTCGCTCTCATCTTCAGTCTTGGTGAGCACGTACAGTACCTCTTTCCGTTTTTCCATATTCTTCTTCTTCTTCTTCTTCTTCTTCTTCTTCTTTTCTGTTCCTTCTTTCCCTCCCCCTCCCCCCTCCTCCTCCTCGTCCTCCTCCTCCTCCTCCTCCTCCTCTTCCTCGTCCTCCTCCTCCTCCTCCTTCTTTCATCTTCCACTTCTTCTTCTTCTTCTTCCTTTCTTCTTCTTCTTCTTCTTCTTCCTTTCTCCTTCTTCTTCTCTTCTTTCTTTTCTTTTCTTCTTTATCTTCCTCTTTTCCTTTCTTCTTTCTCTCCTTTTCTTCTTCCTTTCTTTCATTCTTTCTTTTATGTTCGTCTCTTTAGTGTCGTAACTAGCAGAGGGTTCTTTACAAGCGCCGCCACAATCACACAGATAAGACCACAAGATAAAGCTTACATCACTTGGGTTGAACTCTACACTCTCGTCGGCTTAGGAGGTTTCTGGTACTTCTTCTTTAGCAATAGATTTTGCATCATACACCTTATCTCAAAGGTTTATTGCAGAAGTGTACATTGATTCCTAATAGGTAACACACACACACACACACACACACACACACACACACACACACACACACACACACACACACCGTCCAATACCCACGCGCGTACAACTGGTGTAAGGGCTTAATAACTGACTTTGCTCTGTCAACCTGACCTTTTGCAGACTGGTCTCAAGATCGAATCCCTGTATCCTTGCTTTACCCTGAACCCTCTCACAAAGCTTGGTCAAAATAAGATCGAAACTGTTAAAGCTGACCTTGCCATGCGACCTTGACGTTTGGCCTTTCCATGAGGACTTCAAATAAAATCTGATTGCTTTCAAAATCTAAATTCTTTATTCTCACCTTACCCTGAACCCATACATGAAGTCGGGTCTGTATTGGATAAAAACTGTTTAAGCTGACCTTGCCACGAGGCCTTGGCCTTTGACTTACTGTTCTCAACATCCGTCCCTTGGCTGACCCTCATCCCCTTCACCAAGTGCGGTCCATATCAGATCAAAAGTGTTTTAGTTATTTTGTTAAGAAACAGACACAAAGATCGAATTTTCACCTTCCCCGTGACCTTGGCCTTTGATTGTTTGTATTTCAGACTGATTTACTTCGATCTTCCCTTAACTTGAACCATTTCACTAAGTTCATTCTAATCGGATAAAACTCCTTAAGTTGATTTTGCTAGTTCAAAGTTTGACCTAGCCATGTTGCCGTGAACTTTGATCCAATGTTCTCAAAGCAGTAAGTTTCGTCACTGGCAATCCTTCAGCCCTTTCAACAGGATTTGTTGAAGTCGGATGAAACCGTCTCAAGTTATTTTGTTCACCTTCTCACACACACAAACACATACAAGCCAGTAGTCAACGATGGTCAGCTCCAAGCAGACCAAGCTTTGTCAATGACTGTGAGTTTCGACTCGAAAAGTCATATATATATATATATATATATATATATATATATATATATATATATATATATATATATATATATATATATATATATATATATATATATATATATATATGCAAAGTTTCATTCAATTCCATCCACCTGCTGTGGAGCTAGGGAACTTGAAATTCACAAAATGGCCCACCAGAGGTACAACTTCTAGGTGGCGCTTCCGGCGACTGGAAGTGAGTTCCGACATTAAACGTCATTGTTGTATGGAGGTACTCTAGTGCAACATTCCCTCCAAGAATCATGGCCCTGGCTTGATAATCTTCGGAGCTTTAGCATTTTACACGAGCATAGATATTAGCTATTTTCACCGTTTTTGCATTTGATGGTCTTTGACTCCTGACCTGGCCAATGTAGCACATACGTGTACGATAGAAAAATGTGGTACTAGTCAATGTCCACAAGCATGAAAAGTTTCATTCAATTCCATTCAGCCGCTGCGGACCTAGGGGAACATTTTTGAAAACTGGTACTGGTTGCTAGGGACGCTGGGGCCAGTCGTCTTAGGGTTGCCACTCGAAAAATAGAGGAGAGAGGGGAAAAATGGATGGCCCACTTCCGATAGAGAATGGCCATAAGATTATGCCTAAAGAAGTCAGAACTTTTTACGCCCATTTGTAATACCACTACAGCTGAGAACATGAAGAGTACGAAAAAAAAGGTTTTTCTGCCGTTGCTAGGCAAAGAGTAGTTGCCTAGCAACCAAAACCTTCCAGACACAACTTGGTCATAGGCTAGTCACTGTGTCCAAGTTTGGTCAGAATCGGTTACTTCTGAGGAGTAGAAGCACCAGCCACAATTAGGAAAACAGGAAAGAAAACACAACTAACTGTAAGGGTAGCATGTAGCTGGTAGGCACACACACACACACACACACACACACACACAAACACACACACACACACACACACATATATATATTGTTACGGAACAGAGAAAGATAATGTACACTTTGAGTGAGAATACTAAAAATCACTACTGTCCCGTAAAGTTCCAGGTTCAAAACAAAGAGTTAGGTAAAATTACAAGTTAAAGTTTAATGCACAAACTAACAACAAAACATTCAGAACTCATAAGGATAATGTAATGGCAAAAACAGGTTAAATATATGGTTAACTGCAATAGCCTCTATTAACACGAAATTAGCAAGAGTAAATTTATCTAAGTCAGCCCTGATAAAATGAGATACCAGATAATACTCAGTGAATGCCAGATAAATAATTACAGATACAAACTATTATCAAAAATGACTGACATAAAGAACCCTACATGAATTACAAAAACTTCACTAGGCCTACAAATTAAACTTATGCTATACAGTACAAGAAAAAATGCAATAACAGTTATACTCAAATTACACACAGCTGCTAGATGGTTGGAGACTTCTTGAGCACTCACAATAATAATATCTGTACAGGGGAGGACAGAGATGTGAACAAAATGAGGAGCAGATCTAAGTGGCAATGATGCAGAGACTGAGCTCATTATATAGGAGCCAGGAGAGCTTGATACAACTTGTAATAAGGACGCGCAAATGAAGCGATGGGGACAAACGATCGACAATCCCGCACTGAATAACAGAAAGGACGACTTACTCTACTATAACGGTAGAAGGGGGGGGACTGAGGCAGAACACGCTCGTGATCAAACATGCAGCAACTGTGCGTTAAAATTACACAAAGGATGATGAAATCATAGGCTATGTAACAATATATATATATATATATATATATATATATATATATATATATATATAAAGTCCTACAAGTCTCTTACAATCATTTCCAACATATACCATGCAATGGGGCTCCAAATAAATGTCAGAAAAACAGAAATACTATATCAGAGAGAGAACACAACAGAGCCTCTTGCTTTTCAGATGAATGGAGAAAATGAAAAACAGATGGAGGATTTTACCTACCTTGGAAGTGTGCTCACAGAAAAACATAACACTGATGCAGAAGTCCTTGCACGAATCAGCCATGCTTTAACCTTTTTTGGGTGTCCCAAATCCGAGTCTTTGAAAACACGAACTTGAGAATCGAAACGAATGTATCAGTATATACAGATGTATTCCTCTCCACCCTCTTATACTCGTATGGTTCCGAATCTTGGACTACTTACCAGTGTCACATCGAACAGCTTGAATCTTTTCACATCCTGTGCTTACAGTGCATCCTAAGACTCACATGGAAGGATAAAGTCCCCCATTCATCAATCCTCCAGCAGGCAAAGACAACCAGCATGGAAACCATGCTGACTAAAAAGCAGCTTAGATGAGTCGGACACGTGTTCTGCATGCCTGAGCACTGCCTTCCCCACCAGGTTCTGTATGGCCAATATCTTGTAGCAATCGCAACCCAGGGGGATGGAAGAGATAATAAAGATCATATAATGACAACTCTGAAGAAATGTAACATCATACCAAAAGACCTCGAAACCAACACCTCTGACAGAAAACAATGGCGAGCCCTCTGCAGCAGAGGAACCAGCCATCTCGAAGAAGCTCAGAACCTGGCCACAGAAGAGCGTAGGCAATGGAGGCACAACCAGAGTTCTTCCAGCAAACCTGGACTTGACATGCCGATTGTGTGGTAAAATTTACAGATTCAGAATTGATCTGCACAGTCACACATGTTGGCACCAAACACTGAGAAACACACCAACTTAATGAGCATGGTAGTTGTCGTCTTCTATAGTAGAAGGACAGCTCTAAGTGAGTATATATGTAAGTGTGTGTGTGTGTGTGTGTGTGTGTGTGTGTGTGTGTGTGTGTGTGTGTGTGATGAATCAAGAGGATCAGCCGTGCATTACATCGACCCACCGATTCTGAACTCCGCATACATGTAACGCATCGTGGGGTTGTTTTAGCTGTAAAATCTGCTGTGTAAATCTGGCTACACATCCTCTAGTATTAATTTTATCTACGTAATACTAGTGTTGTTGTACGATATTAATGAAAATGTTCCTTCCCGACTCATGTACCGAGCCTTCAGTTGACTAAACCAACTACGAGTACATTGCTGGTGCCATATCGAGCTGGTGGGGAACTTCGGTACGGTGACCCGTCGTCAAGACAGGGTACAACAGGCTATCATCTCACCGATCTGGGTGTACCACGAATTAATGGTCCAAAGAGTATATGCATTAATATATATATATATATATTTATGGAAACGGGTTAGATCAGAACAGCTACGCCTTCTACTTTGGTACTGAGTATAATGTTGTACAGGTGACCGTGTTTGCATCGAACAGGATAACTCTTGCCGGGCGTGTCACTTCTGCTACGCTGACCGCTACAACGTGTGCAAGCAGTCCTGCTCTGACAACAGTGTCGCCCTCTACCCGGGAATGCTCAGCCAGTACTATGTCAGCGAGGCAGAACTGGTCTTCACGTAAGTCTGGGACTGTTTTCTTGTCAGCTTGGAACTTCTATTTTTCTTTTCTTTTTTTAAACTGAAATAGACATACGAGTATAGTAAGTTTTGGGTTGTACGGTTGTCACTAAACATTTATCTACTATGGGCTTAAAATCTGAGAAGGGAAGGTTCTGAGATTCATTTCCCCCCAGTTTAGGGGATTTCTTAATACCTCCTCTTTAGCCAATAATTTTTCATATCGTCCTTCAGTATTCTTTGATATGTTTAATTATATAAATCATGTAGCCATTAATATTATTTTGCAACACCTTTCCTTCAGTGATTTATTTCTCATAGAATAATGAATATTTTTTTTTTTCATATGATGAACTTAGCGAGGAATATTTCATAACCTCTCTTCGTCGTTGAAGTATTCTTCATATTACACCTTAACCCTTTCACTGTCAGGACGACTCTGATATTCTGTTCCAGCAAACGTTAGATGATTTTATTCTGGCACGTGAGTCATAGGAGCCTCAGGGTGTTATACGGGTACCGTTAACTCATTCATGGTCATGTTAACTCTAGTTTTCTGTTCAAGCTAACGTTAGATGATTTAGCTGAACTGAGAGTGACTAACTGTTTGAGTGCGCGAAACGAGGGAGAACATTACCTGACACGTCCATACCACGAGCAGCAGAAAACTATTATTCCGGAGAATAATAAGCTACCCGGGATCTACGCACTTTGTTGGAAAGCTTATGAAAAGTATTATGTTACTTCTTGGACTTCTCTCAAAACTCGCCACCATATTGCTGAAAAAGCCCAAATCCGTCAAACTGGGAAGCTGCGCACTTCGCTGGAAAACACTGAAAGGTAATAAGTGTTACTTACGTGACGTTTCTCAAAAGTCACTACAATAGTCCTAAACCAACAAATGTGAGAATGAGCACCAAGCAGCAGTAAAGCTACATTATTTTGGAGACTACTAACGCTACAACGGCTCAGTTCACTTCGATTGAAAACCTTTGAAAAAGTCATAGTTATTAGTCCTCTACCGATCACACTAATCGGGGACTATTGGATTGCGCGGTTCCGTCAGTACCTCAATACTTTCGTCAGTCCGTCCGCATTTAGTGTTCGCTCTGTAACTTCCACATGCGTGGACGGATTTTGATATAACTTCACACAGTTGTTCTATATCCCTTGGCGGTGCGTCGTGCGCAAAACCAGTCATCTACTCCCAAGGTCAAGGTAAAATCTGGGGCTCAAACAAGGTCGGGTGCTGATAAAGTCATATGCTTTATATACCCATATCGTGTACACATGACATACGTATTGGTATTATACCCACATTGTATACACAGTACATAGGTATGGTTATCATCCGGTAGGGGACTTTGTATTGCATGGCAGTACTGTACCTGATGAGGTTGTCAGGCAATAATATTTCTCAAATTTCGCCATAATATTGCTGAAGATAAGCATCAAGATGAGCGCTTAACCTGGTTAATTAGGAAACTATATCTGGTACAATGGACGTACGTGCATCGTTGGAATGTTTATGAAAAAGTCAGATTTGTTACATAAGTGGCTTCTCTCAATCTTTGCTATTATTTGGCTGAATAGTATCATAAATAGCCTTGGTACCAAAACTAAGTTATCTACGGAACTATTAAAGAACCAGATGACCTAATTACATCATTGTAAAGCATTATGTAAGTGAAATAGGCGTCATTTAAAGGGCTGCCCTCAAAAGTCGCGAACATATTATAGTAAAGAGCCCAGCCCTGCAAAATATATATATATATATATATATATATATATATATATATATATATATATATATATATATATATATATATATATATATATATATATATATACTGTATATATACATATATATGTATATATAGATAGATAGAGAGGTAGATAGATATATAGACATGGAGCCTCTGTGGTGCAGTGGTAAAGTGTGCAATTTTATACGCTGAAGAACGAGAGTTCACGCCCCGCCAGGGTAATAAACTTTGGGAGCGTTCTTCCGGCCACGTACTGCTTGACGGACGTAAGGAGTGTTGTGGTTGAACCAGTGTCGCATACTATAAAGTTTCCTTGCACCCAGTCACCTTGCGCAGGCCAATACACTTGGTTCACAGACTACACACACATCCAAAGCCACTCCAACACTACAGTCACACTTGCAAGCAGTTCTCACCCTACATACAGTCTCTAACAGACAGCATAAGCCGCTTGGCAGAGATACATTGGCTGTATCGTTCCCACTTGGGTTGGGATAGGCCGGTCCTGCAGTGGACACTCAAACGCTGCTGTTGATATATATATATATATATATATATATATATATATATATATATATATGAACACAAAAACTGAGTCAGGTGAGTGATCCACCAACTTCCCATTCTTTGGAACTGCGGATCCAAAGTCCGTAAGCTGACAATACGCACCCATGATGAAACAAGATGGATCATTTCAATATCAGGCAAGCGGGAGGCACAATATTTTAGCTGAAACAAAAGAAGAAGCGGTGCCAAGGCACAGCAAGCCCGTCCCTGGCAGCTATTTCAGTGCTGACGTACAAACAACAGGATACTTAGTGAAAGAAGTCACATATGAAATTTGGAGTAAATCGGATGAAAAATGACGATTTTTTGCCCATTTGAAATTTTAGGCTTGACCTACCTGGCACTGACCCCCCTACCGCTAACTTTTTTTTTTTTTTTTTATGCGAGGAAGAAGGAACCAAAGGCCATGAGCCCGCAGTAACAGTTCCCTCCAAGAGAAAAACAAAATACAATAGAGAGCCAAATTCAAGATCCGATCATTTTGAGATGCCTGGACACACTGCGTTTGAAAGACTGGAGATCATAGGCAGGAGGAAATACAGACAGAGGGAGACAGTTCCAGAGCTGACCTGTTGCATGAATGAAAGACTGGGAGTAACGGTTAACTCTTGCATTAGAGAGTTGGACAGAAAAGGGATGAGAGTTTGCTGCCAGACGGGTGCTACGCGCCCGTCGTAGAGGTGGAGGAATGCAAGCAGACAGTTCAGAGGAGCAGTGACCATTAAAGTAGCGATAGAAAAGAGATAAAGATGCAACAGTGCGGCGAAGAGACAGAGGTTGAAGGGAGTCAGTAAGAGGAGGAGAGTTAATGAGACGAAAAGCCTTTGACTCCACCCTATTGAGAAGAGCTGTATGTGGGGAGCCTCCCCACACATGAGAGTTGTACTCCACACACGGGCGGATAAAACCCCTGTATAGAGTCAACAATTGTGCAGGGGTAAAGAAAGAGCGGAGTCGGCTTAGCACACCCAATCTCTTGGAAGCAGATTTTACAAGAGATGTAATATGATCTTTCCAAGATAAGTCCCGAGTAAATGAAACCCCCAGCATGTTCAAGGATGATGCAGGATTAATCTGAATATTATTAAACATTAGTGGGTATACCTGTGGAAGATTTTGTCGGGTTGATAGGTGTAAGAACTGAGTCTTAGAAGCATTAAAGACAACCATATTATTTTTACCCCAGTCAGAGATATGAGCCAAGTCAGACATTAGGTGTGCCATAGCCTCATCCCTTGTTTCTTGAAGTAACTGTTGAGATGGGCGTTGCGGGAACCGAATGGAAAGGTGAAGGGTGGAGTCATCAGCGTATGAGTGGATAGGGTTAGATGTACAGCTTAGAAGATCATTGATGAATAAAAGGAAGAGAGTTGGTGATAGGACAGAGCCCTGAGGAACACCACTGTTGATAGATCTAGGAGAAGAACGATGGCCGTCTACGACAGCAGCTATAGAACGACCAGAAAGGAAGCTAGCGATGAAGGTACAGATAAAAGGATAGAAACCGTAGGAGGGCAGTTTGGAAATTAAAGATTTATGCCAGACTCGATCGAAAGCCTTTGAGATGTCAAGTGCAATGGCAAAGCTTTCGCCAAAGTCCCGAAAGGAGGATGACCAGGAGTCTGAAAGGTAGGTGAGAAGATCGCCAGTGGAGCGTCCCTGACGGAACCCATACTGACGATCGGAAAGAAGGTTGTGATAGGAAAGATGCCTTAAAATTTTTTTATTAAGAATTGACTCGAAAACTTTTGAAATACAGGACGTTAAAGCAATTGGACGATAGTTGGAGGGTTGGGAGTGGTCACCCTTCTTTGGGACTGGCTGAATGAGAGCAAACTTCCAGCAAGAAGGAAAGGTACAAGTTGACAGACAAAGGCGAAATAGTTTGCTTAGGCAGGGTGTAAGCACAGAAGCACAGTTTTTGAGAACAACAGGAGGGACCCCATCAGGCCCATATGCCTTGTTAGTACTGAGGGGTGACCCCCTGATTCTTTTACATTTTGGGGGCCTATAGTCTGGGCCTTGGCCCAGTTTGGCCCAAAATTTTATCAGGTGATCAGAAGGTTATAACCCATCATCCCTGTAATTTTAATCAAAATCCCACCAGTAGTTTTCACGTAAAGTTGTTAACAAAGAGACAGGCAGATACTCAGACAAACAAACAAACAGACAGGCAAACCGAGTGAAAACAATACCAGTCCCCGAGTAATTTTTTTAAACAATTTTACCAAACAAAGGAAATATCCCTCGTACTGAACGTGTTTAAAGGCTGTATATAATCCCATCGGTTGGAAAAATCTTTATAAATCTAAACAGAGAATTAAAAAGAAAACAAACGTCAATAGAGTAAAAATATTAAGTACCGTATTCCGGTGAGGCATGTTTCATGTTCTTCTCGCTCTTTCCATACAATTTCTTCAGCTCTGGAGAGACTTTCCGATGGGAAAAAGGATAGGAATATGATGTTCATTTACCCCATCATTACAAGAAATCTCCCTAATCATGAATAAAATCGTTTGGAGGTAGCAAGAATAGAGTAAGAGACACATCACCGTATTGAAAATGTTAAGGCAAGTTACAGCATTGTTTGTTTGGTCAAGCGGTAGCGGGATGCTGTTTGGTTGATCAAGCGGTAGTGGGATGTACTGCCGACCATCTTATCCTTATGTCGATCCCAATGGAGGTAGGAATGACTTTCATGATCTGAATTTAGCAACCCCTTGTCAAATGACTTTAAAATTAAGCTTCACCATATACTGTTTTGGTAAGTATAATTAGTTCACCTATCACGTGGATGGAGACTATTGTTTTCGCTGGAATTATTATTATTATTCCCGCCTCAGACTCTCCCGACGATTCTAGGAGAATTGGTGACAGCACGAGGAATCTGAAGGGCCCAGGTTATGTGTCCTGGCATAGGCCATTGCTGATAGAAAAAAAAAAAAAAATCCTTTATACTCGTAGGCAGTGGAAGGGTATGTCAGAAATAGTTATGTCGGTATTATGTTGTGGAAGAGCTAAGTTGGTCGTGTCTACTGAAGATTTCAATACAGCCAGCACAAGGAATCTGAATGGCCCAGGTTATGTGTCCTGGTATTGGCCATTGTTGATAGAAATAAATATTCCACATCACCCTAGTGGGGTCAAGGTCATTGTAAGAAACAGTAGATGGAAACTAGTGGCTATCCACAGGACAGTTACTGAGTCCTAGTTAGTGACTATTGTTTTTGCTGGTATTATTATTATTCCCACCTCTGAGTTTCGCAACGAATCCAGAAGAACCGGAGACTGCGTGAGGAATCTGAAGGGCCCAGGTTATGTGTCCTGGCATGAGTCATTGCTGATAGAATTTAAAAAAAAAAAAAAATCCAAATCCTTTATACCCAGTGGAAGGACATGCCAGAAAGAGTCATATCAGTATTATGTTGTGAACGAGATAAGTTGGTCCTGTCTACTGGAGATACGACCTGCACAAGGAATCTGAATGGCCCAGGTTATGTGTCCTAGTATGGGCCATTGCTGTTTAAAAAAAATCCAAATCTCCCCAACTGGGTCAAGGTCATTTTACGAAACAGTAGGTGGAGGCCAGTGACTGTCTTCAGGACAGTTACAGAGTTCTGGTTATTATTATTATTATTATTATTATTATTATTATTATTATTACTACTACTACTACTACTACTACTACTATTGTTGTTGCTGGTATTGTTTTCCTTGTCTTAGTTGTTATTGTTATTATTATTAATATTATGGCTGCTGTTGTAATAGTATTGCAGGGTTTATTGATATGAAATATTACCTACTGTGTTCAGTATTTCTATTTTCTCTTATGAAAGGAGACCTCTCTCTCTCTCTCTCTCTCTCTCTCTCTCTCTCTCTCTCTCTCTCTCTCTCTCTCTCTCTCTCAGCAGCGTCAGAAGCACGAAAGTTCGTTACAGTCACTGTACTTTACATGACTTACGACATTAGCGTGGTGGGAAACGACACTGAGTGTCCTATGCTGTCTGTTCTAGAAATTGCATTTTTCTTTGACAAAGCATGAAGAAGTAAGGGACTGACGATGAAAGGAATTGAGAGAGGGGATGATAACTGAACGATAAAACAAGGGAAATAATGTGGAAGGAAGAGAAAAGTGCGAGAAGTTAAAAGACACTGAAGGGAGAATGGAAACTATATTCCATATTTTTTTATCTTGTCGAAGTTGAGCAACATTCACAATTATTCTAAATGTTGAACTGTAATTCGGTGAACCTTGAAAGGATATAGAGGTGAGTTGGTATAATTCTGTTTTAAATTATAATTTCCGTCTTCTAAATATTTTATAACATAACTGTCTCTTACAATATGGGATTAACGTTTTCCCCCGATGGAAAAACGAAGTTGAGAATGGCAGAGACATATCAATAAAGTTAAATGTAATCCTTCAGGAGAAAGAGTTGCATTCTGTTTCCATCAGTTATACTCATCAGTCAGCTGCCGTTTGGAGCAGAACATATTCGCCATGCAGGAAAATTAAAGCTGACTCAGTTTCACTGAACACAGAACAGATGTTCAAAAGATCATAAGAAAATCAGTTGCCCCGTCGTAAGCAGCGTGTTTACTACGAGAATACCGGAGTAAAGTAACAAAAGACAGGAGTCAGAGGCAACACCGGTCAAGCTCATGATTATTTTCATAAGAATGATCCGTTTCAAGAGATTCAAATTGCTTTCCTTTTTCATTCTTATAGAGTCCAATGCATTACTTGTAAAGGCTAAAAAAGAGGAAAGCTTTCCCTCATCCTTCACACTATCTGGTTAATCCAGGAGGAAAAAAAAAAAATGCTTGTTTGAATAATCATGGAAATTTTATAGGAGAAGCAGAAGTGGAACAACTGTGCACTATGTAATATCTACTCTACAGATCTGTAAAAGAAGTCATAGCCTGGAAACCTTCTCAAGTTGGCCTAATTCGTGCTAGGAAGGGTTTGTAGAGAAGAGATGAGACGTAATATCTACTCTACAGATCTGTAAAAGAAGTCATAGCCTGGAAACCTTCTCAAGTTGGCCTAATTCGTGCTAGGAAGGGTTTGTAGAGAAGAGATGAAACGTAATATCTACTCTACAGATCTGTAAAAGAAGTCATAGCCTGGAAACCTTCTCGAGTTGGCCTAATTCGTGCTAGGAAGGGTTTGCAGAGAAGAGATGAGGTGCATGTGATAATTTCTTGTGTGTGTGTGTGTGCATTTGGAGTCTATGTTTTTCCCCCCAGAATATAACTCATTAGTCGATTTACGTCCAGGCACCTACTCCCTGCTAGGTGAAGAGTATATAAATCTTGGATAGTCTCCAGCAATTCCAAAAACCCAGGAATCGAACCATGGTTCTATCGCATTCAAAGCAAGCGTCCAGCCACTACAACACCGTCGCTCTTGTTTTTTTTATTTATTTATTTTTTGTTTTAAGGCAGAGTTAAGTTGTCTACGATTTCAGCACTTACATTTCTTCCTGTATAAAAATTGTATTTACATTGCCATCCTTTTATGATACTGTCACACTCCCCTTCATTACTAAATTGTTTTTCTAGTGTATTTCAAAAAAGACTGGGTTTTTCTTTACATTCCTTCACTACTCTGACATTAAATTCATCACGTGTATATAACTGACTGGATGGTTTGTAAAGAGCTGATTAACTTTAGTATAAATCGCCTGCAAAAAGTAATTAATTTTCACTTACGTTTGCCCTCCGGTGAATGTATTTTAACTTTCTGGGGTACTGAATTAGCTTTATTTTAATCTGTAATCAATGATAAAAAAGCATCTGTTTAATATAGTGCACCTTTCTGAATCATCTGTCGTGTGGGTAACATACATTTTTATGACCCATAATTCATCTTTACCCCTCATTCAGTTAATCTGAAAAAGTAGTTATCGTTAGTCTTTTGATTCATTATCTACCTTGACTTCATAATCTCTTTAGACTTCCTTACCCCCTCATTAACTAACTCACTGAGATGATCGTATTTACGAGTATATTTAAGACTTCTTTTATATAAACCACTTTCCGTCTTTAAGAGATACCAATTGATTATTTTTTCCACTTGGTACACTGCCCTCAGTTCTGAATAGCGTTTTGCGAATATGCTTAATATTTGCCCTATTAACTACAAAGGGGAAATCGTTGTTCTAAGTCAGTATCAGACTGACATCAGTGCTCCCTGCTGCCTCTTGTCTCACCCCTTCCCTCTTGTACCCACAGTAAAGGAAAGAGGTAGGAGTGGAACCACCGAGGGATGGAAGGTGGGTTGAGGGAAGGGTAGCTCGGGAGGAGTCGTGTATGTTTTTCAAATAACTTTTCGCTGATATTATTATGACTGTTTTATGCTGTCATTAAATCTACGTCTTATTTTATATGTTTGCGTATGTGTTAATCTGTCTGTCTGTCTATCTGCCTATTAGCCTATATATCTGTCAGTTTGTCTGTCTGTCCATCTATCAAAGAATCTCAGTTTGGGAATCTATTACGTGATCCAGCTATCTGTAATGGAAGGTAATAATAAATACAGCCCCAGGTATTTCTATACCCTAACAACCCCTTCCTGCTTTCCTGTTCTTGTCTTAGACCCAGAACTTAATTACAAACTAATCTACAACATGTGCTATCGAGGGAACCAAGATTTTTGTTTGCTTTATTTGTACTCGTGACCTACCCACACCAGGCTACACCACACTACATCGTTCTTCTCACACACTCATCACCCCTGACGCAGCAGGTGTATGATGATATACTAGCTACTCACCCCTTCTATTCACCTACATTGCTCTACCAAGCCTCTCAGCTGACTTACATGCTTCACTATCTCCCTCTCTTCCACTTTCTCTCTCCCTCCTTTCCTTTACCTCGTCTCCCTCCCACCCTTCTTCGGTCTCCCGTCCTCCTCATTTTCCCTCTCTCTTACTTTCTTATTCTTTTTACCTCTTTCTTTCGTTCCCAGTCTCTTCCTTCGCCTTCTCTCCCCTTTACCTCTACTCTTTCCATCAATCTTCCTGTCTTCTCTTTTCCTTTCCTTTCTTCATTTTCTCTCCCTACCTCCTTCATACAATCGCACTCCCCTCTCTCTATTACTACTGTTTCTCCCCCATGCCTTCTCCCCATTTACCTTCATAATTCTACCTCCCTCTCTCCCATCTGCCCTCACCTTTCCTCCCTCTCCCCTCCCTGCCTTCTGTTGATACTGCTCGTGTTTCCTTTGATCTCTCACTCTCCCTAACATCACACACATCCACCCACTATCGTCATCGCTTAAAAATCTCTCTCTCTCTCTCTCTCTCTCTCTCTCTCTCTCTCTCTCTCTCTCTCCCAAACTTCATTTTCATTCTGAACCCTTTCAATCCGATGCCGTCCTTTTTTTCTTTGCTTCTTTACGTCAGTTTAATTTAGCATAGTAAAAGACATCAGTGCAGGAGTTACTGGTCTGACACCTCCAGTCTGAAAGTTCCTCCAAAACATAATAACATCGTTTGGAAATAGCGGAACTTAACCTAAAAAAACTCCCCTGACTGAAGGGCTTCAGGTTATCTTGCCAGTTTTGATTGGAGGGATTTATGGCTGAACGAGTGGGCGAGGTGGGTAGCCCTCTTATTTAAACCCTTCACTACGATGACGTTTCACCAATCCCATCTGACTACAGGGCAGAAAATTTTAAGCAACTTGCAATAGTTTTGTAGCTGCGAAAGACACTGTCAATGTTCTCAGCTGAAGAGATCCTTCCAAAGTAGAATAAAATCGTCTATTTGCTGCAAGAGTGAATTCAAGAAACGTCCATGGCTAAGCTGGGCTCTCTCCAACCAATAAAATCGACTGATGTAGCTGGTACAAAATTAGTGTGCCTCAAGGTTAACCCCTGAACTACGGTTTATGTTTACAGTTTATTCTATTGCCGCAAAACTTCCTCTCTCTACCTCCTCCCTTCCCCAATCTGTTTTTTTTTTTCTTACTTTCTCTGATTGCCTCTACTTCCCTTCATGTTTTCTTCCCTAGCTACACACCTACTTTCATATCTTTCTTATCTTCCCTTCTCTCCTTCCTACTTTCCTTTCTCTTCCTTCTCTCCAGCCTCTTGTCTCCTTTCCTCCCATTCCTCATTCTCTGCCCATTCCTTCCCTCCCTGCCTTCCTCTCTATCGCACTTCTCTTTCCCTCCCTTCCTCTCTCCCAAACTTTCTTCCCTAACTCCATTACCTTCCTTCTTCCATCCCTGCCTCCCTCCAGTTCTCTCGTTGTTCTCATTTCCTCCCTCTCTCCCTAGTTTCCTTATCTTCCACTACCTTCTTGTTTTCCCTCCCTCTCTCTCTCGCTCTCTCTCTCTCTCTCTCTGCTTCCCTCGATCCCAACTTTCCACTTTTTCCACTACCTTCGTTCCTCTCTCCCTCCCCTGCCTTCCTACGTCCCCCTTTTCCTTTCTACCCCCCTTCCCTCCTCCTGCCTCCTTCTCTCGTTCCCTCTCTCGCCACCTCCTCGGTTATAATAACTTGTTAATTATGTCCATTAGTGAGCACCTTCGATCCTCCGAGTCAGTTGCAGAGGGAGGGAGGGGGTAGGGGGAGCGAACGAAAGGGTAGATGGAAGGGAAGGATGAGGGAGATGGGAAGGACTGTAGGAAAGGACGGAACAAGAGGAGAAGGAGGAAAGTGATAAATAGATGAAAAGGGAGGAGGAAAAGGAAAGTAAAAGAGAAGGAAGATAGGAGGGAAAAAGGCAGGATGGGAGGGAAGGAGGGGGGGAGGAAACGAAAGGGTAGATAGAGGGGAAGGATAAGGGAGACAAGAAGGACGGAAAGAAAGAACGGAACAAGAGGAGGAGGAGGAAGGAGAGAAATAGATGAAAAGGGAGGAGGATAGAGAATGTAAGAGAGAAAGAAGATAGGAGGGAAAAAGGGAGGATGCGAGGGAAGGAGAATGGGTGGAAAAGGGAGATGGGAGAGAGGGAAGGGGAGAGGAGAAGAAAGGTAGGATAGAAGGAGGGGGAACTGAAGAAGTTGGGGAAGAGAGATAATGGGAAGGAATACGAGTGCAAAAATTATCCAAGTAAAGCGAACAGCAACAGACGTATGGGTCTGTATGAGGCTGATTACTGCAATAAATACTATAACTATGACATTTCTTCAATGGGTCGAAGATAAGGACAGAAAATCACCAAGTCTCCTCCATCCACCAATCCCTTCAGCCAAAGTCAGCAGGAAAAAAGTCCGACGGACCACTATGCTGCATAGAAAAGGAAAAAGTGAATGGGGACGCTGATTTCCACATTATCATTACGCTACGTCAATCTGTAGGTGATCATCAACGCTGAACGTGGAACGATGTTCCGCTGTTACTATCCATCCAACCATCCATCATTCAATCCTCTGTCGCCTCACGACGAGCGTGGGAGCCAGGGGCGAGGCTGGTTGATCCTGGCATTTAAGATGAGAGTGACCAGCCCCACTCATCCCTGAGTGGGATTACGTGAGCAATAAACCCCAACTACCCTGGCTCAATCCGATTGGAGCACCTTACTAACCCACCAGGCGCCATAATTTGGTTATGTGGTTACCACCCAGCATAGTAAATGATTTCCTGGTGTACAGGAAACCATTTGATTTGTCACACAATGTAGAGTCACCCATAGGCAGAAGAAATAGGAAAAGAATGAAAGACAGAAGAGGGAGTGTTAAGTCACCCGTAGGCAGAAGGAAGAGGAAAGAATGAAGGAAAGACAGAACAGGAAGGAAGGAAGGAAGAGAGGAAAGGGCAGACACCCAAAGCAGCACTACATCGAGTGAGTGGATGGTGAGTGCCCCCACCTACCACAAATCCACTGTTACTACAGTCTCCATAATCTTAAAAAAAGGAACATAATTTGTCAGATTTTCATATAAATCAGCTATGTGTACATTTAGCTGAGGATTAGAAACTAGATTATCCGAGCGACTTTTAAATGTTATTTTACCGCGGTCGACCACATTTTTTGCATATGTTTATAACCGTACTAAAAAATTGTTTGGCTTCATTACACTTCGGACCTATTGCCAATTCTTATTTTATATCATCACATCTCGTGTAAGTCGACTGATCTACTGTAAGGTACAAATCAACTGACATGTTATTGCGGTCACTGAAATCTCTCGTAGTCTGCGCTTTGATAACAGACTTAGCTCTTCGAAAAGTTTCATCGCATGGATCGTTCCTTAGTGTGGGTTATATTTCTGTTGCACTTCGTTTTATTCTGAAATTTTCCATATATTTTCTGTACTATGCCTATCGAAACTGAACACAAAACTCCATATGTGGGCGTACGAAGGAAGGGGAGAGGTAGGAAAAGATGGAAGAACGGCAGGAAAGAGAAATTAAGAGAAGGAAGAAAAAAGGGAAAGGGAGAGGGAGGTGAGAAGAAAAGGTTGAGAGAAGAGCTTTGTGACTATGGAGGAGGACAGGGTTGCAAAAGGGAAGAGAAGAAGTAAGGAAAAGGAAGGAACAGAAGCGAGGGAAGGGAGGTGAAAGAAAAGGAGAGTGAGCAGATGAAGAAAGGAAAGAAAAGAGAGAAGGAAGGAAAAGGAAAAGATGATATTAAAGAAATATCACAAAAATAGACAGAGAAAACCGGCGAATGAAAAAATGTGATGGAAGAGAAAAGAAAATGGGAAAGGGAAGGATGACGTTATATGTGAACAGTGAATAAAAAAAAAAAAAAAAAAAGGGAGGGAAGAAAAGAAGGAGGGACGGCAGAAACAGGTACTGCAAGAAAGTGGAAAGAGAAGTGAAGGACAAAGGGAAAAAAGGTGAGAGAAAGGAGAAACGATAAGTAACTTCAGGTAATGAAGGGAAGTGTACGTACGACAGGGTGGAGATAATAAAATGATGAAGAACGGCTTGAATACTGTAGGTTATGGACAGTAGACTAGGACAGAAATCTAGTTAGAAGGACGCAGGGATGTAAAGAGAGAGACAGAAACTCTAGAATGAAGGATAACAATGATAATGGTTGAAGAAAAATAAAGTGGGTAAGCGTAAGAATGGAATGTGAAGTAGAGGGGGGGGAGGAGAAAGAAAGAAATGTAACTGGTAAGCAAGAGAGTGGAAAATAAACTAAGAAGGAAGGAAGGAAGGAGGGACGAGAAGAGAGGATGATGGAAGGAAGAACGTGAAAGAGATGAAACATGGGAGTGGGAGGGATAATGCGAGGGAAGAAGGAAAGACGGTAGCTGGGTAGGTAAGTTGATAGCTTGAGAACGGGGAAACTCAGAGGGAAGGAGGAAGACAAGGAGATGTAATGAAGGCATAGGAATGAGGAAAGATTAAAAGAAAGGCTGAAGGGAAAAAAGTAAGAGAAATGAGGATGAGAGGAAAATTACCAAGAAAGTAGGGAGCAAAGTTGTGAATATGAGTGAAGGACGAACATGAGAAAGGGACAAAGGCCTTTAAGAGACGATAGTAACATGAAAAGTGATAATAATAATGAGAGAAACAATCGCAATATATGAGAAAGGGAGGAAAGATGGGCATGAAGAAAGAATCTGAATCAAAATAAAAGAGAGAGAAAATGAATGGGAGTCTGAGAATGGAGATGGGATAGAAGGTGTAAGAAGAAAGAAAGGAAAGGCAAGAATTAAGGAAGGATAAAGACTACAAGAAAAGAGGGTGAGAGGAGAGAGTAGGGGAGGAAGAAAATGTAAAATTAGTGTCTGAACGATGAAAAGGAAGAAAGAAGATGGTGGAAGATGGAAGATGAGAGCACAGGGAGACGAAAAGTTGTAAGGAAAGAGGGTGAGAGGAAACATGAGAGGATATGTAGGAGGAAACGCTGTAAGGTGGGGAATGGAGGGGGGAAAGTGGGAATTAAGGAGGAGGAAGGAAATTTATATGAATGGAGCAAAAGTGAGAATTTGAGAAGGAATATAGAATGAAGGAAGGAGACTGTTATCGATGTACCTCTTGGTAGGCTGGTAAGTGGGGAAGGGGGGGGGGTAGAAAAGGAAGAAAGTATGTAGAACTGGATTAATCAGTAGAGAGAGAGAGAGAGTGGAATGGAGAGCGTCAATATTTGCTAACTTTTTTCTTCCTGTGTCGCTTGTCATTTGTATTCTCTCTCTCTCTCTCTCTCTCTCTCTCTCTCTCTCTCTCTCTCTCTCTCTCTCTCTCTCTCTCTCTCTCTCTCTCTCTTCTCTACGAACCTCACCACACAAAGGATCAGTATAATTTATGCACATCACGCTATGAATAACATTTACATATTGCTTCTGTATACCCTTCAGCCAGTATATGCATCTAGACCTGGATGTGTGTGTGTGTGTGTGTGTGTGTGTGTGTGTGTGTGTGAAGGTTTATGGGCATGTCATGTCTGTGTACGAATATGAATGTAAACATAAGTTTGTTTTTCGGTCTAAAGTTTGTTTATATATGTGTATATGCATGTGTACGTGAGAATGTACAACTTTGCTTCGTATGAGCATATTTAATTACATGTTTATGTGCGTATGTATATTGATGCATATGTGTGCTTGGTTTTAAAGTGTGTAGATTTATATTCTGTATGTACAAGTTTGTTTCTGTACATATATGTGCAAATGTGGGTGCATGCACATATACATATAGTTATGGGCAAGTGTAAAATATGTACGTTTATGTGAAGCCGCAGATATATATATGTTCATGTCAGTGGTAATATGCATGCATGTATCGATCATCTGGCGTCAATATTCAGTTTGTGGAAGCCCATCTGTTTTTCTTGGGATGTACAGTACACTCCGCCAGTCCAAGTACGTCGTAATACCTGTATTATGCCATCTCTTGACAATCTTATTCACCTCAGTGTAAAACATCTCGAACTAGAGCATTAGATGTAGTCTTCATTAACTCCTTCACTGTTAGGATGCTCTCTAAAACCAAATAAAGTCGCCTGGTGTCAGCAAGAAAAAAACTACAGATATCATTACCAAGTTGATAGTTTTTCTCTGAAACTCGTTGATTTTTTAACGATTACATACAAAAAGAAAACTTGGATACAGATAGACTTAGTCTCTGATAACTTAGTCTTTGAGGGAATATTGCATCACCAGCGAATAGGCCTAACCTAGTCCCAGGTTGTCTCTTGAATATAAATGCTCCAGGCGTAGTCAGTTTACATAATTCCCTATCTTGTATTCCGTGTTGGTTAACCTCTGATGACCGTATTCATTATAACACACACACACACACACACACACACACACACACACACACACACACACACACACACACACACACACACACAAAGCTAAGGGATTACTTCCTTGACTACATATTACCTTTATAGGGTTTTAATTTAGCCTACTATTTTCTGGAGAAATCTAGAAGATAACAATGTTCAGAACTGTCGCAGTTAACGTTTTGGCCGAGAATAAGAATTTAGTATTTCATTCCAGCTTACAGGTACGATTTTATGCCTGTCAAAGATATTAACATAAGTCAGAGGGTAAATGCATGTCACTGATTACTTGTATTCATTAGCTAACCCTTTTATTACGAGGGGTGAAAGGCAAGAACATAATAAGACTGTCGTACTGCAACTTTCAACGGAATGTATAACTAACCACAACACACTTCTTTTTTTTCTTTTTCCTTACGCTGGGGAACATCGTTTTTCGGTAATAAGGATTAAATTCACAAAGGGGGACGTACTTAATTTGTCATACAGTAGTGACCAATAATATTTTTACACACTGTTTGCTTCACAAGTAATGAAGTGAGACTACAACCCTTCCAGCTTGCTTTAATATTTGGTTAAGGTGGCAAGATCTAATTAGGTTCTCACACAGTTATAAGACTGCTTGAAGTAATTATTTGCCATAACTGCCTACTGACTGTACTCCTTTTAGCCCAAGGACTTTTTTCTTTGTTCTACTCCTAAGTATAAGCGAGTTAAATGAACTTAGGAAGGATCTCCATTATTGCAAAGAATTTATGAGGGCTATTATCCAACCCCTAAATTCGAAAAATATATCCCAAAGTGAAAATTCTCGTCTGAAGACAATTTTCGCAGAAAATGCGTCATCGGACTGAAGTTGCCAAACCAGTACGAGAACAATAGTCGAAAATATCTTTTTGATTACTCTGGCAAACTTTTCCCTGGGTTGGTCTCCCGCGATCACTGGGGAATTTTAGTAGCCTGTCCTATCACTTCGGTAAAGCCTTGGGATCCCATCACCAAGTGACGTCTCTGGTTCTGTTCTGTAGGGCAGTATTCTTTTGTTTATTTCAACTGTAAGGCTTAGATACAGCCTTCATTAGTCCCTTCACCACCACGGGGCTCACCTTAACTGACTATATTTTTGTGGCCGTACCAAAGATAAAAACTCTCTCTCTCTCTCTCTCTCTCTCTCTCTCTCTCTCTCTCTCTCTCTCTCTCTCTCTCTCTCTCTCTCTAAAACAGCTTTTTGAGAGATATGAAACAGCATCAGTTAGACTTACCAGTATTAATAGCGTCTCTATCTTTTATATACATTGTATAACAGCGTAAAAAATACGAAAGCAAGAGTGGCCTTTCCTATGGCAATTTTACGCGTAGATCACAAAAACAACACCCAGTGTTGTGTGTGACTCACCAGTATCTTGTAAATGATCAACCTATATGTAACGCTATTTACCCCAAGGTACCTTGTGTGCTAAGTCACGAATAGTTCCTATCTCGAGTGCTTCATTATCGTTTGTTCAAAATTCTAACTTGATTTAGATCATCTAATTTTTATTTCTTTTTTACAGGTGACATTGATATTACTTAAGCAATAATGCAATGCACAGAGAATGCAAGAATTCTCCAGACAGCTTTTGTTATATATGCGGATCGCTGACACTGAAACAATATAAAAGACGCTTGACTCACCACGTGAAGAAACTATATGAGCTGTACTTCGGATGTTAGATTGTTAATCAGGACAAACGATGGGCACCTCATATTTGCTGTGTCAGGTGTACAAGTTCACTTTCGGCATGGGTCAAAGGCACTGGTCCTGGTCTCACATTTGGTGTGCCAATGGTCTGGAGAGAGCCGAAGGACCATTCAACTGATCGCTACTTCTGTTTAACAGATATCACAGGTAAGTATTCTTCCCTCTATGTTCCTTGTCAGTTAGAATTTTCTCACAAGACATCTCATTTTTTTCTAAATACAAAATAAGTGCTATATGATGTTTTTCTTTTCTCACTACAGATCGCAACCGGAAGGGCAAAAAAAGCTATTGTCTACCCAGATCTTCAGTCTGCTACTCACCCTGTCAGACATTCGAGTGATATACCTGTTCCTCAGCCACCATCTGAAATACCGTGATCTAATCCTTATTAAACAACAGCGAACTCCTAGCCTTCCGTCTGCAAGAATGGAATCTGTTGGATAAAGCTGCGCGGATTACAACATTCAGCAAGCGCTCGTCACATCTGCAGCAATTCTACTGTATGGAAAACCTTTGTTTTTCCAGTGACATCAGAGGACTCTTTGATGCTCTTGAATTGAGCTATGAACCAAGCCACTGGGGGTTGTTTATTGATGCATCTCTTTACAGCATTA
The DNA here is from genome assembly GCF_032717465.1 of Coenobita brevimanus. Taxonomy (NCBI): domain Eukaryota; kingdom Metazoa; phylum Arthropoda; class Malacostraca; order Decapoda; family Coenobitidae; genus Coenobita; species Coenobita brevimanus. The sequence goes on from NC_137054.1 coordinate 37,246,769, forward strand.
AAGCTGTTTTACTGCACATTGGAAACACCATGCCATCCTTTCCAATTGCTCACTCAGTCATTTTAAGAGAGACATATGAAAATCTTTCTTTCATTCTAGATCTTATAAATTACAGTGAGCATGAATGGCTTATCTGTACAGATTTGAAAGTTGTGGCCAATCTTAATGGGTTACAAACTGGCTATACAAAATTTGTGTGCTTTCTGTGCAAGTGGGACAGCCGAGCAAGATTAGAACATCAAGTACGCTTAGTATGGCTACCTCGGGATTCACTGATACCCGGATCTCACAGTGTTATTCATGAACCACTAGTAATGAAGAAAAAAATCATTTTGCCAGCTCTCTATACAAAACTGGGCCTAAAGAAACAGTTTGCCAAAGCTCTGCAGCATCATAAGCCATGTTTCCAGTACCTCAAGGGGAAATTTCCCAAAATAAGTGATACTAAAATTAAAGAAGGCATATTTGTCGGCCCTCAGACTCGTCAACTTATGACTGACAAGGATTTTGAATTAATGGTGGATGAAACTGAGTTAGCTGCGTGGTGTGCATTCAAAGGCGTGTGCAATGGACTACTGGGAATGCATTAAGAGGGCCAACGTAATGTTTTAGTGGATGAACTAACCAAGTGTTACCAAGATCTTGGGAGCAACATGTCACTAAAGCTTCATTTTCTACATTCTCATCTGTCCTTTTCCCCACAGAATGCAGGAGACGTACATGATGAACACGGAGAGAGGTTTCATCAAGATATATCAAATATTGGAGAGCAGGTACAAAGCGAAATGGAGTCCAGCCATGCTAGCCAATTTCTGCTGGAATCTGAAGCATGACCAATCAGAGACATCACACAAATGCAGAAGTAAATACTAATATGTACAGAAATTTATTCTAAAATACTTGTTAAGTGCTTATTGTCTAATGGATATGGAATATTAACAATGATGACATTTCATTAGGCAATGACATTATAATTATTTCATTTTTTTTTAGTTTGAATGTATGAATGTTTAGTACGCATAGTACGAGAAAATGTGACGTGATAGGGGTATTTGGCTATCAGATTCAGATTCAGCACACTTGAATTGATAATAAAATCCTAACGAGGACTATGTTTTTTTCTTGACCCTGAAATTTGTTATACAGTGTTATATCATTGCCATCGCCGGACAGTGTTATTCAGCTTTAGTGAAATCAGGTAGTGAAGGGTTTAGGGCAGGTCAGTGGGAAGTAATTCATCTAAAATGCCACCTGGAAAACAGCCAGACTTAGGTTAAACAGATTTAGCTGCTTAAATTGCCTGGACCATGGGGGTTCCCAACCCGGGAATCGTGGCCCCTAAGAAGGCCATGGGACACTTTCTTGGGGGTCATGGAGCAATTTGAAAATTATAAGTTCGAATTAAACTGGGTTTTGTCTCACCCCGGCGTGACCATTTAATCCTGTTCCGTTCATGAACAGCATGCTTTGGGGCCCGGAGATGCCGGATAAGGGGAGCACTGCAGTAATCGCTTGTTGGCCACAGGAGGCACACCAACCTCCTCAGTCCATGCCCGATCCACAAATTTTTTTGTATGTTCAAAACTCAGGTATGATTCATATTCATGACATGGTGATAATGATAGTGTGGTGACATGACTGATGTGGCTCCATGGGCTATTTTGTGTGTAGATGATATTGTGCTGATAGACACCACCAGGACGGGAGTAGAACGGACGTTGGAGTGGAAAAAGAAAATGGAGGATAGAGTACTTAATATTAGTTGGAGAAAGTCGGAATATCCATGCTTTAGTGGAGATGAACAAGGAGATGTGAATTTGCGAAGAGAAAAGTTGAAAAGAGTTGAGACATTCTATTTGGGCTCGAATATAACAGCGGACGGCAGACTGGATGCAGATAGTAACCACATGATAGAGGCAGGATGGAGAAACTGGAAGGAAATGTCAGGAGTGTTATGTGATTAAAAAAAAAAAAAAAACTCAGTGCAAGAGTGAAAGGAAAAGTATATAAACCGGTGGTAAGGCCTGCAATGGTACGCGGTTCGGAAACTTGACCCATAAAGAAGTATCAGGAAAAAAAGCTGGAGATGGCGGAGATGCGGATGCTGAGATGGATGAGCGGGGTCACGAAAATGGATAAAATCAGGAATGAGAGAATTAGGGGAATGATAAAGGTTGTGGAAATCTCAAAGAAGGTGCAGTAGAGGTGACAGCAATGGTATGGACATGTAATGAGAAGGAATGAGGATTATGTTGGTAGATGAGTGACCGGCATGGAAGTGGAGGGCAGACGGAGAAGGCGTCGGACAAGGAGACGGCGGATGGACTGTATAGAGCAAGATATGAGGGATAAGATTATTGCAGGGGATGCATTTTTACATAGAGAAGAATGAAGAAGACTAGTCAGAAACTTCAACCCCATTTATACATGGGCAGAGCTGCGGAAGAAAAGGAAGAAAAGAAGGTGACATGACTACTGTGCATTTATTACTTGTATGTGATGATGTTACTGCCTATGTGTGGGTGATTTATTGATATGGTTTTGTGATGAAGGAACTTTGTAATGATAACTACAACGATATGGTGACATGTTCTTGACAGCCGCCAGAGTGACTCAAGCATGCAACACTGATGTCACAACCGCCAGTGAGTCATATTCATGGTGACTACAAGGCTATAAAATTATAAAAGGCAATGAAAAGTAATAAAATTCAAAAGTCATAAATAGTAGTAAAATGTCGTAATATTTACTGCTGAGTTATAAAATAGTGTGTTACTTTTGCATACCTTTATTTGTAAGAATTTTAAATTATGAAAAAATAAATGACGAATGTTCTGTAGCAGCATTAATTGCCCGTGTAATGAATTTTTATTGCTTCTCTGGAAGTGTCACTTCTCCATCGTTTTTGTGTCCCAAAGGATCAAAACATAATACAAAATTAGCAAATCACTAAGCAGATAACTACAGTATTCACAAACTTCTCTGGCAGTGTTAGGTGTTCAAAATATAACCCATAAGCTCAGACTTTGCCAGACGTGCGACAAGCTTCACGGCCAACATTAATGCCATTTAACGACCTAATTGGCCAAACCAGTTTCTATTTTCTGCCAAAAATCAGCCAAAGTTTTTTTCGTGGTATGGAGGGTTTTCCACGCTGCTGAACATCAAATCTAAACAGCGTCATCAATCCCAAGTAAAAGATGACCTCTACTACACATTAAGTGTAACTCGACCACGGATATCCCAACCTATAGCAGCCATGCAGTTTCAGCCATCCCACTGAGTTGTATATGAGATACATTGTAGTTACTGCTGATAATTTTTTCCTTGCGTAGCTGTATGTTGTTATAATGCACTGCATTAAATGCATTTTTTTTTTCCAATCACAGGAAATTTAGCTTATTTGATTCAAAGTTTTTGAGCTTTATTTTTGTGTAATTTTTCTAACTTACTACAGTACCTACCAGTAATATCTTTCACATATGAATAAATCGGAATCTTTCCCACAGTGTTCTTGTCCTGTAGCTACTGGCACCATGACACTATTCATAAGTAATAATAACTGAGTCTGAAAAGATGACATACATTGATAGTGGCCATGGAGATTATTACATATTGGCCGGGGGGCACAGAATGGAAAAAGTTGGGAACCACTGAACTAGACGTTTCCTACTCTTACTGTTACTAAAATATTATTGACTTATTTTCTCTTGCAACGCTGTTGTTGTTGTTGTTCGTATTATTATTATTATTATTATTATTATTAATTATTATTATTATTATTATAATTATAATAATAATAATTATTATTATTATTATTATTATTATTATTATTATTATTACTGCCATGATTAAGATTATTATTATTACTACTGTTATAAGTAGTTCTTGTATTAATAGTAGTACCATCATTAATATTGCATTGCAACTATTATAGGATTTGTATCAGCAATAATTATATTGTTTTAACTCCTCCCCCCTCCTCTTACAAATGATAGTCTGGCAGGTATTATCCTTTGTTCGATACGAGCTTCTGTGTGTGTGTGTGTGTGTGTGTGTGTGTGTGTGTGTGTGTGTGTGTGTGTGAGAGAGAGAGAGAGAGAGAGAGAGAGAGAGAGAGAGAGAGAGAACAAAATTACTCAGTTTTTATTCGAGCTGAAACAAAATCGGTGGAGGGGTAAGGGCCTGTCCAGGATTTTTCCTGTTTTGTGAGCAGAGTCATAGTCAAGGTCACGGGCATAGTTTACTTAAACAGTTTTGGTCCACTTTACGAAAAACTTGGTGGAAGGCTGGAGGGTAGGTAAAGATGAGGTTAATCGAGTCTGAGAACAGTCATAGGTCAAGGTAAAAGGTTTGACTGTATACCTCCAACAGTTTGGATTTAAGAGGATGGAAAGCTGATAACAGGGAGAGCTGGAGCTACCGTTTCATCAGCCCTCGGGACTAGCTTCTGACCATCTCACCATGCCCCTTTGCTGAACTTTTTCAGTGATTCAGAAGACAGAGAGTAGGCCAACATGCTCTCAAATATAAGTTCCTCTAAATGTCGACACCAAACTGCATGCACATTACACACTACAATTTACAGTATATTCAAAATTTTGTTAAAATGGCATCTCAACACCCAGCCTCACAGTCAACGGGGGGGGGGGGCATAAAAGCCAACACCGTCTGCCCCTCTCCCAGTGACGACCAAGTGAGATGCCTGGAACCACTGTGTGACTCATTTCTTCTTCATTTCTGCAACATTTGCAGCCTTTTCTCTATCTCTCTTTCTGTTCATCTAAACCTCATCATCTCTTCCTCACAGAGACTCAATATTCTAAGGTAGCTGATACCAAACCCTTCTCTGTATCTCCCTACTTTTACTAAACTCATTTCAAAGGTGAAGGTGGCTGTTGTATATACGTGCATAGCAACATACCTTGCACTTGTGTTCCTGAACTTGAAACTTCTGAATTCTGTACTCTCTGGCTTCGGCTATCCTGTTATTCTCTGACTATATATATATGTGCCGTTTAATAATCCCCCGATTCTACTGACTATGAACAATACACTGACTATCTAAATTTTGAGATGAAACACATCCTATCCATTTCTCATTTCTCTGAAAATTCTTTTCTAGGTGACCTCAGTGCTCACCAGCACCATTGGCTCTCCTCTCCATTCACCGATCCATGTAATGAACAAGCCTAAATCTTTTCTATTCTTAATGACCTAGAGCAGCTTGTACAGTATCCTACCAGTATCTCTGACCACCTTGAAGACAGTTCCAACATACTTAACCTCTTCCTTACAACTAATCTTTCTGCTTATACAGTTAATCTTTTCTCTCCGTTCAGCTCCTCCAATCACAATCTTATCACCTTAGCCTAATCTGTCACTCCATCAAGACCTGTGGACCCTCCCAGGAGACGGCAGTTGTGGCACTTTGGAGCTGCTGATTGGGAGGCCTTCAGACAGTGCTCCTTTCATTATCCATGGAATTAATATTGTTTTCCATGGTCGAGAGCCATCTGAGTGTGTCTTGCACATTACAGAGGTTATTCTCTCAGGCATTTCTTTCTCTTATCCTGTGACTAATGCAAAAAGAAAAAAAAGCCTTGGTTTAATCACACTTATTCTAATGCTGTCCACAACACTGAGAGGGTCCACGAAACGTACTGCAGGCAATCTACTTCTGAATCTCATCTCGTTTATGTTTCTGCCAGGAATTGTGCTAGGTCTGTTCTTCGCTATGCTAAAAATAATTTCATTCGTACTAAATGCTCTGAACTCTCCAACTCAAAATTCCTCTCCTTTTGACACCTTGCAAAAAACCTTTCTAACAACTTTACCTCAACTTCTTTCCCTCCTCTTCTCCACTTGCTCAGACTTTCTCCTCCAAAGCCACCATAAACAATTCTGGTGCTGTTCCTCCACCATTTTTCTCCTCTGACTTTCCTCATGGCTGATGTTAAAATTTCTTCAACTGATGTCTTTTCTGCCATCACTGGCCTCAGTACTAACAAGGCATATGGGTCTGATGGGGTCCTTCCTGTTGTGCCCAAGAACTGTGCCTCTGTACTGACACCCTGACTAGGTAAACGATTTAGCCTTTGCCTGTCAACTTGTCCCTGTTCTTCTTGCAAAAATACAGCACCTTCCTTATCACGACCTCCTGTCTGATCCTCAGCATGGGTTCTGCCAGGGATTCTCCACTGGCGATCTCATTTTCCTCTCGGACTTCTGGCCATCCTTCTTTCAAGACATTGGTGAAAGCTTTGCCATTGCATTTAACATCTCAAAGGCTTTCGATCTGGCGTAAATCTTTAATTTACAAACTGCCCTCTGACGGACTCTATCTTTGCCTTCATCTCTAGCTTTTTTTTTTTTTTTTTTTTTTTTTTTTTTGTCGTTCTATAGCTGTTGCTGTTGACTGCCACCATTCTTCTCCTTGAGCTATCAAAAGTGGTTCTCCTCAGGGTTCTGTCCTACCACCAACTCTTTTCCTTCTATACACCCATCAGTGACCTAAGCTGTACATCTAACCCTGTCCACTTTCATACTGATGACTCCACCCTTGACCTTTCCATTTGCTTCTTGCAGCGTCCATCTCAGCACTTACGTCAACAAACAAACAACGAGGCCATGGCACACCTAATGTCTGACTTGGCTCGTATCTCTGAATGGGGCAAAAGTAATCTTGTTTTTAATTATTCAAAAGCTCAGTTCTTACATCTTTCAAAATCTTCTGAAGGCGTATCCTCTAATTTTGAACAATATCCAACTCAACCATACATCATCATTAAACATACTTGGGGTTTTATTCTATTATTGAGAATTAGCTTGTAAAAGTTGCTTCTAAGAGACTAGGTGTGCTAAGTCGACTCCATGCTTTCTTTACCACTTCACAGTTGTTGACTTTATACACGGGTTATATTCGCCCCTCTGTAGAATAAAACCCTCAAGACAGCTCCTCTTAACAAGATTGAGTCAAAGGCTTTTCACCTCATCAGTCTCCACCTCATTCTGGCTCCCTTCAACATCTGTCTCTCTGTCGCACTGTTGCATCATTATCTCTTTTCTGTCGCTACTTCAATGGTCACTGCTCCACTGAACTGTGTGCTTGCATTCCTCCACCACTGCAGCGGGAAAGTAACATCTGTCTAGCAAGAAACTCTCATTCTTTTTTGTCCAACTTTCTATTGCATGTCTTAACCATTACTCTTATCCCTTCATGTATGCAACAGGTCAACTCTGGAACTGTTTCCCTCTGTCTGTATTTCCCACATCGTATGACCTCCAGTTTTTCAAACACAGTGTGTTCAGGCATCTCGAAAGGAACAGCTATTGAATCTGGCTCTCTGTTATTTTGTTTTTGCTTATTCTTGGAAATAACAATCTTACGGGCTTCTGGCCTTTGGTTCGTTCTTCTATGCATATAAAAAGATAAATAAAAATAACGTGGAAGGCCTTCAAAGGAATAAGGGAATCGGTTTTGAAAATATCCCAAATGTCCAAGTCACTGGACTAGATCTGCTCACATAGTTTTGATTTCATTTCGACCAAACCGGGCAAGGATTAAGTAAGTCGATTTTGAAACTGAAAGCCATAGGGTATATTCAAATGTTTGACTCTTAAGCCAAATATTGGATGCAGGGTTTGCATTCTCTAAGTGCTCGTTCTTATATTCATTGTTGATTTTTTTGTGTTCCTGCCTCATCTTCTAATACTGCTGTAATATTCACTCACAATTTTGTCATTACTAGCATTGATCAAACTGATGTCCTTTTCATGGGCATTTTCTTACAACTGCTTTTATTCTTTACCCAAAGCCCGTCATTGTACAACCAAGTATCTGACTTTTCTTTTCATGATAAGTAAAACTGAAACAAGTGATACCAAGGACAACAAACCTCTACCGACCACTCAAGGTCAAAGGTCATGGTGCCAAATGAATGCCCATATGAGACCTCATAAATCTTAACAATAGTAAATAACTCTATCTTCAGCCACTTTCGAGTTATAGCCCCCTGAATATCCGTGACCTTGACTTTGACCTTTCGATGTCACTTAAGGTCAAAGGTTATGGTACCAATTAAAACCCCATATGGGACTTCCTTTAATGCTGATAATACCGTAGTAAATGTCTATCTGCAACCAGTTTCGAGTTATAGCCCCCTGATTATCCGTGATCTTGAGTTTGACCTTTCGAGGTCACTCAAGGTCAAAGGTCTTGGTGCCAAATGAAAGCCCATATGGGAGTTCCTGTATGCTGATAGTAGTAAATGTCTCAGTCTTCAACCGATTGCAAGTTATTGCCCTCCGAAAATCGGTGACTTTGATTTTAACCTTTCAGGGTCACTCGATTACCTCCAAAATTTAATCTCTTTTGAGACCAGTGCTCACATATCCTGAAAATTTCATGTAATTTCACTCAAACATTTTTCCGTAATGTTGCTAACAAAGAAACAATCGAACAAACAAAATCGACCAAAAACAATACCTCGTGGGACTCCGTCCTGGGAGAGGTAACTAAAGAAAAGGAGTGACGTATTAAGCAATCGCTGTTTAATTTTTCATGTATGACAGTTTGCTTGTGTATTATAAAAACTCCCATTTTTTGGTCGCACCCACATTGGCTGCCAAATGTGACCATCTGTGTCACTAACTCCTTCTCTCCCCCACTCACTGGGCTACAGTACCTTCTTGAAGAATGGGATTCAGACCGTATGGGAGGTGTTAGAAAAAGAAAGCTGCATAATGGGCAGATCACACCCCAGGCCAGGTCTCAGGCAGGGTGGAACCCTCGATGACCGCCACCCCCAGGTGTCCCATCCAAAACTGTTAGACATGGCCTCTGGTAGTCTTGGCCAAACTCGTTATACACGGCCAAAATATAACCAAAGAATATGAAATTATGCTTATTGATTGATATTCACCTCAGCCACGTTTGGGGAGGAGTGGAGCCATGGAGGGTTGCCCATCACAAAGGTGGGGGCGGCTTCCAGGGATCCCAGCATAGTCTTAACTTTAGGATCCGATATTTTGCATTTTGTAAGCGTTTTCCCCGGCCGTGTTTCGGCAGAATGAAGACTCCCGATAATCACCTCCCATGGGAAGGGGAAAGGAGAAGGTGGCACCAATGGGGACAGTGCCAGTAGCTTTTTGGATAACAGCATGAAATATTGCACAATGGTAGATCTTTGCTGGGAACACGTTTTAGGCAGGGTGAGACTCTCAAAGGCCACCCTACACGAGGCAGGGAGGGTAGAGGCCCCCCGGAGATCTCGTCAAAGCCTTTATGCATAGTCATTGTTTTTAAAACCAAGAATCACGATATTTTGCATACTGGTAGACGTTCACCATAACATTTTAGAGAAGACCAACCTCCATTGGGGGACTGCCTCGAGAGGGGGAAAACGATATAATTATTACGCAGGTAAACGAAATTTTATACAGCAGTAGACCTTCACCCGGACCAGAGTTTACAGACGGTACGACCGCCGGGGTTCTACCCTCCACCTCCCCGTAAATAATTATCTCTTTCACCTTGAATTATTGCAGCAATTATGCAACCATGAACAACATGGAAAAAGCGTACACAAGCAAAGAGAAACAAACTATAGAAAATCAATACATACAAAAAAAAAAAAAAAATGAAAGAAAGAAAGAAAGAAAGAAAAAGTAAGAAAGAAAAAAGAGAAATAAAGTAAGATCACATAACAAACAAATGAAAATAAGTGTAAGTGTTACTACATATGCCAAAATACCACATAAACTACAAACAAAAAAGCAAATTGTTGTCTCCACAAACAAGTGGCATGACACATCATCACTATCATCGACCGCAGCATATGTTAGGACTGCAGTTATTACAATTATGTACTTACAAACGATATGTAACAATTATGTAACGACAAACGATTGCATTATGTTACACTAACTACAATTATGTACCTACAAACGATATGTAACAATTATGTAACGACAAAACAGTTGCATTAACAAGATGTAACTTTTATGTAACTCTAACTACAATAATGTACTTACAAACGATATGTAACAATTATGTAACGACAAACGATTGCATTATGTTACACTAACTACAATTATGTACTTACAAACGATATGTAACAATTATGTAACGACAAACGATTGCATTATGTTACACTTTGCCAATTAGGTAACAGTTGCATTAACAAAATGTAACTACAGTTATAAGGCCAACACAATTATGCATTAACACAATATTTTGTAACAATTCATAAAATGTTACAATTATGTAGTACCACAATGTTAGTACAATATTATAAGTCATACAATTATAGCACAATTCTGTATTACCAGTATCATCATACAAGTTAGGTGAAATATTAGACATTACTAAAGTGATAACTCAAATATGTAATGTATAACCTAGCAGTATTACCATTGCACAATTATATGCGTACGTCTGTTGTACATGCACGTCTTACAAAGTGTTATACAACAACCATTGCATTTATTCAAATATGTATACAACTTGTTTAAATGTATTATTACTGAATAATCACTATTTACTATGAATATTATATGTATACAATATTCATACAATTTACTTTTACAATATTATGTATTTCACTTAATTAGCTTATAAGTTCATTATAATGTGTATGTAGTAGGTATTAATATGTTAGAACTATTAACTGTCGATGGTACGCCATTTTCGCGCGGCCGAGCAGTATGTAGAACTACATATTATATAGATAGATAGATAAATAGATAGATAGAAGCAGGGAGTCAGATGATGAGAAGGTGTTGTGTCTGCGAGAATCGAGCAGTGCTAAACATGCTTACACACTCTTAACACTGAGGAAAGCTGACGACAGCGGCCAGTAAGGAGATGATGCAGTTAGCTGTCAGCAGTCCTCTCGTGAACAAAGACCTAGTCCATCCACGAGGAACACACGTGACACACCCCTGCTACACCAGATTTTAGGAGAGTTTAGAAGGGGACAAGCGATCCTAGAGACAGGTCACGGGAGAAGGGCTTAGCGATTTGAGAGAGAGAGACAGATAGCGAGACAGGGAGGTAGCTACCCGGGACTTATACTCGTTCCGTGTGAGAGACTTGTTAATATTTCCAAGACAAATAAAAATAGTCCCATACTATTCTTTACCTCTCCTGTTACTACATGACAAGTAGACCTTCACCCGGACCAGAGTTTACAGACGGTACGACCGCCGGGGTTCTACCCTCCACCTCCCCATAAATAATTATCTCTTTCACCTTGAATTATTGCAGGGTTGGATGCGGCTATCAAAGGTGTCGTTTGTCTTATTTGGCTTGGCACATTTGGCTGCAAATATTAATAATACAGGGGACGGTGTGTTGGAGATCGATGTCGGACCAGTGTATTTGCTTAAATCGGACGTCTGCCGAGCTAGAGCTGCTCTATTGTAGAGCTCGTGACACAACAAGTGCTATATCAGTCAACAACTAAAATATTTTGGAGGCTGAAGAAATTATGCACAACGTTAATGTAGGTGGCACTTGCCTACTATATTGGTCTTCAGGCGGACGTTGATGTACAGTGCGGTGGCAGGGCCATGGATGCACACGACTGAATTTCACTCGCTGATCCATGTCCGAATCGAACTTCATTTTAATAAGCTCTCCCACTTCCCTCGTCTTTTGTAATATTCTCCTCTTCAGTTTCTCTCACCTTCTTTTCTTCTTTTCCCCCACTTCTGTAATACTAATTCTTCTCATCTGTCACTTCCCTCTTCTCTCTTCTCTCATCTCCACTCAACCCCTACCTTCACAGTGATGCCCTCGCACCACTTTCTTGTTGTTTATAAAATCGAGTTCATCCCTAACCCCGCAAAAATCCCCAGCAGTAATGTGACGAATGAAATGAGCTTAGACAGTTTGGTGGGGGCTGACCCAAGAGAGGGGTTGAACTGTGGAGAGAGAGACAGAAAGATAGACATAGAGATAGATAGACAGACAGACAGATAGATAGACAAATAGATAGACAGATAGATAGATAAAGAGGGAGGGGGGGGGCTCTCTATGATGGAGAAAGAATAAGTGTGACGGGAAGCTAGACTGAAAAAGAAAATGAAGGAATGAGAAAACTAAAGAGATGGAGAGGGAAAGAAGAAAGAGGGAGTGAAACAATACGAAAGGGCGAGGAAAAATTAAGAGGGGAGAAAGGGAAGTGATGAAAAAGACTATAGAGAAGGAGCGTGGATGTAATATTAGGTGCTGTATTAAAGTATGTACGTCGTTGGTAAGCCAGACGATTTTATATTCTGAGAGGCCTTTTGTAGTGAAGGGGTCAATGAAAGCTATTTCCCCCCTCGTCCCCAATTCGATATGCCTCCCCTAAAATAAATAAAATCATCTGAAGGCAGCATGGTCGAAAAAAAGAAACAACGTGAAAAGTGTACGGCCAGGGACAAACGTTCGGCCACTTTTGCACTGCGTCAACTTCATACACGTCATGCATGCTCGCCGCTCTCCTCACTGACACGCCTTATCAAAGAGAATTATCTACGGGAGGAAAAACCTGCAAAGCCCCTCTTATCTTAGAAATATTAACCAGTAGGGAAAAGTGAATAAAGGAAGTGAAATATTAGGCGAATTCTTTCTCCCAACTGTACGTGATGGAGGAACCTGGGATCTGTGACGGGTAAAGAGTGTCATGTGCCAGAAAGGAGAAAAGGGTCCATCCATCCATTGCCAGACGCCATGTATCCCAAACGGGGTGGTCAAGGGCTTAGAGTTAATTGTTTTACAGGGAGGGGCACTAATCCTCCACCAACCCCACTTGACATGTAGGGATGCCAACAGCATCTGGTGTTCCCAGGCGGTCACCCATCCAAGTACTAACCAGACCCAACGTTGCTTAACTTCGCTGATCGGACGGGAAGCGGTGTACTCAACGTGCCATACAATAATAATAATAATAATAATAATACAGTGAACCCTCAATATCACAGATGGTGTATGTTACGGATTCCTTCTATACTCAAAAAGATGTCTAATATTCAAATCTAATGCTGCCTGGCTTCTAATCAAGGTCACTCTAATGCATACCTGGCCTGAGCAATCTGTCCTGCATACCTGAGCAGTAATTATTCAGTAAATTAGTCAACATTCGTTATAAGTAAATTAGTTATTCTTTAGAATTATTAGGTAAATTATTCTCTTTAATTATTATGTAATTTATTCTTTATAATCATTAGGTAAATCAGTAATTCTTTAAAACTGTCTGGTAAATTACTTATCATTCCTTATGAATATTTGGTAGTTATCATTCTTTAATAATTAGGTAAATTACTTATCAGTCTTTAAAATTATTAGGTTAATTAGTCTTCTTTATAATTATTAGGAACATTAGTTATCATTCTATACTGAACAGCAATTCTGATATTTTCTCTCACCCTACACAATTACAGTACCTTGCCATTGGTGTGTTCTGCTTCAAAACTAAAGCACAATAAGAATTAACCCCTTTGCACACAATGCCTCACAACGGGTCAAAACGGTGTCAGTCTGAAGAGGAACCAAAGATGCACTATGACACACTTGTCAATGTTGGTCTGAAGAGATGCCGATTACGCAATTCTGGACTAAAATATTCACCAAAAATTATGTTTTAGCATGAAATGCATCAGCATTTGGTGCGTCAAGGGGAAGGGCATCTATTTCCAGGCCAACACTCTCAAACACTCGGCACTGGGGCAATTTTTGGAGATTTACTAAAAAACTACTGATGGTATCAGAATTCCGACACCACCACGTGAAAGCTAGTGAAATTCTGCATCTGGATATATGCTTGGCTCTTGCATTATGCGGGCAAAATTTTGTGCTAGAATGTTGGGCAGTTATTTTCACTGTTGAACAACAGTATTCTCACCTCATTTCGGTACTTTTACACATCAATTTTGTGTGTTTTTACTAGCTTATCATATAGCAAGATGATGGTATACAATTTATAATATTATAACCGATTTCTGAGACAAATAAAATACACGGGAATGTTTTCCTTTATATGCGAGCCCAGCCTGCCCCTGTGGCATTTTCTCTGATCATTTCACACCTTCATTCTTTCCTTGTCCTTCTGCTTACAGGTGACTTTACACTCCCTCTTCTGTCTTTCTTTCCACTTCCTTCAGCCTGTGGGTGACTCTACACTGAGTGACAAGCCAAATGGTTTCCTGTGCACCAGGAAACCATTTACTACGCTGGGTGGTAACCATATAACCAAATTTTTGTGCCTGGTGGTTTAGTGGGTAATTATTGCACACCAATCGGATTGAGCCGGTAAAAGTTTAAATCCAAGGGCTGGTTGGGGTTGATTGCTCATGTAATGCCACTCAGGGATGAGTATGGCTGGTCACTCTCATCTTAAATGTCGGGACCAACTGCCTAGCCCCGGGCTCCTACACTCCTCATGGGGCAGTGTAGGACTGGATGATGGATGGATGGAAGAAAACTCACGGTGAACAAAGGGGTTAAGATATTACCTTTAAGTTAGATGAAAATAATAATAATAATAATTATAACAACAGTAGTGGAAGAAGCGGTAAAGTCCAAATTATACGATTAGAACCAAAATATTACCTTTAACCCGTACCGTGCTGGGGGGGGGGGGACTGATACCCCCCTATGCCGGCCAATTTTGGATTTTTTTTTTCCTGGCTAAATGGGCTTAATACATCAATATAAGATCCCTGGCACTAATAAAAGTAATCACCAAGGCCAGATAGTTGGTTGAATCGAGTCAGATTGGTGCCACTTGAACTCTGAATTATTCGAGGTTACTGAGACAGCAGAGTGGCTGTGAGCTTGTGAACCGATTTTTTTTTTTTTTTTTTTTAGTAAATGGACTTAATACATCAATATCAAATTCCTGGCACTAATATAGGTAATCACCAGAGCCAGAAAGTAGGTTGAACTGAGTCAGCCTGATGCCACTCGACCTCGGAAATCTTCACGGTTACAGACAAAGCAGAGCGGCTGTGAGCCTGTGGAGACTCACTCGCCTCCCGCGCTCCTAAATCAGTGTTGTAAGTGTAGCGGAGAAATGTCAAGTTGGTGAGATATAATATTATCTTCCATTTTCCTTCGGTTGCTTGCAAAAAGGGTGATGATAGAAAAAGGTAAAATGGAGAGAAAGGGGGAAATCAGGGTGATAGCAGGGAAGGAAAAGAAAAGAAAGATGGGTGATGTTATGACAGAAAAAAAATGGAAAGGAGGTAATGGAAAGAAGGACGACTGTAAGAAAGGCGAAGAAAAGGAAAGAAGGCTGACTGTAAGAGAGGAAAAGATGCGAAGGGGGAAGGGACAAGAGAAAAAAAAAGGAGGAAAGGAAGGAGACGACAGGATTTGACAAGAGCAAAATGAGAAATGGAAAAGTGGAAGAGAAGGAAATGGCAGGAAAGAAAAAGGATGGTAGGAATAGAAAAGAGTAAAAGGAAAAAGATAGTAGGAAATACAAAAAAGGGAAACGAGAAAAGAAATATAGGAGATGGAAGTGATGATACATACAAGCACATAGGAGTAAATAGGAAGTACAGATAACAGTAGCCCCTGCTGGCCCATAATGAGGCTATTTATAGAAAAAAAATGATTGTGCCATGATCTGACTAACGTGTATGGGAAAATGACAAAAAAGAAGGAAATAAAGGAAAGGAGGTAATATTGAGGAAGCAGGAGAGGAAAAAATGAAAGTGTTAGAAAATGGGTGATGGTAGAAGAAAAGAGGACAAGAAACATAATGTGGGAAAATAGAGCGACCATACACGTGTTCTGGGTAGGGGTAACGTCAAAGGTTGAGAACCGCTGGTCTGACTGATACAGTAGAAAGGGGAACTTTAGGACCTAAAAGTGGATGAACAAGTAAAAGGGTTGACAGTGGCTTGCGGATATTTGTTATGAAGGTGATCAGAAGTCCTGGAGCTTTGGATGGCTCGATCGAATCTGTTCGATTAAAGCTTAAATAGAGAGGTACGGGTCTCTCTTACTAGGTCGATTTGGAATGTGATATTGATGAATGGTTAAAAGAGCTGATGCATCGAGTATTTTGTTCGTAGGATAGGAAAATGGACTGTTCAACTTATATGGTTCAGGTTGAACGCTAAGACTGAAAGTTGATAATAGGAAGGTGTGGTTCTTTCTGAACTCCTTTCAGCCTGGGGTCGTTTATCGTGTGTTATTTCATTTTTATGGCTCTGTCCACGTATGGTGGAGGAGGCATCAAGTGATTGGTCTGTCCGTCTGAGCGTGTGTTCGTGCATGCATGGGTCCGTGCGTCCGTAACACTGTTGTGGGCTGGACATCTGAACCCATCGACAAATTTCGACTAAACTTTTGTCAGTGATGAACTGACTAGGTCAGCTAGGTCAAGAGGTCAAAGGTCAAGGTCATATCGGGTCGACTTAGTTTATCCTTGTGGATGCGTTATCTCCTGAATCTGTCTACGAATTTCGACCAAACTGTTGTCAGTGATACAGTGTGAAGGGAAGATGAACTAATTAGTTCAGCAAGGTCAAGGAGTCAGAGGTCAAGGTCATATGTATGTGGGTGCGATATCTTCTAAACCCCTTGAGGGATTTTGACCAAACTTTTGTCAGCAATACAGTATGAAGGGACAATGAACTGATTAGGTCAGCAAGGTCAGGGGGTCAAAGGTCAAGGTCATGCTGAGACGACTTAATTTATCCTTGTAGGCAAGATGTCTCCTGAATCCATCATCGGATTTCGATCAAACTTTTGTCAGTGATATAGTATGAAATGATGAAATGATTAGGTCAGTCAGATCATGAATGTTGTATGGCGAGTCCGTGCGCAGGGCTTGGCGGAGGCACACCCAGTGATGCTTTGTGTAGACAGCTAGAGGCTCGAGTTCTCCGCGTTTCATTTTTTTTTTTTTTTCAAGGCAAGACAGTTTCATTCATCTTAAGCAGGACTTTTGAAACTGTATCGGTTAAATACAACATCAGTTAACCCCTTCATAAGCCTGCTAGAAAAAAATAATCACCTAAAGGTTGCAAGAATGATTACGAAATATAAGGTCTAATATAGAGAATAACAAATATAACCGAAAACTGAAACTCGGTATAACTGCAAGAGAAATGAAAATGGTTGATGACTCCAGGCGCTTGCTAGTAAGAAGTTAAGATTGGCTGCGGAGCTTTAGATGGATATTTCTTGAGCAGTAATTGCCTCAGTTAGCTACATCGAGATAGGGAACGATGATGATGATGATGGACAGAAGGAGAAGGAGGAAGAAAAGGAGGAGGGGGAAGAGGAAGAGGAAGATCAGAAGGAGGAGGAACAAGAGGAGAAAGAAGAGGAGGAGGTATATGAGCATGTTGGTGGCTGGAGAAGATAAAATGTGAGTGTGAAGGAGGGATACTCAAGGATAAAAGATACGATTTTTTTAAATGTCGTGCTTCTGATTTCAAGAGAAAAAAAATCTTTGGCTATATATGTAGTGCTATGTGTGGTAAATGGAATGGTGTTCATAGAAGTGGATGATGAACAGAAGGAAGTGAGTGGATTGTGGATGGGAGTTTGTTAACAGAGGAAAAGACGGATATGCAAAGAAAGTAATGAAGAAAGCTACATTCCAAGACCTTCTGTAAGGATAAGATAGTGGAAGGTTGTTGGCAAAGGGTGAGAGGAGTGTGGAAAACGAGTGTACTGAAAATGGCTCATTGACTATATTATTTAAAGAGGAAGAGGAAAGGAGTGGGGTGGTAGTGTAATGCTGGAAAAAAAACATCGGTAATTGTGTAACAATCAAAGAGATGGTAATAAAGACTGATGCATGGAGTAGAAGGATGTTTGAGAGAGAGAGAGAGAGAGAGAGAGAGAGAGAGAGAGAGAGAGAGAGGCGCTGTGATGGAAGTTAAGGGTGAGAGAAAAGAGGGGAAAAGGAAAGCTGGAGATAGGTAGAGGAAGAGCAAGAGAGGATTGTGGCCAGTTGAGATAGATAGATAGATAAATAGATACACAGAGAAGAGGGTAGGGGGAGACTGGTAAAGGGGAGAATGTGGAAGAGGTTGTTGGCTGAGAGAGAGAGAGAGAGAGAGAGAGAGAGAGGGGGGGGCGCTGTGCTGGAAGTGTTAAGGGTAATGTTCATATGTCAGGAGGTAATGTTGGTGGTTATGGTGGGAATGACAGTGGTAGTGGTGGCGGCAGAGATGTGGTAATGGTGACAGCATTGTTCGAGGCGTTGATAGTGACAGTATTATTGTGTTCCTGGTAATGTTAATGATGGTGGCTGTTAGAGATGGTGGTGGTGGCAGTAGTGTTGCATTGCTGTTAGTGTTGGTGGTGGTAGCATTATTGTTGTGATGGTGGTAATGATGGTGGTGGTCGCAGTACAGTATTGATGTGTTGTTATTAGTTTTATTGGGGGTGGCAGTATTGCTGTGTTGCTGGGGTTGGGAAGCAACTATATTTTGACGTTGAATTCTATGAATTTATAACAAACTCCAAACCTTTACGATCGATTTTTTACCAAAGCGTTGTACAGGTAATTAGTAGGGGTCCGATAGCTAACATACGAATCTGGTCCAGAACAGTATCCTTTGAAGGGATGTTTAGGGCATTTGCATGCCGTCGCTTAGAAACCGACAAACTCTACGGCCCATTATGGCAGATTCTCTCAAGATCATAGTGTAAATGATTTTGGAAATTTCGTAACGCCGCTTGCTTAGCGGTTTCTTCCGCACATTGCACCTTATTTGTGTGTGTGTGTGTGTGTGTGTGTGTGTGTGTGTGTGTGTGTGTGTGTGTGTGTGTGTGTGTGTGTGTGTGTGTGTGTGTGTGTGTGTGTGTGTGTGTGTTTTGGCCACTTCTGTGGCTTTGCTGCCATGTTCCCTGCCAAGGTAAAGCACCTTCTTGAACACAGCGAGCTTATAAAATGGGCAATGGTTGCTAATCCTTTTTTCTTTAATTGATGGTGGTGGTAATGATGGGAAAATGTCCTTGTGATATAATGCTTTTGGGAGGGGATTGTTGTGCTTGAGTTGAAGATAATAGAATGGCTGTAGTCATGGTACTGTATTCATGTTAATGCCAGACTGTAATAACACTGTACAGTAAAGGCACCTCATCCGTGTAGCGTTCGAACCCACCTAAATGATGTGTTGCCGTCATACAATTATGACGCTTTTCAGATCTATACGCATCGACCTATTCCAGTGTGGATGGTCATGATGGTTAACAAGGAGTATAGATATTAACGACAGACTGTAATAACATCGTACCGTAATGCACCCTCGTCTGGGTGCCATCTGCTGTGGTGAAGTGGCTTCGAACCTCATCGTGACCAGAAGAACTAAAGTTTAATGTCACCCACAGTGCAATAGGCTGAAGGGGGTGGATCTGAATTTTATATATATATATATATATATATATATATATATATATATATATATATATATATATATATATATATATATATATATATATATATAAAGTGGTAGGTGGGAGCACTTACCATCCACTCACTCAATGTAGTGCTGCTTTGGGAGTCTGCCCTTTTCCCTCTTCATTCCATCCTCTTCTGTCTTTGACTCCTTCATTCTTTCCTCTTTCTTCTGCCTACGAGTGACTTTATATTCCCGCTTCTGTCTCTCCTTCTTTCTTTCCTCTTCCTTCTGCCTATGGTTGGCTCTACACTGAATGACAAACCAAATGGTTACCTGTACACCAGGAAACCATTTACTGCGCTGGGTGGTAACCATATAACCAAATTATGGTGCATGGTGGTTTAGACTGAGCTTGTGTAGGCTTATGTCCAAGGGATGCATGGGGTTTATTGCTCGCGAAATGCCAGTCAGGGATGAGTGAGGCTGGTCCCTCTCATCTTAAATGTCAGGACCAACTGCCTAGCCCCGGGTTCCTACGCTCCTCATGGAACGACATAGGATTGGATGATTCTCTCTCTCTCTCTCTCTCTCTCTCTCTCTCTCTCTCTCTCTCTCTCTCTCCTCTCTTTAATTACGTGACGGCCACAGCACTGGCGAGGTGGGTTAGAGCCTACCACACAGATGAGGTCCTTTCCGGTACGATGTTGCTACTAGTCATGGTGTTAATTTGTGTAGTTATGTTGCGTTTTTGGTAATTTTGGTAATTCAAAAAGCTGTGGTGATGATATTACTTTTATTAGTGCTGAATGAGGTTTTGACGGAAACATAATTAAATGGTTCTGTCGTAGTGTTTGTAGTTTTTTTTTTTTTTCATAATGCTATTTTTTTTTTTTTTTTTTTTTTTGCGTGCGGTGGGAATGTTGACAACAAAATAGGAAGGTGTAAATTTTAATTTTCGTAATAGCACTGTTTTATTGTGATACTGGCTATAAAGCTGGTAATACGATGGTTGTGGTTTTTGTGCTAATGTTGATAGTAATGTCGTGTTAGTGATAATGTTAGAAACATTGTGAGACATTGTGTTGATGTTAATTACTCGTCCCGGAGGGGTTCAGGGACGGGAATTGTTTTCACTCGGTTTGTCTGTTTGTTTGTTTGTCTGTTAACAACTTTATTCGAACTTTGTTTGTTTGTCTGTCTGTTAACAACTTTACGTGAAAACTAAAAAGTAAAGGGATGATGGGCACTGATCGCCTGATTAGATATTGGGCCAAATTGGACCAGGCCCGGGCTGTAGGCCCCCAAAATATTAGAAAGTAAAACAAAATCTTTTTTCTCCCCATAACTCCTTTCAGATTCGTCATACCGACATGAAACCAAAACCAAGAGTGCATCTTTCAAATCTGCATCCTATAACACGCCTCATTACATCAGGGGGGGTCACCCCCCAGTTAGCGGTGGGGAGGTCAGTGCCAGGTGGGTCGGGCCAAAAATTTCAAATGGGCATAAAATCTTCAGTTTTCTCCCTCTTAACGCCAAATTTGATATGTGACATCTTTGACTAGATACCATGTTGTGTTTATACGTCGGCACTAAAATGACTACCAGGGGCCGGTTTGGTGTGCCTTGGCACCGCTTCTTGTTTTCGTAGTATTTTTGTGTTGATGGTTGTGTTTATAGTACTGGGTGTGATGCTGCTAGTAATGATTATGACGGTAATAATGTTGGTAGTGGTAGTGGTAATGATGGAAATAAAATAGCTGTCTTGATGTTAATGTTGGTGATGGTCCTAGTGCCTTTTGTCGTTTTAGCTGTACTGTTAGTAATAAAGTTTTTTTTTATAGTTTTAGTGTTGATAATGTTGTTTTTGTTGTTAAGGGTAATGTTGGTAGTAGCGGTTGTTTGGTTGTGCTATCAAAAGAAAATCGTCGTGGTCCTGACGTTATTGCTGATAGTAGTGGCTGTCTTGTTTTGTGTGCATTTGTTGATAATATAATGGCTGTAATAGTAGTGGTTGCCTCATTGGTATTGCTGGTAGCCCTTGTTATAATGTTGGTAATGCTGGATGAGGTGACGGTAATGAGCTACGGTGGGTTTCTGTGACTTAAATAACTAATTGTTTATTATTAACTGAAATATCATGTAAAGTTATGAGATCTAAGAGAAGAGTGCACTTTTTTTAATTTAACACCAAACTCCATCAAACGTAATTTATCGTTATTCTGAAGTTTAAATGTCACGAGTTCGATTCTGACATCCATCTGTGCTGAAAAACTGACTGGGAGTTTCACCAAACAGACCTCTCACACCTTTACGAACGTCCGACCCTCCTATTAGACTGCCCACTATCAGTTTTTTCTCTGAGTCACTTAACTAGGAGTGTGTCACTTGCATTAGCTGACACCAGACATCCCTGTACTGCACCAATGCACCACCAGTGCAACCTACATTACCAGAGTTAAAACTATCTTTCATGTGAACACAATGCTTAGAGCTTCTGAATATATAATATACTTAAGAATATAGTGTATACCAGTCACAAACAATATGCCATAAAAGACATATAAATGATCACACACAAGGCAAGTAATTTTTCAATTTGCAACCTCTGACATTGCACAGCAAGCCATCTCTCTCTCTCTCTCTCTCTCTCTCTCTCTCTCTCTCTCTCTCTCTCTCAGTATGGGTTTTCGAAGTGAGTTGGGAGTTCCTCTCCCTCCTTCTCTCCGTTCCCTAATCCCACACAATTAATGACATACAACTCTGTGAAATAAATATTTCTACGAATATATAATTAGCCGTGCCTTTGGGTCCAGCAAATACTATGATCACTGTTCTGATTCACCTCACACTGTGCTTAGTCAGTCATGGCTGCAGAAGACTGAGTCTGAAACTGAAATATCCTTTTTGACATCCGTTTTTCCAGGAATATAGACATTAACCTAAGGCAGCTAACATCTTCATAAAGGGCCGGTACAATGTCCTCCATTTGAGATGCTATTTTCAATGTAAACAAACATGAATTGTGTAAAGGGAATTAAAGTTAATTCGCAGAGGATGTTTGTAGAACCTGATCACAATAATATGCATTATAAAACAAGCTTATTGTTTTTCCATGGAATGATTTTGATATAAAAGCTAAGAAAAACAAGAAAAACTGTAATTAGGACAAATTTTAACTTTATTGGAGTTGTGGATTTCTCCAAGCTTAATAGAAATGTCTGATGTTTGAATTTTTAAAATCCAATGTGGTGGTCAAAGCATTAGCCCTTTCACGCGTGGATATGTTTCTTAAGTTTTCTGTACCACAACACATCGACTTTTCTCCCCTCCCCCCTGCCCGCCGCATGCTCCAAAAAAGTGTATTCTCAGCTGATTTTCACCACCCAGACATATTTATTTTGCCATAAAACCGACATATTCCTATTTGTCGATGTTTGTTCTACACGATAAGCAAAAAAAAAAAAAAAAACACACATTATACATATGTTAGGGCCGTGTGAATAAACATTTGGGAACATACATCTCACTTCCCAACATCATAAGTCGAATGTTTACTAATCAATCTCTACATGTTATACAATCATTGGAACGAGAATTTTATTAGCTTTCGAATGGGGGAGGGTCCCAGTTCGATACGAGGTATGGTGTGCGAGTAATAAGCGAAAAAGTAAAACCCATTTCCAACAGACAACAGATTTTTTTTTTTTTTCAGGGAGCTCTAGCAAAAAACTTTTCTTGGCAGTGTTACGTTTTTATTTTATCATCCTATGCAGAATCTCATTGGCTTTCATTCGAGACCACAACATTGATACTAGGCCTCATAGTTTTCGAGAAAAAAAACAAAAAACTACGGTGTACCCACGCCGTGTCGTGAATGTATAGCGGTTTCCTGCCTCCCTCTAAGCTACTGCATGTATTTCATCAATTCCTCGTACACTAGATATGCACACTATATTCACATGATTCACTGTCACTATTTTTATAGTTGAATACTCACATTTGGTGCAGGGTAGAGGCAGTGTAGTTGATTAGAAACAGTAGCACAATCTTCGTTGGGCCAACGGCTGATAACGACCAGGAATGCTTCACAAAAAACAAATTTCCTACTGCAAACACCAAATCTAATCACAACAGTGCCCAAAAACTATACATAAGCACTATTGGTATAGTGAAATATGTTGCACGGCCAGGGCAGGGGTAAGCAGAAATTTAAAGGGACAGAACTGCACAGTACCTTCCCCACTCACGCTCATTTGGTACTGAATAACCTGTCCGCTCTCTTGCTGGTATCGGGACCCACAGTTGCCAACTCGTTACTTTTGACGAGCACTGGGCAAGGTATGACGCCTCCAAAAATGACGCAAATCGGCCAAAGACTTATTTCCTGGTGAATTTTTTTTTGCTTTAATGATGCCAAAAGCATCAATGCATATTTTCGTAGCCAGACCCTAATGACGACTAACATGTCATCGTGTACGAAGGGGTTAACATTGTACACGTGGCTATTCAAGTCTCTATTCTTACTCCTAAAACCTGTCTTCAGATAGTTACTGGTCGTAGTAGTAAGAAAACGGAGAGACTGTGGTGGTTGTTGGGACGATGCTGGTGGTTGCAATGATGTTAAATTGGCAGTGACACTGTGTATTACAAATAAAAATGTTGGTAGTGAAAGTGGTAATTTTGGGAGTGATAACTGTGAAAGCAGTGGTGGTAATGTTGGTACTTGTGGCATCAATTTTAGTAGTAAAAGTGTTGATAACAGTATCATATTGTTGGTAGTCACAGTGGTAACGTAAATACAGGGTGGTATTAATGGTGGCCATACTGACGGTTGTAGAGGAAATACTACTGAGAGAGTGGTAATCTACATTATAATGATCCGATTTCTGTATGTCTGTTTGTTAGTTACCATAACACAGCAAAAACGGGGCAATATAACACAACTTTTGTTATGGCAAAGTACCATTAAAATGCTCTGCTTTAAAGAATAATACAATTTCCAGTCCTATAAGCACCTATGCTTATAAAGCCTCAGGAGCCTCACCTCAAGATCCCCCTCATAATTTTTATTCTAAAATGGGTCTAATGCCACTCGTTAACTCAGTGCATCCAGGAGGTCTGAGTCAAGTCTCTCTCATGAATATATAGTGGCCCTTTATTTAACAGATTAGGGTATTGGAAAGCCTAGTTTGATCTTACCTGGTTTTGTTTTTTAGTTGAAATAAAGCGTTGTATTACTATAATTTTTTACAGTGTATTTGATCAAGAAGGAAAGCGAATTTAAAAATTTTTCTAAAAAGATTGTTCTAGCGTGAGAGGGGGCTGGAACAAAAAAATAATAAAATATTTTGCGGAGCTCAAAATTTCTTCTAGATTGGAATTGCTATAAAGTTTCTGTTGTCAGTTTGACTATAATTTGAAAAAGAGACTATATTTAGTAAAGTAAAATTTAGTTTTCCAATACCCTAATCTGTTAAATAAAGGGCCACTATATATTCATGAGAGAGACTTGACTCAGACCTCCTGGATGCACTGAGCTAATGAGTGGCATTAGACCCATTTTAGAATAAAAATTATGGGGCCGATCTTGAGGTGAGGCTCATGAGGACCCTGGGAACACTGCCGTTGAGAGCATGTGTGAAAGGGTCCTCAAGCTCAGCCGAACCCCGTTCCATCAAGGATATGGCCGCATCAAGCTCTTCTATATAAGGACTTAGTCCCATTCGATATGTATGTTTATTTGACCCTAGATTGTGTATATATCATAACTTAGATAAGCAGGACCGATGGTGGAATGTTCTTTGCCCAGCTCTTTTACAGTTGTATATGGCTGTCGCTCTATATTATCTTTATTTTCCTGTATAAGCTAGTACATAAGGCGATTTGATATATATAACTATAACAAGGTGATATTTGAGGGTGTGTTTAATATGTTAAGAATTTTACTTTCTATGAAAAATTTAGTGGGGCTGGGGGGAGACTGTTTATTGAGAGCCGGTAAACTCTTATTTAGTTGGAGCTAATAATTTTGTGTAAGAGAAGTAAACGGAGTTTAACCGCTTTAAGTAGAAGTTAGAAGCCTCTCTTCTGGCTTAAATCTCTGTAGTTAAGCTAGTCCAGGAGGACATCTTTTGAGTGCAAATCAAAAATTTTTACTAAACTATAGCCTAGAGTAGGGTTAGTGTATTATCTTCATTCAAGTGCTCCTTGGGCTCATTCGCAGTAAAGGCCTAGAAGGAGGATTAAAATGAAGAATAGTCCTACTATTCTTCAGGAGTAGACATTAGAAATTTCTAAGATGTAGGCGACTGGGAGGATTAGAGTGATTTCTACGTCAAAAATTAGAAAGATAACAGCAATTAGGAAGAATCGTAGGGAGAAGGGTAAACGGGCGGATCCCTTGGGGTCAAAGCCACATTCATATGGTGAATTTTTTTCTCGGTCTATAATTGTTTTTTTGGCTAAAATGGAAGCTAGGATTATAACAACACATCTGATTAAGAGAGTTAGGATTGTAATAAATGATAGAATGATCATTGTTTTTTCTAGAAGTTTCTAGTCCTCGTGATTGGAAGTCACGTATACTGTGTATACTAAAAAAAACGTGTTCTAAAAGGAAATCTAATTTCCATGATAAGAGCTTAAATCTTAGGCATTCATCTGCCATTTTAGAATGAAGTGGCCGAAATTTGAAGGTATTAGACTGTAAATCTAAAGGTGAGCTATTGCTCTTTCATTAGCTTGCAAGGTTTAAAAGGTTTTTACTTTTATTGAAAGCTTTGAAGGCTTTTAGTTTGATTAACTTAAAACCTTTAGTTGGGTTAAGAATATATGGTAGGGAATCTCACCTTATCTTAGAAGATCAAAACTTCTTGTGCTTATACACTAACATATACGCTAAATCTCAGTGAATACTCACATTTTTAGATTTGCAATCTAACGTCTTAACAATTCCACTATGAGATTTATAATGCAACGGTGGTTTTTCTCAACAAATCATAAGGATATTGGAACTTTATATTTTGTCTTGGGGGCTTGGGCTGGAATGGTCGGGACTTCTTTAAGATTGGTAATTCGGGCTGAATTGGGTCAGCCGGGGAGCTTGATTGGGGATGATCAGATTTATAATGTAGTAGTAACTGCTCATGCTTTTATTATAATTTTCTTTATAGTTATGCCTATTATAATTGGTGGTTTTGGAAACTGATTGGTTCCTTTGATGTTAGGAGCGCCGGATATAGCATTTCCTCGTATGAATAATATGAGGTTTTGATTGTTGCCTCCTTCTTTGACTTTGCTTTTAATGAGGGGAATGGTAGAGAGTGGAGTTGGTACAGGTTGGACTGTGTATCCTCCATTGTCTGCGGCTATTGCTCATGCTGGGGCATCTGTTGACTTGGGAATTTTTTCTTTGCATTTGGCTGGGGTCTCTTCTATTTTAGGTGCTATTAATTTTATGACTACTGTTATTAATATGCGTCCGCAGGGTATGACGATGGATCGTATGCCTTTATTTGCTTGGTCAGTTTTTATTACGGCTATTTTGCTTCTAATTTCTCTGCCTGTTTTAGCTGGTGCTATTACTATGTTATTAACAGATCGTAATTTGAACACTTCTTTTTTTGATCCGGCTGGAGGGGGCGATCCTGTTCTTTATCAGCATTTGTTTTGATTTTTTGGGCATCCTGAGGTTTATATTTTAATTTTACCTGCGTTTGGGATGATTTCACATATTGTTAGTCAGGAGTCTGGGAAAAAAGAGGCTTTTGGGAGGTCAGGTATGATTTACGCTATGTTAGCTATTGGGATTCTTGGTTTTGTAGTGTGAGCCCATCATATGTTTACTGTGGGAATGGATGTGGATACTCGAGCGTATTTTACGTCAGCAACAATGATTATTGCGGTTCCTACTGGAATTAAAATTTTTAGGTGATTGGGAACTCTTCATGGAACGCAAATTAACTATAGACCTTCTATGTGTTGGGGATTAGGGTTTATTTTTTTATTTACAGTAGGAGGATTAACGGGGGTTGTGTTAGCTAATTCTTCAATTGATATTATTTTACATGATGCTTATTATGTTGTGGCGCATTTCCATTATGTGCTTTCTATGGGTGCGGTCTTTGGGATTTTTGCTGGATTGGCACACTGGTATCCTTTGTTTACTGGGTTAGCATTAAATCCTAAGTGGTTGAAGATTCATTTTTGTACTATGTTTTTAGGAGTTAATATTACTTTTTTCCCTCAGCATTTCTTAGGGTTGAATGGGATGCCTCGGCGGTATTTTGATTATCCGGATGCTTATACGGCTTGAAATGTTTTATCATCACTCGGGTCTATGATTTCTTTAGTGGCTGTGTTGGGATTCATTATTATTATTTGAGAGAGAATAGTGTCTTATCGTGTAGTCGTGTTTTCGATGTATTTGCCTACTTCTATTGAGTGAAAACATGCCCATCCTCCTGCAGATCATAGATATATGGAAATTCCTTTAGTTTCTAATTTCTAAAATGGCAGATGAATGCACTAGGTTTAGGACCTATGAATGAGAATGTTATTCTCTTTTAGAATTAATTAATGGCAACTTGAGGGTATATGGGATTGCAAGACAGGGCTTCACCTCTTATGGAGCAGTTAATTTTTTTTCATGATCATGCGATAGTGGTTTTAATTCTTATTACAACTCTTGTGGGATATATAATGGCTAGGTTGTTTTTTAATAGGTTTATTAATCGTTTTTTGTTAGAGAATCAGACAATTGAAGTGATCTGAACTGTTTTGCCTGCATTGATTTTAATTTTTATTGCTTTACCTTCGCTGCGGCTTCTTTATTTGTTGGATGAGGTTAATAATCCAAGTGTGACTTTAAAGTCTATTGGGCATCAGTGGTATTGAAGTTATGAGTATTCAGATTTTTCTCAGTTGGAGTTCGATTCGTTTATGGTTCCTACTGAGGAGTTAGGAGAGGCTGGATTTCGGCTTTTGGATGTTGATAATCGAGCTGTGTTGCCTTTCAATACTCAGATTCGGGTGCTGGTAAGGGCGGCTGATGTTATTCATTCTTGAACTGTTCCTGCTTTAGGGGTGAAAGTTGATGCTATTCCTGGTCGTTTAAATCAGATTAGTTTTTTAATTTCTCGTCCAGGTCTGTTTTATGGTCAGTGATTCCTGAGTTATGACAAATTTCTGGCCTCTTGCTTCAAATTTAGTATTTGCATTTAGTGGAGGGGATGGATTCGTCCTTGGTCCGGCTTTAAAATTACCATGTTACATTATCACTCTCTCGCCTCTCCTTCCTCCATCCTTATGCACCTAAAATTGTATACATATACAGTAATAGCAAACACTACTATCCTGCCTCGCTCTCTCTCTCTCTCTCTCTCTCTCTCTCTCTCTTCTCAACGAGGGTCCCAGCAGAATAAAAATATGAGGAAATTCCTCTCTCCATCTTGTTCACGGCATAAGTTTTCAAATTTCTGTTACCTTTCAAATGAAAATAAGAACTGACTTAACACTGAGGGCAGGCTGCCGAAAGCACTGCGTCAGTGCTTGTTTACATGTACGAGTACATCCTGTGTGTGGCAGTTTTCAAATATTTAGAAAAAAAGTATTAGAAAAAAAATAATATTGTCAAAAGATAAAGAAAAAAATCCCGAGTTCAATGGTATATAACACAATATAGCAAACAAAAAATTTCCTCTGATACAGGTCCGTGAAGTTATAAATATTCCTTGTGCGGTCGTGCCAGGCGAACGATGTGTTATGGTTGCACTATGTTGTCAGTGTCAATCTTGTGATCAGATAAGATGTAAATCAGCATCTGAACCATTATTGTCATCATCTAACAACATATCACTCATCCAGAGATTTCATGCAATATTTGCTTGGGCGACTGCTACCTGCAGCATGGAGAAGATTTCGTACCTTTACCTTCGGTATTTTGTAATTGAGCTGAGCTTTGCACCTCGTAAAAATGCATAATCTATGTATGGCAATATTCTATAGGGTGCCATGAATTGATAGCTGATTTATTTCGTGCCATTTCTGATGACGGAACTTTTGAAAGCAGGAAATCATATATGATACAGCCACAGTAAGAGCCATTTGGACTCAGATATCATATATGATACAGCCACAGTCAATGGGTTAAGCAAATATTAGTAGTGGTAAATGCTGATAGGGTGTAGTGGTAATATTAACAGAGAAAGTGGTGTTATTGGTGGTGGTAATGTTAGCAGCAGTATTGGTAGTAATGGCTGAGACAGCGGTGATAATAATAGTGCAAATGTTGGTAGCTGTTACAACAATGCCTTTCGCCAACTCACATTCAGTTCATAATATCACAAGATCCGAAAGCCTTGACTGTCCAATAGTAGATTGCAAATAGCTTTGAAAAGCTTCTCTCACATGAAGCCACAGACACACTGATCGTCAGCAATAAATTTAGGCTTAGTGAAAGGGTTGGGAGACATTCTACAAAGTTCCAATCAGCTATGAATGTCAAAACGTCTAATGTTGCCCAATTTTTTACTTCTTCCAGATCAATCTCTGCTGCTGTCAGATACCATCTCAACCTTGATATTTCTATTAAAAACTCACTCTCGGATACCTCATCATAGAAAGCGATCACTTTTGGAATGGACACGTTTAACTCTTCTTCAGTGGCAGATATGAGACTCTGCTTAAACAGCCTCAACATGGCTACTACTTCCTTGATGGCACTTGATCTGATCTGGAGTTCAGAATGAAAGTGATCAATGCACACTAGTATCGCCCTTTTATTTTCTTCTTGCATAGTGAGTCCAGCATAACTTACCTGCAGCCCTGCCATCCTCTTCCTGAAACTGGCTCTTCCTTCTACTGCAACTCCATATTCGTTTGATTTTAAAAGTGTCTGCTTAATTGCATGCTTCACCAGGTGTCTGCGCTCCTCGTGCAGAGAAAAGCTTAGCGCCTCTAGCTTTGTCACCATCTTGTCGTAAGTTAAGGCCTTAGTCTGCGAGTACTGTTGTGTAAGATTAACTTCCTGAAGTGCATCACACCAGAAGTACAGGTAGCACAGAAAATTTTAATCACAGAAAGCAGACAAAAGACCTTGTGCTGTCCCTCTTGTTTCCAAATTTTCATGTGGGTCACAAAGAGGTTCAATGGCCGTCACAAAGTAATCAAAAGTTTCTTTAACTGGCTTAAGTACAGCATAATTAGCACTCCAGTGTGTTGTTGAAAGCCTTTTCACTGACACTCTAGTATAGTCAATTAACACATCCCATCGATGGGTGGAAGCAGTAAATAAAGAAAACATTATCTCCAGAGCTCCAAAAAAACTTCACACAATGCATTTTCAGCAAAAGAATGCTGACCGCACAGGTTAAGCGAATGGTCCACCCATCCATGAAAAATAGCTTTCTTGTTTTTTTCACTTAAGAATAGCTAGTATAGTCAGCCAAAAAAGTCGTGTCCCCTGTCTTCTTTCTGAATTTGGTAAATATTCAAACAGATGAGTCGAAGCAACAGGGATTGCTTCACAAGTCTGGCAACTGTGTCAGACGAGACGGTGGTGCGGGTGACTGGTATGGGGTGGAGGTGGAGCAGTGGAGGATGTGTGTGCTGTAGTTGCTGTTGGCAGTGTAGTCTAGCAATTCATTCATTCATTATCTAATCCAGTGTTGCCCCATGAGTGTAGGAGCCCAGGGCTAGGCAAGTTGGTCCCAACATTAAGATGAAAGCGACCAGCCTCACTCATCCCTGAGTGGCATTTCATGAGCAACAAACCCCAACCATCCCTTGGATATAAACCTGAACCAGCTCAATCCGATTGGAGCTCCGTAACTGCCCATAAAACCACTAGGTGCCATAATTTGGTTATATGGTTACCACCCAGCGTGGTAGTGGTAGATGGTTTCCTGGTGTACAGGAAACCATTTAGCTTCTCACTCAGTGTAGTCACTTGTAGACAGAAGGAAGAGGAAAAGATGAAGGAAAGAAAGAAGACGAAGGGTGGAAAGAAGGAAGAGAGGTAAAGGTAGGCACCCGAGAGCAGCACCACATCAAGTGAGTAGATGGTGATTGCCCCCACCAACCACTGAGAGACTGCAGAGTAAAGGTGTTTAATGTGATATTACACCTGATTTAGTACCTATAAACAGTGAAATTTATCGTCAACCTGAAATAATGCCTAAAACATGTAGCCAAACAAGCGTTAGCTGTTTGTCCTTTCGAGACTGTGCATATTGGGGGGGGGGGAGTTAATCTGCCCATTTGGAAAGAATGATAAATTAGAATGAAAATAATAACAAAAACGTAACTTATGGTATTGATTAAATCCAATTAAGAATGTTACGATATATAAAAATAATAGAAAGAGAGTTAAAAAGTATTATAAATTCGAAGGGGTGGTTGGCGTTTATTGCTCAAATAATGCCTTTCAGGGATGAGTGAGGCTGATCACTCTCATCTTAAATGTCCGGACCAACTTGCCTAGCCCTGGGCTCCTACGCTCCTCATGGGGCAACACAGGATTAAATTATGAATGAATAAACGAATGAAATTATGATAATAAACTATGTCATGAAAAAATAGTTTTTTTTTACCCCCCCCCCCCTTAAAAAAAAAATCCTGCCCATGGCCCTGTGTCCTTAACTCCGATGTCATGTGACTAGTTGATACCCTGCGGAGTGGGTATGGCAGGGAGGTGGGGAGGGAGAGGGGTTGCATCTCGTCATCCCTGCTAACGCTTGTTTGGCTACACGTTCTAGCCATTATTTCAGGTTGACGATACATTTCACTATATACAGGTATGAAATCAGGTGTAATATCACATTTAGCACCTTTACTCTGCGGTGTTTTGCAAGACTACACTGCCAACAGTAACTACAGCACACACATCCTCCACCACCCCACCTCCGCCCCCAAACCACTCACCTCCACCACCGTCTGGTCTGACACAGTTGCCAGACTTGTGAAGTTATTCCCACTGCCTCCACTTCTCTGTTCGAATATTTGCGGGGTTTGGAACGAAGACACGAATTTTTAGGCTGACTATACACCTCCATGGATTCCAGTCATAATGGCATTACCGTAACTTTAAGCACGGCACATCATCATGTCCAGTCCACCACTTTCCAGTTTTTTAAGGATGTCACAACTGAGGTCAGCCACTTTCTTCTCCTTTAAAGGGAATACTTCTTTCAATTCAACTTTCCTATTGTTGGTGTTTACACATCTAATCACTTTGGACATCTGGTCAGTATATAATAGGTCAGGTGTGCTGTTAAACATGATCCCAAAGTACTTCACAGGCTTTGGGTCCATGAAAAGCTTCTCCTTTGCATGATTTGCCATGGCACTAACAAACTCACTAGCCTGGGTACCCGGCGTTGCCAGGTCAAAAAGGCAAACATTCTTATCCTATTTATTCTAGTTCAATCTTTCTTTCTGCTCCAGAAACACCACGTACCTCTTATGCTTTTGAAGAAGGATTATAAGAGGTTCAGGAACTTTCTACTTCAGCTTTCGTAGACTAATGCACAGTACTTGTGCGCATTTGTTTACTATTACCGGTGACCTTAAATGACCTAGGAGGTCAACCTCACATAGCCCGTGTCCTAACTGGAGGTCATGTGAGACTCCTTGCCAAAAATTGGGCTGCTGGGTCCAGTCGTTTGAGTGTGTACTACCAGTGACTTGAAATGACCTCCAACCACTGGCCTCAAATGACCTTGGAGGTCAATGTCAGATATACTATGTCCGAACTGAAGGTCATGTGAGTCTCCATGCCAAAAAATTGGGCTACAGGGGTACCCGGCGTTGCCCGGGCTAAAAAGGTGAACACTCTACCGGTGACCTTAAATGACCCAGATCTGAATTTTGACCAGCCTAAAACCATCCTTTGGTCACCCTGATTCAGAATATATAAGAGTCTGGGGGTCTCTGGCCCTTGGTTTGTGCGTGATTGAAGGACAAACAAACAAACAATGCATCTCTTTTATATACATAGATTCTGAGTTTTTGGTGCAAGATAAAAGACTGATACTTTAAGTTTACATGTGTTTCGCTTTTATTGCATTCGGTGCTCTTTCAGCACTGGATCATACTTTGAAAGCATCTCAACCATCTCAAGAAATCCCCTTTATTCAGTGAAGATCATCTTCCTTGTGGCCACAGAATGCCAGATTCTGCTTGGCTTGAAACAATGGGACATCATGCAATCTGTGCAAGATGTCCCTCCATTTTTTCTTCTCCATTTCCATCAAAGCAATAGTTTCGACGTCAGAGGTTTTGTGCTGCATCAGTCCTGCTGCCGATGTTTTCCGATTTTCAAGGCAACATAGTTGCTTTTCGGATATCTCATGGTTATGTACTTTCGGGCTCAGTTTCCACCACTTCTGAAACCCAGTCACAAAATTGGACATCGTGTTTGTTGCATTAATGGTAAACAGTCGGCAGCAAAAATGGTATAAATTCTCGCTGACAAGTCAG
The DNA here is from genome assembly GCF_032717465.1 of Coenobita brevimanus. NCBI lineage: Eukaryota > Metazoa > Arthropoda > Malacostraca > Decapoda > Coenobitidae > Coenobita > Coenobita brevimanus. The sequence goes on from NC_137054.1 coordinate 37,280,612, forward strand.
TAACCCATCCATGATCGCAGAATTTTCTCGCCATTTGGCATCACCTTGTAAAACCACTTTTTTGAAAGGTAGTGCACATATCTCTTTGTTCTTGCATCTTGCTTACGGCAGCACTGAATAGCCCATCTTTGTTCTGGAAACAAGCACTTCCCCTTTTGATGATTTCATCCCGAAAATGAAATGGAACTGGTATGTCCAAAAAAAAAAACACATATAATTTGGAAATCTTTCTCCTTAACGTCACTCATCTCATTTACGGTATCCTGACCAGAATCACTATCAGCACTCTCTTCTGCTTCAAATTCTGCCATTTCTATTCCTTGCTCTTCTGCAGAATGCTAGCTAGTTCAGAAGAATCAGCTTTATCAACTGAAGACTAACGAGCAGTATCTTTTGACATACCCTGGCCATCATCCGGTCATTTGACACACTGAAGCTTGGATCCAGCAAGTGTTTTGAGTGATTTAATTCTTGCCTCTTTTGCTTTCCTTTGCTGGCTTCCACTTGGCCTCTTTGATTTATGCACTCCCTGTGGCATGACAGAATATCCCTGCACAATAAAAAAAGAGACAAATTAGCGATTATCTGGGAAGGAAAAGCAGTAAGAAAATGTAAAATGTAAAACTACTGGATATGTTAGTTCCGGTAAATGTAAATTTTAATGTGTCACTATTTTTTCAAGCCATAATTCAAACTTAAACCATAAAATTGTCATTAAAATCAGATATACTATATCTGCACGACAGTGATGCTTTTAAAGAAAATTAAGGAAAAAATTATAAAAAAATTAATTTAAGATTTTAGCTATATTACTAAACATGTATCAAGAAACATAGCATTTACCTCCACATCATGTTGTACCCTGTCAATTTTTCCATTTAGTTATCAGAGAGTTATATAATCAATAATTGTTATGGATGTAAATTAATCAATTTTAATCATGGAATAAGATGTGATAAATATAGTTGTAAGCTAATTAAATGTAATATTGCTTAGATTTCATGAATACTAACAAGAAAATTGTTTTGTAAAGACTTTCTATATTGAATTACATCATTAGTTACATTATTAGTATCTGAGCAGAAAACTTTTCTTTCTCTCTTTCCCCTTCTTTTACTTTTAATACTATATCATTATCAAAAATGTTTTTTGATACAGGTTCACAAATACTAATTACCACAATACTGTAGCTAGAACACAAGAATATTTGACAAAATCAGCGTCTATAAAACACCAGCAGCAACAAAAGCAACAGCGCCTGCATGTAGCACGTGCAGACGAAACCACGTGATTCAAAGCGTCGTTGTAACTGGGTAATAATAACAGCTCTGACCGGAGCGCATTAGAAGGTTCAACAAGTAAATTAGCATAGAGTTTTAGCCTTGTAGGTATATTGATACATGTAAGCTGGGCTTACAAAAAAATTTTGTTGTTATAACTAACAACAGGGATATTTTTTAATAACAAATTTGTGATGAAACAATGCACAATATTTTAATAAACAGTCATTTTGATGTCATCCCCTCTGATGGTGTCACCCGCGCCCCTTTATTGACGCCACTGTCTTGAACTGCGAAAAATCGGCTCGGGGATAGGTGAATCAAATCGGCTCGGGTATAGGTGAATCAAATCAGAAATATACTTCCGTACTGAAAAGGATAATATTCAGCCTTATGACCTGTTGTGTGTATTGTGTGGTGAAAGTGATGTCAGTGTGTCGTCCTGGTCGAGTCTCAGAGCTTATGAAAAACATCATCATCATCACCATTATCATCACCTTAGTATTATTTTGTTATGAATCCATATTATATTTACAAATCATAATAGATAGATAGATAAATAGACAGATAGACAGCTCTATGCGAGCCTGGGAAAGGGAAATGATCTTGCAAGTTAACTGAGGAAATGCTGACGACAGATTAGGATGTAGCAATGTCAGGAGATGATGCAGGTAGTGTGTCAGCGAGATAGCAGGGGAACAAAGCCTAGTGACATACACACATACTCACACACAGGTTTCTGGAACTTTCCAACCACAGTGTAACACACGTGACACGACCCCTGTTTCACCAGAATTTAGGAAAGAGAGCTCAGAAGGAGACAGGCCATAGAATCGGCAGGTAGTAGGAAGGCTTAGCAACTTGGAAGAGAGAGAGAGAGAGCGAGACAGGGAGGTAGCTAGCGGGACTCTACTTATACTTCACTCGTGTGTGAGAGACTTTGTTAATATTCCAAGACAAATAAAAATAGTCCCATACTATTCTTTACCTCTCCTGTCATTCCATGACAGAAGGGAACCAAGATTTTCTACTTACAAAACTACTGAAGTATAACAACCGCTCGTCCACAAGTTCAATATATATATATATATATATATATATATATATATATATATATATATATATATATATATATATATAACTTCTCTACAAGTAACTACAAAGTCCTTTTAAGACAATTTTTATCATCATCATCATCATCATCACCATCATCATCATCATTATTATTATTACCATTATTATTATTATTATTATTATTATTATTATTATTATTATTATTTCCTCTTTACTGAGATGGGAAGGACCCAGGCACAGTACAGAAAAATACAAAAGCAACACACACACACACACACACACACATATTCACTGACAGATACATACATTCATACCTACAAACACCCGCACACGCTACTAAGGCCAAGGAGGACAGTGAAACAGTAGAGCACAGATCAAAAAAAAAAAAAAAAAAAGATAACCAACAAGAGTTTAGTTGGAAAGAATCATACGGTCTCAGTTATGGCAATTTCAAGCAAGAATACTGACAAGTACGAATCTTAGAACATCCTTAGGGATTAAACACTTACAGATATAATAAAGCCATGACACTGACCTCACAAACTAGGCAAAAACTTAAAATAAGGGGCATCAGAATAAAAAAAAAATTCATCAGCTGAAGAAGACGAAGAATAATGCTGCTGAGCAATACAGTAGATGTCAAGAATTTTATCAGTATAAAAATACATAAAAAATAAGTAAACCCGGCCTTATCATGTGAAGCATAAGAATGAGAATGACTGTGAAAATGGCTAATGCTAAAATTTCACAAGTACAGAGAAACCACTCCAATATCAAGGAAATGAAACCAACCTTATCGTGTGAAGCGGATGAAGACGAATGCACACTGGAATTTATTGCTGAATATAGGAGAGGTGATAAGGTGATAATAATAAACAAAAATATACTTTACATTATCACAGGCATAAAAGGTCCACTGAGAAAGGTATGAATTAAAATAACCCTATCACAGGAAGCAGATGAAGAAGAATGCCCTTAAGAGTTCACTGCTGGGCAAAAGTAGCAGAATAATATGCAAAAGGAAGTTGTCATTAGGTTTTGTTTGTCCCAGGCTTCACTTAATACTTCCTCTTGTCTCGTAGATTAGAGCGACTACCAACAACATAACACCGACTATATTCCATTATAAACAAGGTAATTTTCTTTTGGTTACTATGTTAAAAAAGCAGATTTACTCGCTTTTTGTATGTTTTTTTTTTTTTTCCTCACACCTGATTCTGGAGAAACTTTTTCTTATGTAGTCAACGTACAGAGGACAGGACCACAACAGCTTGTTATTAACACATTCGCTTGAGGAAAATCAATGTTCTTATTCTATTCCTACTACCCTGACAATTTGTTCCTCCTGGGAAAGACGCGTCGATCTAGACGGTTAGATATAGCTTTCAACACCTTCACAATAAAAAGCCCATCCTGTGTTGATTATAATCGTCTGGTAGTTGCAAGAATAAAGCCAAATACATCATAGGGCTGAAAGGGCTTAGTTTAGTAGGCAGTCCCTTTTTATTTTTTTAAAATGTTCTTTGCCAAGGTTAAGACCGGCGGATGTGGTTTTCCCGGTTTGGTTAGGTTGGGGTAAGTTAGGCGATGTATGGTCAGGTTTTCTTGGGTTAAATTAGGCTTTGGGGTTAGTTTACATTAGATTTGGTTGAATGAGGTTAATTTCATTTTTTATTGACTAAGTTAAGCTTGGTTAAATTAGGTTATATTTGGTTCGTTTAGGTTACGCTAGGTTTGGTTAAGTTTGTATAATTTCGATAAATAAGATTGCATGACCAAATTTTACCCCTTTAGTACAGTGCCGTCAGTCAACTTAACTGTTCTAGGAAAAAAAAAAGAAAACGAACAATAGGTTCTCGGGCTGAACAGGTTAATATTATCCTGGAAATATATGCTCAGGAGGACAAGAGGTCAGCAGGAGTTAAAAAGAACAAAATCACAATCTCCGAGGCCAGTTTAATTATATTTTATTCTACTTATAAGTTTGCTGATTTTCACTCTCATCCATGACCTCTCTCTCTCTCTCTCTCTCTCTCTCTCTCTTGCATTTCCCTTCCTTAACCCGAGACGTCCCGTCGACATGTGGGTACGTTGCAACATTTTGCATTTGCCAGTCCCGACGACATACTGGTACATCGTGCAATTGCAAGGTCCCTAATTTGCACAATTTTCAATTTTCGAGCGTGATTTTTCGTATGTATACACAGGACACCTTCCTTTATTCCTCTACAAGATGCCAAGCAGGGACAATGCCTTACACCACATAACCTCCCCATTGTCTCGGCAATTCACCTGTTACCAGTGACCTGGCCAATAAAGACATTCAGGGCCAGAGTGATTCCCCAATCGATGACAATGTGGAGGACAAAGTTTACATAGCATTAGAGGAAGAAACAGTCAGAAATGATGATCAGGTAATGTGGCAAAAGAAGGTCAGGTATGGTGATGAGTTAGTGAGTGAAACAATGCTTATAATGCCTATATTACTGTTTGAAAACCAATATACTCTCATACTACATTTAAATTCGTACCAAGTAAATAATTAAATACCGTTTATGAGTGGTGTGAAATAGTTACCCTCCCATAGAACTCGTTTTCTTTGGTGCCAGGCTGTTAGAAAACCCAGTCAGGTAAGGATGTACTGCTACCTGGATCGAGTATTTTAAACCTCAGGCGAGCGATTTCTCTATGAAACTTCGATGTTTCTCACCAAAAGCAGAGGTTTTAGCCAAAAAATTTTTTTTCGAAAACACCTCGGGATTGGGGGGTGCCGGAGGTGCGAAATAGCTCAGGATGTGACAGGTTGAAAGGTAAGCGAGACCAAGAACAGGCCTCAAGACGGAGCAGAGACGATCAGCACAGATATGAGACGACTTGGGCACACATATCCAGAGACATATGGCGGATAATTATCGTGCACAAAGAAGGACTAGGAGACGTGCTTTTCAAGAACACCAGAAGAGGGAGACACACTCATGTTGGCCAATAAAGTTTCATAGCAATTCTTCGTTTGCCATTTTTATAGTATATTTCATCTTAATATTGATTTTGTTATTTCCGTCTTCTGATATTGACCTAATATATAAGTGAATTTTTTAGCTTAATACGAAATAAATTGCCAACAAATAGGTGTTACGGAACCTCTAATTCAACAAGAACACTATCCAGAAGGGCCAACACGGCTTGTACAAGTACAGTCAACATGCCTTTACATCGTCACGAAACTGTGTCAGAACAAACATTCTCCTAGACGTTTAGTACTGAAGGAAGGATAGAAAACGGCTGGGTGGGTGGTGAGGAGTGGCGAAAACAGTCGGTAAGTGGTGGAATGGGTCAAGAGTTATACATGCTGAGAAGATGGGCAGTGTAGGTTGACTGATTTAGAGGTGACCATGGTTTGTTTCAAAATGCTTTCCATGAAGAAAGAGGAAGAGGGGGAATACGAGAAGAGGAAGAAGAAAGGGAAAAACAACAACAAGCCCTCCTGATAACACTTGCTTTTCATAACGGATCTGGAATTTGGTTCTCTGTTATCTTGTTTTTGTTTTTTTCTTGGAGGGAACAATTTGCGTGCTCCTGGCCTTTGGTTCCATCTTCCTTGCATAAAAAAAAAGGTAAAAATATACAAAAAGTAAAACAGGAATCAATGAAAACTACCCTATATAAAATAAAAAAGAATACAGGTTCAGAGACAGTAGAAGTCCTCAGAAACGTTTCATTGTTCCCATTAACAATGTCTATATGGTGACACCCCATTTGCAAGGTCTGCTCAGAAAGTATCCGACCTCACTTTTTTTCCTCATCAACCAGTCGAAGAATAGGGGTAGGATTTTGTGTAATGTAGTGTGGGACCTTCGTGCGCATGAGTAATGAATACCAGCCGCCAAGAGTGACTCAGTGGCTGTTAGTGAGCCTTTGTTCATTATAGTGCATCTAACGCTCATCGCGTTCCAATGCTCGTCATGATGACCAAAAAAAATTTAACAACTTTATTGCATCAAATTTTGCCAAAAACTAGGTGATACCCAAGTTGAAACTTTCAGGATGATCCAGCAAGTTTCAGGGGATGAAGACATGAGGGTAATGCAAATAAAGGAGTGGTACAGCTGCTTAAAATATTGCCGAATGTCAGTCAAGAACGAACCACATCCCGGGGGGCCATCAAAAAACGGGAGTACTGAAGATGTGAAGAAAGTCTGGGATTTGCTCATGGAAAATGGTCAGCTGATTGTCAGAGAAACTGCTACCGACACTGGAATCAGCAATCGATCAGCACACAGAATTTTAATGGATGATTTGGGCATGCAAAGAGTTGCTGCCAAGTTCTTTTCAAAGCTCCTTTCATGTGAACAACAAGCTCTCCAGATGAATATTGCTCTAGACATGTTGGAGTATGCAAATTGCAGTCCAGACTTTTTGAAGACTGTTAACACTGAAGGTGAGACTTGGGTGTATGGGTACGACCCAGAAACCGAAGCAGTCATCCCGGTGGAGGCATGCAGGGTTGCCTCATCCAAAAAAAGCACGACAGGTCCGCAGTAAAGTGAAGTGCATGTTGACAGTTTTTTTTTTTTTTTTTCAATTACCGTGGTGTTTTGCATCACGAATATGCACCAGAAGGTCAGACTGTCAACAAACATTACTACCTCAATGTTATCCGCCGTCTTTGTGACACAGTTCAGCAGAGGAGACCAGGCCTTTGGAAAGTGGCAAGTTGGAAGTTGCACCATGACAACACCCCTGCCCATTCTTCTCAGCTTCTTTTGGCCAAGCACAACATACCGCAGGTCTGGCAGGCTCCCTGCTCACCAGACATAGTCTGTGCAACTATTGGTTATTCCCCAAGCTCAAAACTCCTCTGCAGGGTTCCCAATTTGAGATGAGAGAAGACAGCAAGGTGAATGCAATGAAGCATCTGCAGGAGATACCAAAAACCAACTCTGAAAAATGTTGCAGGCAGTGGAAAGAACGCTGGGCTATGAGTGTCAGGTGAGAAAGGGCCTACTTTGAGAAGGACTTAAGTCCTAGCTCTGCAGGTTAGTTAGTTATTTTCTTACAGCCTAAGGTCGGATACTTTCTGAACAGACCTCATATTTTTTCCTGCTAACCCCAGACGATATTATTCAGGATAGGGACCACATAGTTTGAAAATGTCTAAGTAAAAACATATAGAAGTAGTAAGCATAACAGGAAAACAAGTAGCCCTCGGAGAGTGTAATACCCGTCTGCTGCAGTTACCTACAGACCAAACATTTGATTTTGTCATGTGATTTTGCCATTCAAATTCTTGTTCTGAGAATCAATATATTTCATTCTTGCCTGACCTTCAATCCTTCCAGTAAGTTTAGCTAAATTGGGACCAAAACATTTTGAGTTAACTTTGCCATGCGACCTTGATCTTTGATCTAGTATTCTACAAGACAAGTATTTTCATCCACGACTGACCTTCATCTCTTCCACCAAGCATGGTGTAATCTGAATCGAAAATGTTTGAGATAAAAGTTAGAACATTTGACTTTGTTCTGTGATCTTGACCTGTGACAGATTGTTCTTATCGAATAACTCTATTCTTACCGTACCTGAGCCCTTCCACTAACTTTGGTCTAAACAGTACAAAAATAAAACTTTAGGAAATAACGTTGCCATCTGACCTTGTTCTATTACCTATCGTTCTCAAAAACTATACATCAACCTATAGACTGATTCTGAGGTCTTCCGTCAAGATTTTCCAAATCAGATCAAAACTGTTTTAGTTATTTCGGTTACACACAAACAGACATGAATCGAAGCTTGACTTTGCCCTGCAGCCTGCATCTTTCACTGTTCTCAGATATTTATATCTTCTTCCTTGCTTTACATTCAACCCTTCCGCCAAGCTTGGTATCAATCAGCAAAAACTGTATTTGTTGAACATGCTGTGTATCTTAACATTTGACTTTGTCCAGTGACCTTGACCTCTACCTCATTATTCTCATTCAATTCCCTTCCTTCTTGCCTTATTCTGAGCTCTTCCACCCAGTTTGGTATCAACTCGATATCTGTTTAAGCTGACCTTAACGTATGGCCTTGATCTCTGATTTTATGTTCACAAATACAGTAGGTCTGTCCCTTAACTGCTCTTCAGCTTTTCCAAAAAAAAAAAAAAAAAAAAATCAGATCAAAGCAATTTTAACAATTTTACTCCCACTCACACACACATAGGACAAATTTTGATCTTGCCAATGATAACCACCTTTGTTTCAGGTGCTAATCCTTCGTTATTATTCTCACATCCTCCACCCAGTTTAGTTTAAAACGGCTTAAAACTTTTGTACCTAATCATATCACTTGACCTTAATCTTTGACCAATATTTCACAAAAAGAATGGCTCAACCCCATGGCTGACTCTCAATCTTTCCACCACATTTGGTTAAAGTCATATAATAGCTGTTTGAGTTACATTGTTAGCATACAGACACACACACACACACACGCCGCGCTTAGAGCATGGACGGACACAAAGATGTTCTAGTGAAAAGATAATGCTTGTATAAAAATTCAGTAAGGATACAACCAATGACTGGTAACTGTGAGTCGTTCTATCTTGCTCTGTGATTATGCACTTCAGCTCGTTAATAACTTTACTGTTCATTTCCAGCTAAAGTTAGGCGATTTCATTCTACTGCCACTGAATACCGGACCCTATAAAATTAAATATTTCATAGGGATGAACTGTGACTAACTAAGGAGAATTCGTAAAGTATATTTGAATACCTTAATGTCTTCTATCATGTCACTATTGGACACTATGTCCATGTTATAAATATACAAATAGCATGGAAAAGTATACAGGTGTTTAAGAAGAAAAAAATCTCTATGTAATAGATGTTGCGATGTCCTCTATACGGCTCATAGTGTCCGTATGTGCTAAAGGTGTATGCCTTGGTTAAGAATGGAAAGGTATGAGAAAAAATTTCGTCTAGTTTTTCACCTCTCTACCTAGTCGGTAAAGAGATGGCCTGTTGTCCCAATAGTTTCGGGTTTGAATTCAGGTTGGGGCAGGGCACATTTTAAGGATCTGAATTTCGCTAAAGCAGACTTGACTGATCTACCATAAGAAACACCGACATGTCGTAAAAGCACCCCCGCTAATATCGATAAACCCGTTCTATGTGATACAACCCTAGCATGTATTCAGTATGGTCTGAGGGTGTTAGCATCGAAGTGGTGACATAAGGAGGTGTATGAAACGTAGGAGTGCTGCTGGGCCCTAAGGAACAGACTCTTAAGCCTATGTCCAGAGTCGGACACATAAAGATATGAGTTGAGAGAGGCTTGATATGTTTTCCTGCCTACAGACTATTCCCTTTGCTATGATGCGTCATAGAAAAAAAACGGACATGCCATAAGTGCCACGTAGACACAGTGGCACAAACCAGGATAATTATGGTTCTAACTTAACTTGTGTGTCAGGGTTCAGAAGGGTCGGAAGAAGCGTTATTATGGAAGATCTGCACTCTTATCGCACTCGTTGTGGCCTTCGTTATGAGAAGCAGTAACCAGGACACCATCAGGTCCAACACTGACACACCCACCCACCCACACACACACACACACACACACACACACACACACACACACACACACATACACACACACACACACACACACACACACACACACACACACACACACACACACACACACTAGTGCTGATGACGAAATGTAATCAACTTAAGTGTACCAGTAAATTCTGCAACAGCCGAGGGTTGGTTTTCTCTCATGCAAAAGATATATTCTGATGAGGGGGAGAACCTTTTACTTCATGAATGTGTTAAATACATATATATCTAAAAACATGTACACGGTGAATATGATATATGATATTTGTATATGCAAAGAGTGTGACTGAGAGACACTGGAGCAGGAGAATCACATTAGCAGCACCAAAGTCGACATCAAAGAACTTTCAAGTGAGTGGGACTTTCCCTCTCTCCCTCCCTCCTTCCCTTCTCTCTCTCTCTCTCTCTCTCTCTCTCTCTCTCTCTCTCTCTCTCTCTCTCTCTCTCTCTCTCTCTCTCTCATAACCACATGAATTCCTACAAAAGGGCTGACATAAAGTCATTTTAGTTATCTGCTGCAACACAGCTTCATTACTGAAATAATTAATACACTTGCAGTGGTGGTAATGGCGGTGTCAATAAGATTTACCACAAGGAGGATCACACATAGAATGCAAAAGCCCACACTCAAAAATATGATACTGAATGAGTTGGACAAACGGCCAAAAGTGTAACGTATCCCTGCGACTTACACCACTGCCAGATTGTTTTCGAAATCGAATCACTTCCTCCTTGCCTGATCCGCAATTGTTCCATTAGGTTTGGTCCCAGTCGCATCAGCGCTGAGGTGATCTTCCTGTTATCATGATCTTGGACACACTCGTTTTAAAATCCTATCACTTTACCTGATTCTCAACCCTTCAACCAAGTTCTGTGCAAATCAAACGAAATCAGAATTATACAGTACTGTTTGTACATGCACGTGGGGGATTGGAGGAGCCTGCCACACACACACACACACACACACACAGGGGGAGGGGGTGACGAAAACCAGGGCACTCAAAGAGCTGAGCCACGATTTCAAAGTTCATGGCCATTTTGGGCGTTTTAATCATGATCTCTTAAAAAAAAAAAAAAAAAAATCATACGGGAAAGTCTTTCTATGAGGAGCAGTATAGTTTTGGTCCCATATCTCTACCTTGCTTCGTTCGTGAGATAGCCATAATTTAGTGGGTTCAGGTGTCCATGGCCTTGAGGTTGACCTTTGACCTTTATCACCTCTTCCTCTGATGCAGTTCAGTCAGTAATCCAAATTTTGTGTTTTCCGTCCAGTAGGTTTTCATTTCTATGATTTTGAATCAAACCACTGATATTTTTTTCCAACAGTGTAATCACTTTTTCCTCTGATAGTCTTCGAACATTATTTGCATTTGCATCCAATAGTTTTCCCATAATGTTGCTAAGAGAAAGACACCCAGAAAAACAAAGCAAGCCAGATACTTGACATCTGCACGTTACTGCGCGCGGGTTTAATAACACAGATAATAACAGCAACAATAGATATCAGGAAAAACCAGTAAAGTGCGCTTTATGAGTGCGTGACGAGCGAGCTAGCGCCATGTTATGACAATTTCCCTCTGATATAAAATTGTAGGCAGAATCTCTGATATTTAATTGCTAGTGTTGATGTCTAAAAAACGGTGTTACGAGGGAAAATCTTTTAAAATTTGTTTTCGTAAATGAGTTTGCTTATTAGAGCTGAAGAGTCCCGGACAACTCGAGATTCCAAGGAGTTCCTGCGCCTTTATGGGTGAGTTTTAGTTGATTACATAAATTACTGAATGAATGTATCACATGCAGAAAGAATTTCAACTCTACTTCACATAGGAGTAAAGTTACTAGCTTCTGCTTAGCGAGATGGTCGGGTCAGGCCAGACTGGTTCAGGCTGGGCCGTTCATTTCGAAATTTAACTGAAAGTAAACATCATTTGCTAGCTTCTCTCGCTCGCTAGTAATAAGAGTTGTGACACCACGACTAATACTACAACAACTATTACCTGTAGTAGTAGTAATAGCAGTAGTTGTAGTATTGTTGTCAATGTGCATACTATAGGCTGGGACCTCTGTAGGAATGTGTTAGGGAATTACAGCCTACCAGAAGTGGCACCTGACCACTTCCAATGTGGCAGGCGACAGAATGGTGACATGGAAATTAATGAGGCAGTCACTGACAATGTACATGATCACACTGACATGGGTGGTGGTGAAAGACCCCATGGTGAAGTGAGGGATAGGGATAGACGCCAAGACGTGAGAGATGAAAATATGGGGCTTGTTAAATCACCATGGGGAAGTGAATATTAGTGAAGTTGGGAATGAAGAACATCATGAAGTTTATTACAGAAATGAAGCTCAGGACGAAAACTACCTTGGAGTAGTGCATGAAAGAGTGAATCATCCTGGTACTATACGTCCCCAGATCAATCGTGACACACACAACGAGGACGCAGGACAACTTCACAGGCCCGGGCGAGGTCATCCCAAATACTGGATGGGCAAATCCAGAGAAAATACAGTAAAATGGGTGAACACAACATATAATGAAACTGTTGGATGGTCGTCATGTAACCTTTTCGAACATCCCAAAAGCAATGCGTCAGCTGACGTGGTCAGGGAAATCACTCGCCTAATAGCAAATTACAGTAATAACTCACCCATTGCCTCATTCTCTCTTAAGGTCCTTGCACTGATACCACACCTCTTCCTTAGCAGAGACCCACCCAAGAGCAAACATTACAGAAAATATTAAGACCATCCAAAGGCAGGTTGAAACATGGAAAATGAGGTGAAATTGACAACTTGAGGAAGCAAGGGCATTGCAGATGAGAATAAGCAACCCAGGCAGAAGAAACCAGAACACCAGCTATGTGGCTAGGATTTTTGGCAGCAAGATGAGATAGGGGAAGGTCCTTGTCAGCTGAATCATCAAACGGTGTACTTGACCTGACAGCAGAAACAATGCAACAATTAAAGGTAAAACATCCAACTGCAAGACAAGCACGTGCCCAGACAAAGCTTGACGGAAGCTACACTTCACCTAATCCTATCACATATGACAGGATAACTGGAGGTATGGTGTGGAAGAAGACAATAAACACACAAGGAGGGGCAGGACCGTCAGGCCTGGATGCAAAATCTTGGCGAGTAATCCTTAGTGACATCAAGTTTGGGGAGGCAGCAACAGACATGTGTAACACCATTGCCTCACTGGTGAGTGTCACGGGGTTTTTTATATTATCACGGTAATTTTGATATAAATGGTTAAATATTATTTAATTTGATAATAATATTCAATAATATTGAAGAGCAGAGACAATGATTGTCTTGCTACATCAAGCAACGATTACTTTACGCTGATTTGCTAAGATTCTCTAAGAACGAGAATTTATAAACTTTCTCAACAGTACTCAGCAGAGACTAATTACTCACAATTGCTGAATTACTGTACTGTTAGCCTCTGGAGAAAGTTACATCACCCCTGACAATAAATAACTAATACTAATAATAATAACATCAGGTTCTTGCTGATGCATTAACTCCTGGCACAACGGATTTTAAGTTAATACAACAAGACTGGTCTAAGTACCAGTTATGAATAGTAAACGTTTATGCAAGCTAGGAGCTGTATGGAAAATAAGCTTAATTATGGAGAAATGAAACAAGATTTACTCTACATTAAGCTCAAGAAATAGAACTGTTAAATTTATTAATTACAAAAATAAATTTAACATTACATTTCAAATCAAATTAAATGAGACGCACTCGCTCACTCACACAGAAGCTAAATACTTACGCCTAGGAAAAACACCTTAACTAAGCTCTTAAAACTACAAAATACACAAAAGAAATACCAGTCGATGAATACTGTGTATCACCACTAAGGTGGGAGGACTGGATACTGTACTAATGGAGCTTGGGGTGCTAGCTGACCTCTCCACTTCTGAGCACAGACCCTTTCTCCGTCACAGCAAACACAAGACTGCCTAAGTCGTGGGAAAGCGGAGCACTCGGCCGCATTTTTTTAACGGTCGAATGAGGAAGCAGAGGCGAACAATAAAAAAACAATAGTATCGCTCAGTACAGCACTTAGTGACGTGCATTAAATCGGTCACTCTTTGAAAACGGTGACGAATTATTTGAAAAGTATACTCCGATAATGGAGGGAGAAACGGTTAGCTGAGCGATACACAGCGAGTTTTCCACTAATAGTTCGTGGTTTCTCACAAAAAGGAAATGTCGCGAATTGATTCGTGACATTACGCCCCTTGAAAATTAAATCTTTCTTCCTTCAGAAGAAAGATTTCAATATACATACATATACATCCTAACTCAGTCACACAAGATTCACACTGTGGTGTGTGTGCTATCCTGCTACAGGAGTATGTCGCAGTCGCCAGTGAGCGAAAAAACCTCGTATTTACGTTAATGGAAGCAAGCTTGAGGGAAAAACTCCGTGACGACGGTGAAAATCCTGTACTCAGGTCAAACTGAGCGAAAATTCGCTACATTTACACTGACAACTAATTGTTGTGTAGCGTGGTGTATGTAATACACGGTGTAGGTGTGACAGTTGTAGTGTAACTGTACCTACGTGTAAAATGACAGTAAATAATATGGCGACGACGAAGGCAGAGGAGAAGAGGCAGCAGCGTGCGGCAGACGATCAGCTGGTCCGCACAGCAAAACTGCTACACCCATTGCTGAACCTGCAAAACCAATTAAGGTGGAGCATCAAAAGTGTCAATGAGACAAAATTCTTATTATGTTACAATTACTCTCTCTGGCTAGCAGTCAGTACATGCTATGAAAAGTACACTCGAGGTCGCCATTAATTTTAGCACACGATTATGGTCGGCCAGTTGAGAATCCCTGTGCAAACTCGGGTCTTCCATAGCCTCAAACCGCACACGGGTCCTCAACCTGTGCCTTAACCTACAATACTTATATTAATATCGGAGAGCTGAGAATCCTTGCAAACTTGGGTCTTCCATAGCCTCAAGTCACCTCTGCGGAATTCTCACTTCCCCCTTAACCTACAGTACAATACTTATATTAGTACCGGGAAGCTGAGAATCCTTGTGCAAACTTGGGTCTTCCATAGCCTCAAGTCGCCTCTGCAGAGTTCTCTCTCGAACTTCCCCCTTAACCTACAGTACTTCTATTAGTACCGGAAAGCTGAGAATCCTTATGCAAACTTGGGTCTTCCATAGCCTCAAGTCGCCTCTCAACTTCCCCCTTAACTTAAGGTACATAATATGCATGTACAGGCCCTGGACATACTGTGTCCTGTGGGGCCAATGGGCGAGACATCAGGTCTGCATCCACTTCACCACTACCCTGTCTCTCAACTGACTCAGAGATTACAGGTGTGGTTATGAACGGCACAGGAAGGACATGTCCCTGATCAGTGGTGATACTTTGGCACACACTGCAGGAACGGACAAAACTGTCTATGTCTCGTCCCATCCCTGGCCAGAAAAAGTCAGCTCGGATACGGCCCTGGGTCTTCCTTTTGCCCATGTGACCTCCTGAGACTGAACAATGACCCCATTGTAACACTGCTAGGCGGTACTTGGCGGGAACGACAAACTGCAGTCGAACCTCGCCCTCGGGTGTTCGTGACTCACGGTAGAGCCGTCCTTGTTTGCAAAGGAACTTGGCTCGACCTCCCCGTGAATACTTAATCACTCGACCCTTTTGTTTATTCCGCACGGCAGCAAGTGTCGGGTCAGAATATTGTTCTTGTACAACAAGTTGACTACACATCAGATCTTGCGGCGATTCAATGATCACTGGGGTGACACAATCTGGAGCCTCAGCCATGGCTCGTGTTACCGCAGCAGCCGAAGTCTGAGTGGCGCCATCATCGGAGCAACTATCCTTGGCTCCTTGAATATTGCCTACTATCAAGTCAAATAGAGGCTCTGGCATGACAACTGCAAGTGTCATACCAGTATAAAATGGAGATGCCACCTGGATACATGCCTCAGGGAACAATCTCACTGATCCATCAATAAGGCTTGCATGGATCTGTCGACCTGTATACTGCTCAGGCCGAACTAGACTCTGCTTGACAGAGCAACCTGAGGAACCATTGTCTCTCAGGACCTTCACAGGAATGCCTCCCACAAACCCTGGCTGAACAAGGAAGGTACTGTCACCTGTGGGAGGGCCTGTGGAGGAAGCAGCAAGCCACTCATGAGGCTGCTGAACTGATGTGGCGAACATTGTGCCTTGTGGGTTATAAGATGGAACATTGGCCATCTGTGGAGGGGGGTTCACTGTCACTGTGGGACTAGTGAACTGTGGGGAAGTACCCACACTGGTAGGGACGTGACCACCAGGCTGCTGCTGAGGAATGAAGGCTGCATTGGCTTCCTGCCTCTTTTGAGCTGGTGGTGAAAAAGTTTGTCCCGACGGTCGGTTACGTGGCTGATACTGCTGCTGGTTAGGGTACTTGTTGTACCTCTTCCACTCAGGTTTCTGAGTGTTTTGCCCCTGGTCCTTCCACTGCGGTTTTGGACCTTGGCCATTATTCTGAGAACGGCCTTGGTGCTGGGATTCAGTCTGAGACGGCTTCCCAGACTTAGCAGTATCTTTTCTGCTCCAGGTGTTTTGCTTACGAGCTTGATACCCGTATGCAGTAAAGAATGCGTCAGCCTTCTCTGCCATTTGGCTGGCATCTTTCACCTGGCAGATCTTAAGCTGTGCTATGAGCTCAGCAGGCCACGACCTCTCTAGCTGTGTACGCAGCATAAGGTCAATTATCCCCTCACGCGTGGAAGGAGTTTCATCTTTCTCCATCCACTCATTTAAGTAAGCTGTGAGACGATCAAGGAACTGAACAGCTGTCTCCTTGTCTTGGAGACGAGCTCGCATGAACTGAACTTTGGCGTCGTCTACTGTGAGACCATACGCCTTAATGAGTGCAGCTTTCATCATCTCATATGTGAGATTGTCTCCACGAATTCTGTGGAGAATATCGAGGGCAGGGCCCTCAAATAGGCTAAGAAACTGAAGCCGCTTAGCTGCCTCATCCAGTTGATATAAGTCTGCCATGTCCTCAAAACGAGCTATGTACGGCTCGATTCGCTCGCTTTCCTTGTATGAAGGAAGCTTGATGCGTGGGGTCGCCAGGACATGTGCAGGGAGAACGGTCGTGGAGCTTGGACCAACTGCAGCAGACGTGTCTGAAGCCAAGGAATCTCGCTTGAGCTTCAGCACTTCAAGTTCATGTTTTTCGCGTGCCTCACGTTCGGCACGTTCATGCTCTCGTTCTCTGTCTCGTTGTTCACGCTCGTATTCGCGCTGTTCTCGCTCGCATTCGCGCTGAATCTTACGCTCTTCACGGGCATCATTCTCGCGCTGCTGCTCCTGATTATGCCGTGAGAGTATATACTCTTTAATTTCGGTTGGGTCCGAAAGACCCATTTCTTTGGCTTCCTGTAAAAATACAGTAGTAGCCATGGCGCTAATTTATCAAGCAAAACCGAAATTGAGTACTGACTGCTTAGCGACGAATACTAATAAACACAAGTAAAGAGTACAGACACAAGCTAGTGGTGACCAGTCTTATCCAGTTAACTGGCAAAAAATAAATCAAAAATGTAAATGACTGGGAAGACTCAGTAATAAACACAATGGGTACGCCGACTTCCCAGGAGCGAATAAAATCGTCTGGCGTTACCAAAAATAAACTAGAGTTAAGTACTCTATTGTTTAATAAAGCAAAATTCACTTGCTAAATTAAGGGTAAACACCAGTAAGCTTGTGCCTATAAACTTTAATAAATACCTAAATATGAATGAGTGAGCACTATCTCGTGAATAGCTTTAGAGCTAGGAGTTAATATCCTGGCGAGGTCGCCAATTGTCACGGGGTTTTTTATATTATCACGGTAATTTTGATATAAATGGTTAAATATTATTTAATTTGATAATAATATTCAATAATATTGAAGAGCAGAGACAATGATTGTCTTGCTACATCAAGCAACGATTACTTTACGCTGATTTGCTAAGATTCTCTAAGAACGAGAATTTATAAACTTTCTCAACAGTACTCAGCAGAGACTAATTACTCACAATTGCTGAATTACTGTACTGTTAGCCTCTGGAGAAAGTTACATCACCCCTGACAATAAATAACTAATACTAATAATAATAACATCAGGTTCTTGCTGATGCATTAACTCCTGGCACAACGGATTTTAAGTTAATACAACAAGACTGGTCTAAGTACCAGTTATGAATAGTAAACGTTTATGCAAGCTAGAGCTGTATGGAAAATAAGCTTAATTATGGAGAAATGAAACAAGATTTACTCTACATTAAGCTCAAGAAATAGAACTGTTAAATTTATTAATTACAAAAATAAATTTAACATTACATTTCAAATCAAATTAAATGAGACGCACTCGCTCACTCACACAGAAGCTAAATACTTACGCCTAGGAAAAACACCTTAACTAAGCTCTTAAAACTACAAAATACACAAAAGAAATACCAGTCGATGAATACTGTGTATCACCACTAAGGTGGGAGGACTGGATACTGTACTAATGGAGCTTGGGGTGCTAGCTGACCTCTCCACTTCTGAGCACAGACCCTTTCTCCGTCACAGCAAACACAAGACTGCCTAAGTCGTGGGAAAGCGGAGCACTCGGCCGCATTTTTTTAACGGTCGAATGAGGAAGCAGAGGCGAACAATAAAAAAACAATAGTATCGCTCAGTACAGCACTTAGTGACGTGCATTAAATCGGTCACTCTTTGAAAACGGTGACGAATTATTTGAAAAGTATACTCCGATAATGGAGGGAGAAACGGTTAGCTGAGCGATACACAGCGAGTTTTCCACTAATAGTTCGTGGTTTCTCACAAAAAGGAAATGTCGCGAATTGATTCGTGACAGTGAGGAAGCTGGCTTCAAGCCAGGGCAACAACGCTGAAGCACTGATGGCTTGCAGACTAGTCCCCCTTGATAAGAATCCATGATGTAGACCCATCAGGGTGGGTGAAGTCTTAAGATGGATTATAAGAAAATGCATCATGGAGGTAATGAAAGATGATGTTAAGCAGGCAGTTGGCAACCTCCAGGTGTGTGCAGGCCAGCAGGCAGGAGGTGAGGCAGCAGTTCACTCCATGATGAAAATACCTGAGGAAGAGGACTGTCAGGCATTATTACTAGTTGATGCCTCAAACGCATTTAATTCCATTAGCCGAGAGGCAGTGCTACACAGCATCAAGGTTAAATGCCCAGCATTTGCCCAGTATGAGGAAAACACTTACAAACAACCAACAGACCTCCACATTGTGGGTAAGACAGCTGCTTATGATGTCGGTGTAATCAGTTCCACAGAAGGAACCACCCAGGGGAACCCCATTGGCATGGCAATGTGCTCCCTGGCCATGGCAGTGCTGCAACAACAGATCAAATACGAGGCCACCAATGTAAAACATGTAGCCTATGCAGATGTTCTCACAGGGGCTGCCAAGGTAGATGATGTGAGGAAATGGTGGGACCTTGTGACATCTCGTGGCCCTGAAACAGATTACTCCCCTAATGCAAATAAGTCCATCTTGATCGTGAAACCAGCTTATTATCAAAATACACATGAAGCTTTTAGAGACACAAACGTGATAGTGACTAAAGAAGGTCAGAGGCATCTAGTTGCTGTGAATGGAAACAAGGAATCACAAATATCTTAGTGATATGGTAAAGACATGGGTAGAAGAAATACATGAACTATCCAGTCACAAAAACACAGAATCCCATGCAGCACACAGTGCATTTATGTATGGTGTAAAGCACAAATGGACCTTCGTGATGTGGAACATCCCCGACATCGAGTTGCTACTACAACCACTGGAGGTTACTATCAGGGAATCATTCCTCCTATCACTGACAAATGGCCACATCCCCACACCAGAAGAAAGAGATCTAGCACAACCAGCCAGGATGGGAGGCCTTGGCATTTTAAATCCAGCAGCCATAGCAAGCTACGAATATAGAAATTCACTTAGGCTTGTTGAATCCCTGTCACAAAATATTTGTGCCCAGGTTGGGAAGAGTGAACTCGACCACCAAAGGCAGGAATATATAAAGACACAAATAAGCAAAGAGCGAGAAGCAAGACAAAAGGAGCAGCTGCAGCATATAACCGAACATCTCACATCAGACTAGAGCAGAAGAGTTGAAATGGTACAGGAAGCTGGGGCATCCAACTGGTTGACAACCCTGCCTCTCAAGGCAAAAGGCTTCCACTTCAACAAATAAGAATTTATTGATGCCACCACCAATAGAAAACCTACCTCATCACTGTACCTGTGGCACTGTCTTTGATGCAAACCATGCAGTGGTTTACAAGAAGAGAGGCTTTGTTTGTATTTGACATGATGAAGTATGCGACCTCACTGCAAAAATGCTACAGGAAATATGCCATGATTTCACCATAGAGCCAGCTCTGGTACCTCTAAACGGTGATCACTTCATCCACGCAGCCGCAACAACATCATGTAATGCAAGAGTGGATGTCAGTGCTCGAGGTTTCTGGACACGTCGGCAGAGGGTTTCCTTCGACATTAGGATATTTGATCCAATGGCAGCATGTCACTGCGAACTATCTCTCAAGGCTTCACACAAGAGAAATGAACAAGAAACAAAAACAGAAACTATCAAAGAAAGGGTTCAACATGTGGACCACGTCGATTCAATCCCTTGTGTTCACAGCATCAGGTGGGAGGGGTCCAAAGATAGGAAGATTCTACTCGAGACTGGCGGAGGTTCTTTCTGAGAAGAAGCATCAACCTAGTTCTGTTGTGACCAGAATGAGATGTCGACTGTCATTTTCCCTCGTGAGCGCTGCACTCCTATGCCTCAGGGGCACAAGATCATCAGCCCTCACGCCTGCCTCTCTGGCGGGTATAGATTACGAAGCTACTGTGGTCGAGAGCAGCATAGACCAGTGCTTCCAATAGATTAATGTCTTTATTAACAATGTAATGTAAATGAATAAAAATAAAGTAATAAAAGTAGAAGTAGATGGTTGGTAACCACAGCCGTTGGCGTGCTTGGGGCCAACGGACTGTAATATGAGGGTTAGGGTTAACCTTCATATTACAAGTCCAAATGGCGAACTGTATTATGAAGGTTGGTTACTTCACAACATAATTCCTAAAGAGATGGAAGTGATTAAAAAAAAAAAAAAAAACTCTAGTAGCACTAGTACTACTTGTACTAATGCTAGAAATGACATTACTACTACTACTACTACTAATAATAATAATAATAAATAGCCTAATAATATTAATAATGGTAGTGGCAGCAGTAGTAGAAGGAGGAGGAGGAGGAGGAGGAGGAGGAGGAGGAGGAGGAGGACGACGACGACGACGACGACGACGACGAGTGGTACTAGTAATTGTAGTAGGAGTGGTAGTCTATCTATCTATACTGTATACCTAGGCTGCTTCCCCCACGGAAAGGGAGGTAGCCGAGACAGGACGACACACTCCCCATTTACTCATCCATTCAAACACATTCATTCGCATCTTAGCCCCAAAGGGGAGAAGGGACAGATCCTCACCGCACCACACCGCACAAGGGTCAATTGCGCAATGCAATCAGTGACATCAGCAGCAGGGCCCGACAGCAGAGCTAACTGTGGTAGTAGGAGTGGTAGTAGCAGTAGTAATCAGCCAACCATTCATTGTCACATCAAGATGATAGTGGCGGTGTGCTAGGCTATTTACACCATTATGGTATGAGAGATCAGTCACAATTCCCTGAGTGATAACATGTGAGCACTGTAATAAATTCCAACCAACCCTTGGTCCCATATGGATCTTGTCCGAGTGAGGTGATTTAACTCACTAGACCATTAGATATCTATTGTGTGATTATATGGTTACCCCATATAATATAGTGAATGGTTCCTGTAAGCAAGGAAAATAATTTGTCTTGTCACTCAGTGATATGGATACCCTTCCTTCCACCACACTATTCCGTACACATGTGGATTTATAAAGTAATTATAAAAATAATCAGTAATGATTAGTACAAACATGGCAGGTGGGGTTTTCCACCATCCACTCACTCAGTAAGAACATAACATAAGAGAGGAAAACTGCATTAGGCCAGTTGGCCCATGCTAGGCAGCTCCTACAGGAGTGACAAAACTATCAGAATATGACAAGGATAGCAAAGGAGAAGTCTCTCCTCCAGCCACCGAACCCTCTAGCCGAAACCGGCAGGGAAAATGAGAAGGAACACCACGCAGTATAGAAACACTAGCGTGGACATTTTACAGGAATGTACGAAAGGAGAAAAGAGACTGTCCTAGTGAAACCTGAAAAGGAACAAGAATTTATCAGTACTGATTAATAGATATTTTTGTATCCAACCCATACTTGTCATATGCTTACCTAAGCTGTCAAAGGAAGGGGCAGCAACTACATCATTAGGTCGGTAGCTTGTTCCATTCGTCCACTACTCTTCTGCCAAACCAGTTTCTACCTATCTCCTTACTAAAACAGAATTTATCTAGTCTGAAACCATTACTTACAGTTCTGTCAGGTACGTTCACTTTAAGTACTTTGTCGATTATTCCCTTATTTATTCCCTTCATCCACTTAAACACCTAAGTTAAGTCTTCCCTTACACTTCGCCTTTTTAATGAGTGCAGATTTCATCTTTTCAGTCTGTCTTCATATGAAAAATTCCGAACATCATGCATCATCTTTGTCATTCTTCTCTGTACATTTTCCAACGAATATTTATCCATTTTATAATATGGACACCAAAACTTCCGTGCATACTCTAATGTGACTGTACTAATGCTACATAAACTTGTAGTATTACTTTTGATGTCCAATTACTCACGCCTTGCGATATATATGCTAGGACCTTATTGGTTTTATTTCTAATATTAACGCACTGCATTCTTAGTTTAAGGTCTGTATTAACCATGACTCCTAGATCTACCTCGCATTTCAAGTTATTATTTTCCTTATTATTTTACTATATCTAGTATATGTGATGGTCTTGCCCACGTTAAGTACTTTACATTTTTCGATGTTCAATTCCTTATGCCACTGGTTCTCATACTAAGAGCCATGGACCCCAAGTGGGCCATGGAGGGCTAGTGAAGTTGCAGATCTGTGTCTGTGAAATTGCACTTAGAGTCCTCTTGTCATTTTCCACAATATACTTACATGAAACTGGTTTCTCCACCCTTCTACACATGAAAAGAAAAAGAAGATACAGGTTGGATGTAGATCCAGATATGGGATGTGCATTATCAGTGACACAACCTTGAATCAACCAACTGATTGAAAGTAGTGTCATCCATTCTTTTGATATGTAACAAAATATGAATTCTGATAGTTGCAAGCATTAACCCACCGCATCCTGTTGACGAACGTATGCGCCCAAACATTTTGTCACTGTGACTCCTGTTGATGTTTATAAACGTGCTGCAATTGCAAGGTCCGTCATTTGCACATTTCTCAAATTTCGTGCATGATTTTTTGGTACGTATAAGTGGGACACCTTTCTCTACCCGAGGCCAGGTGGGGACAATGCCTTGCCTCGCGTGACCTCCCCCCCCCAACGCCATTGTCTTGGCAACTCACACCAGTAACCCAGCCAGTACAGACATGTCATGCCACGGTACAAAATTCAAGATCAGAGTGATTCCCCAATTGATGACAATATGGAAGACAAAGTTTATGTGGCATTAGAGGAAGAAATGTGCAGACATGATGAGGAGGTAATGTCGCCAAAGAGGGTGCGGTATGTTGATGTGTTTGGTGAGTGAAACAACCCTTATATTACCTATATTACTGTGTGAAAACCAATATACTCTTGTACTACATATAAATTCGTAACAAATAAATAAATATCTACATCTGAGTGGTTTAGAATAGTTACCCCTCCCATAGAAAATGTCTACTCCGGAGCCTGGCTCGAGAGAACATGGAACCAAGGTAAGAGTACTGTCACCTGTATCAGCATTTCTAAACTCAACTGAGCACTTTCTGAATGTTTGATGTTTCTCATAATAAGCAGAGGTTTTAGCCAAAAAAAAAAAAAAATCGAAAATCTGCCGTGATTGGAGGTCATTGGTGAAAAATCTGCTGGGATGGGGCTGGTTAAAATAAATGGAGCACAAAAACAGTTTTTCTTTTTTCTTTTTTTTTATCATTATATGTAAATAGCTTGAGAAAAAACTGAAAGGGGGCCACGAGGATGTTACTATCCCCACAAGTGAGGAATGAAGTAGTGCTGGTCCGAATGTATGTTTTTCAACATTGGTCAATGTGAATGCAAATGTGAAAATGGATTTTCAATATTCGTGAATATGAATGTGAATACAATTCTGTTTGATGACACAGAAACTTGAGTTATGCATATTTTTTGTACAAATTAATTTCACTGTAAGAGCTTCAGCCATGGAAAGTTGAGAGAACAAATTCCTACCAATTTTCTATTTTACCAGGATGCAGGACGAGGATCCAACTCTCAAATGCATCCCCCGGGTTTATCAGACATGTATTGGACGAACTTCGAACGGACCCAGAACAAATCACGTCAGACAGGCGTTTCTCTCTCTCTCTCTCTCTCTCTCTCTCTCTCTCTCTCTCTCTCTTATAAACTTTTTAATGAGCAATTCTGAAAAACTGTTATTAGGCAAAAAATCTGTAGAAATCCAGACTTTTGGGGGAATCTGGCAATATTGCATGATGCAACAAGGAGCCCTAGCTAGCTTGGCACAGCTGCTTGGTTGGCAGCACTAGCCTAGAACACTCGTTCAACTCATGCTTTTAACTATTTATTTGATTTTCTATAAACTTCATAAAGTTACATTATTAATATTCGCAAAATATTTGCATGACAACATGCAGATGCAAATGCAAATGTGAATATCAAAAAAACAATATGCAAGTACTTGATAATGCGAATGCGAAGGCGAATATTCAGACCATCACTAGAATGAAGTGAAAAAGTTTGAGAAAAACTGCTTTGACCATTTGTACAAGAAATCGGGGTCCTTTTGTGGATGAACACAGTAATCAGTTAAGTTGATGACACACCCTATGTTTGTGTCATTGGCAAATTTTGCTAATACTACTAGTGATTCATGAGTCAAGATCATTTATATATAGTCACTCCTCCCCTAACGCGAGTATTTGCTTCCACACCGACATCGCATTAGGCACACAACATGTTACAAGGACTCTTGAAAACCCGTATTTCCTTCCACACCCCTGCCCAAACTCCACTTTTCCTCCCTAGTGGTGCAGTTTTTTGGTACTCCACAATTTAAACCTCATTAAAGCACTTTTTTTATTTATCGTACCTTACGTGAGGAGAAGAGCAGACACACGTCACCAAAGATAAGGTAGAGGGGGAGAACACACACTAAATCCTTCAAAGTCTCATAACACGAGGCAAGCTGAGGAGGAGGATGTGGATAGGAGAGGGCCCAGTGGGGACTGCAGGAGGCATGAGGGAGGTAGGGGGGTCCAGATTGGTTGCGTAGCAGGGAGAGCGAGAAAGGTGAAGCGTGATTGGCAGGCAATGACGTCAATTATTGTGAGGCTGCGCGACACACACCGTGTCACAGCCCGCCGTGCTCAGAATACCGCGTTACGCTAACAGTGTCTGCGTTAGAATGTTTATTTCCTTCCTCAAAATCGTGCCGCATTAGATCAATATCGCGCTACAGTAAACTGCGTCAGGGAAGGACTCACTGTATAATAAATAATAAGAAACCAAATATCGATCCCTGTGGTACACCACTAGTTACAAATCCCCAATCCAACTTAGTATAATTCATTAAAACTGTTTTCGTCCCTACAGCCAGGATCCTATCCATTTAAAGATATTACTATCTATTCCGTGTGCTCGAATCTTCTTAATGAACCTTTTGTGGGGGATCCTACTAAAAGCTTTTCTCATGTCCACGTAAATAATGTCGTAAGCTTTATCGCTATCCACCACCACATAGACCTTTGAGAAAAATTATAACTTTGTTCGGCAAGATTGTCCTTGCATGAATCCGTGCTGACTTTCATTTATGAGTTTAACTCTATCTAAGTGTTCTCTAATTATATTTGCTAAAACTGACTCTTGCATTTTTTCTGCTATTGATGTTAAGCCTATCGGACAATAAGTCGACGCAACAGATTTATTAACCATCTTAAAAATGAGTACTACGTTCGCGGTCTTCCACTCCTCTAGAACTTCTCCTGAACTTACAGAATTATAGAGTATCTCAGTAAGTGGCTGACATAATACTTCCTTGGTGTCCTTTATAATTTTAACATAAATATCGTCAGGACCTGGCGATTTTTTAGTCTATAGCTTACCTTTTTTTAACTTCCTCCTTACTAATTGCAATTTTACTAATCATATTATTCGTATTTTCATCGTAAATTTTTGTTGCTTGAGGGACCAGGTCCAGATTTTCCCTAGTAAACACTGATACAAAATAATCATTTAGGATTGCGCACATTTCTTTATATTCACTGATGATGTTACCAGATTACGTTCAGAGAAGTCCTATCCTATCTTTATTTTTCGTACTGTACAACTGATAAAATCCGTTGTTTAACCATCTTTCCCCTGGGGGTAGGGGGGTTTTCAAGAGTACTCCCCCAGTATCCCTGCTTGTTGTAAAAGGCGACTAAAAGGGTTGGCGGAGGGTTGGTGCCCCTCCCCGGAAAACAACTAACTAAAAAAAAAAAAACAAGAAGCCTCGGACAAGGACTGACCAAACAATGACGACCCAGGACAGGACAAAGGACTTGGTAATGAGTACATGAAATGTAAGAGGAGCGAATGATGAGGTGAAAGAGAGAGAGATTGTCCAGGTGCTTGAGGGTGCGAAAGTGGATGTATGTGGAATAACTGAAACAAAATGGAGAGGAGAAAGTGTGAGAGAATGGGAGTATGGATGGGGTATATGTGCAGGAGTAGGTGAGAATGAGATGGCAAAGGAAGGAGTATGTATAGTTGTGAGTAAAAGATGGAAGAGGAGCATAAGGCAGTATGGATCAGTTGGGTCAAGGATTGTGTGGGTAAAGTTGAAAGTTGGAATACAAATGTGGGCGGTTGTGTGTGTGTATGCGCCAACGCAAGATCGTGCTAGAAGAGTGAGAGAAGAGTTCTGGCCAAATGTGGAAGTGTGCATGGAAAAGTTTGGAAGGAAGGAGAGAGTGTTTTTGATTGGTGATATGAATGGTAAAGTTGGGAATGTGAAGGTGGATAGAATAGTTGGTGAGTGGGGTGTGCCTGCTGAGATAGATGAGAATGGGAGTGCGTTAGTGGACATTTGTGCTGGGAGGGGGTTGGTGATAGCCAATACCCTCTTCAGGCATAAAATGATCCAAAGGTATACATGGCGAGTGATGAGAAGGGTGGGTGGTGAACTGAATGAAAGGAAGGCAATGATTGATTATGTGTGTGTGGATGAAAGGATGCGAAGATGTGTAATGGATGCAAGAGTGTATAGAGGTTGGGGGAGTGGACTTTCTGACCACTACTTGGTGGTGGCCAGAATTAGAATGCAAGTAAGATGGAGGAATAGAAGAAGAGAAAGACGAGAGGAAGGAGTAGTTGCAAGGAGAGTGGAAAGGTTACAAGAGGATGAGAAAAAGGCAGAGTATAAGAGAGAAGTGGAGGAACGATTGGGCAAATATGAATTGGAGCAGATGGGAGACGTGGAAGGTGTGTGTAAGATATTTACAGAAGAAATATGTGGAGCATGTGATGTGGTGTGTGGAAGGAAGAGAAGACGGAGGGGGGTGCAAGGAACAGCGTGGTGGACTGAAGAGGTGAAACAGGCTGTGGCACAAAAGAAGAAAGCATACAATGAATGGATGAGAAATAGGGGCGTGGAAGAAGTTGAGAGGCGGAAGAGGGAGTTATATGTGGAAAGAAAGAGCGAGGTGAAAAGATTAGTAAGAGAGAGTAAGAAGAGAGTGGATGAGGAATTTGGAAGGAATTTGAGTGTAAAGTGGAGGGACTGTAAGAAAATGTTCTGGAGAGAAGTGAAAAGAGTAAGACAGGGTGGAAATGAAGTTAGCAGGGGAGTGAAAGATAAAAATGGTAGATTACTAGTGGAGAAGGGAGAAAAAGTGAGCAGATGGAGAGAACACTTTAAGGATTTCTTGAACGTAGAGGATGGAAGTAATGCGAGTATAAGTGGCTGGGGAATGGCTGGGAGAAGGAGGAAGGTGAGAAGACAGGAAGAAATCAGTAGGATAGAAGTTGTGGAAGCAACGAAGAAAGTTAAATCGGGGAAAGCCCCAGGAATTGATGGAGTGTGTGGTGAAATGCTGAAGCATGGGGCAGAGATAGTAGTAGAATGGATGTGGAAGATGTGCAGATTGGCCTGGGAGGAAGGTAGAGTCCCGGAGGATTGGAAGTCAGGTATAATTATTCCCTTGTACAAAGGAAAAGGGGAAAAAGAAGTGTGTGGTAATCATAGGGGCATTTGTCTTCTTAGTATAATAGGAAAAGTGTATGGTAGGATACTTATAGACAGAGTTAGAGAAAGAACAGAGAAATTAGTTGGAGAAGAACAGGGAGGCTTTAGGAAGGGAAGAGGTTGTGTAGATCAGATATTCATTCTTAGATCTTTAGTGGAAAAGTTTCTAGAGAAGGGAAAGAAGTTGTATGCGGCTTTCATGGATTTGGAGAAAGCATATGACAGGGTGGATAGACAAGGATTGTGGAAAGTGTTAAGAATATATGGAGTAGATGGGAAGTTGTTGAATGCTGTGAAGAGTATGTATGATGGTGCGAAGGCTGCAGTGCGTGTGGATGGTGAACTAAGTGAATTTTTCTCTTTGAAAGTTGGTTTGAAACAGGGATGTGTCATGTCTCCATGGTTGTTCAATCTGTACATGGATGGGGTAATAAAAGAGGTACAAGGTAGGGTAGTGGATGTTGGAGTGGCCCTGGTGAGAGAGGATAGTGTTTGGAAACTCCCTGTACTGTTGTTTACAGATGATACTGTGTTGTTGAGTGAAGACGAAGGGGAGCTGCAAGGCTTGGTGGATGAGTTTGAGAGAGTGTGTAAGAAACGGAATCTAAAGGTGAATGTAGGGAAGAGTAAAGTGATGGCCTTTGAGAGAGGTGAAGTTAGTGAATGTACAGCGAGGTTTGATGGTGAGGAATTGGAAAATGTGAGTACGTTTAAGTACTTGGGTAGTGTGATGAGTAAGGATGGAGGTTTGGAGGGTGAAGTGCTTGAAAGGGTACAGCAGGGAAGAAAGGTTGCTGGTTCTTTGAAAGCAGTGATAAGAAACAGGGAAGTGAGCATGGAAGTGAAAAAGTTACTACATGACAGTATTGTGATACCAACTCTAACGTACGGAAGTGAAGCTTGGACATTGTTGGAAGGACACAAGTCAAGAGTGAGAGCAGTGGAAATGAGTTATTTAAGAGGAGCCTGTGGAGTCACGTGGAGAGACAGGCTGACGAATGAGGATATAAAGGAGCGTTGTGGTGTGGATGTGGATGTGATAAGAAGTGTTATGAGGAACACACTGAGGTGGTTTGGCCATGTGGAGAGGATGGAGGGTGAAAGACTGACGAGGAGAGTGTATGTGAGTGAGGTGGAGGGGGGAAGAGGGAGGGGGAGGCCGAGGATGAGATGGAGGGATGGGGTGGAGAGGTATATGAGAGAGGGGGGTGTGAGTTGGGAGCAGGGCAGTGAAATGGCGGGGGACAGGGCGACTTGGAGGCGATTTGTTTGTGGCCACCCCAAACGGGATTGAGGCGTCTGGCAATAGATAGATAGATAGATAGTTTAACCATCTCAGTTCTGAATTATTTGTCCTAAAAGCTTTTGAAGAGATAAATATATCCAGGAGTCTGTGTATTATATTTACATTATTTCTCACTGACTAAATGGCTGCTTGGTGTCAGACCTGATTTAATCATCGTGCCCTGAACTACACTCCCACCTATATCTTGTTACCACCTGTATCCTGTTCCTCACCTATGTCCTGAGCTTCCCCAGTGCCCTCAGTGACCTGGCGTACTGTACGGTTTAGTTTACCCAGCAACAAGACCGTACCAGTTCGCTTATTCTTAAAGTTTGTTTTCCTTATTTTTTTCTGTTTATGGTGGTAAATGATGTTTACCATTTCCAAAGGCGGAGAATGACGCCATCATGCGGTGCACTGAAAACACACAGAAGCCATTGTA
This sequence comes from Coenobita brevimanus, assembly GCF_032717465.1. Lineage (NCBI taxonomy): Eukaryota > Metazoa > Arthropoda > Malacostraca > Decapoda > Coenobitidae > Coenobita > Coenobita brevimanus. The sequence goes on from NC_137054.1 coordinate 37,310,785, forward strand.
GAAATTTAGTTTTGGCACAGAATTCCCATATCAGCCCTTGTTTATCTAAGCCTAACCTAAATATTCGTAACAACCCAATCTACCACAATCCTGTCGTATAATGTACACTTTCTTATCCATAATTTCGCTTTAAAGGAATCTACCACGAATGTCATAGTTTGGGATACGCTTACGGCTTTGGTATGAAGGCCAACAGTCAGACGCAAATCACTCAAGGAGCTTACTAATTAGTAGTTAAGATATCAGTGATGAAGACTGAGATGAATGTTGATTATCGTAAATTAATCATATATAAACAGTAAGCTAACAATTCTGTGGGCTAGATGTGCACACATATGGAACATCGAGTGACTGCACCAAACCAAGGGCATCAGTAAACTATAAACAAAGTCAGCTGATCGTCTGCTAGTGAAGGTAAGACAAGGGTGAAAACTTTGTTTATATGTAGCAAGGAAAGGAAGGTGAAAAGACTAGTAGGAGACAGTAAGAAAGAATGGATGATGGATTTGGAAGGTATTTGATTGTAAAGTGGAGGGTATGTAGGAAAATGTTCTGGATGGGAGGTAAAGAGAGTTAGAGTGATGAAGTTAGTAGGGGAGTGAAAGATAAAAATAGTAAGACTGATAGTGGAGACGGGAGAAAAAGTGGGCAGATGGAGAAAACATTTTAAGGAACTGTTAAACATGGAGGATGAAAGAAAAGCACCTGGGAGCCGAATGCCAATCGCCCGCCAGAATTATGCAGTTGTCCAAGCACAAGCTGCTTACAGACCAAATGTGAAGATAATTCGCCAAACTCTATGGAATTCAGTCACCTCTCTTCACAAATAGCCAATCAATATTTTAAAAAACTAGTTGGCCTCTAGAAACCATTTTCGTGACCTAGATCTTGACCCCAAGTGACCATTTTCAATCTCTTTCAAGATTTTGGCCACATCTTGATACCCTAAAGGTTTCATATTGATTGCACAAACTGTTCATGAGTTATAATGGTGCTAAAGGCGGATTATAAAAACTAGTTGACCTTTGGCAGCCATTTTGGTGACCTTGACCTTGAGTGCCCATTTTCGAACTCGTCCAAGACTTTGGCCATATCTTGATACCCTGAAGGTTTCGTGTTGATAGCTCAAGCCGTTCATATGATGGTAACGGATACACAGACAATGGTAACACACACACACACACACACACACACAAACGCGGGCAAAGACATTCTCTCTCCGCCTTGCTGAAGGCGGGCGATGATGCGAGTAATGCAAGAGCCAGGGGAATGGCTGGGAGGGAGGTGAGAAGGGAGGAAGAGATCAGTAAGATGGAAGTAGTGGAGGCAATGAAGAAAGTCAAAATGAGGAAAGCCCCAGGAATTGATGGAGTGTGTGGTGATAACATGAAGCATTAGGGAGATATAGTAGTAACAGAATGGATATGGAAGATGTGCAGACTGGCCTGGGAGGAGGGCAGAGCCTAGGAGGATTGGAACTCAGGTATAATTTTTCCTCCATACAAAGGAAATGGTGTGTAGTAGTCATAGGGCCATATGTCTTAGAGAAATAAGTTTATGGTAAGACACTTTTTGAAAGAGTTAGGGAAACATCAGAGGAATTAGTTGGAGAAGAACAGAGATGTTTTAGGAAGCAAAAAGGTTGTGTAGATCAGATATTCATCCCTAGGTCTTTAGTGCAAAAGTTTCTAGAGAAGGGATAGAAGTAGTATGCGGCCTTCATGGGTTTGGAGAATGCATATAACAGAGTGGATAGACAAAGAATGTGGAAAATATTAAGAATATATGGAGTACATGGGAAGTTGTTGAATACCCTGAAAAGTATGTATGAGGGTGCTAAGGCTACTGTGCATATGGATAATGAACTGAGTGACTTTTTCTGTCTGAGTGTTGAATTGAAACAGGGATTTGCCTTGTCTCCTTGGTTGTTCAGTCTGTATATGGATGGGGTTATAAAAGAGATACAAGGTAGGGCACTGGATGTTGGAACAGTCCTAATGAGAGAGGGCTCCATATGGAAACTTCCTGTACTGTTGTTTGCAGATGACACTGTATTGTTAAGTGAAGACGAAGGGGAACTGCAATGCTTGGTGGATGAATTTGGGAGACTGTGTAAGAAACGGAATCTAAAGGTGAATGTAGGGAAGAGTAAAGTTATGGTCTTCGCGAGAGGTGAAGTCAGTGAATGTACAGTGAGGATGGATGATGAGGAAATGGAATGTTAGTACGTTTAAGTACGTGGGTAGTGTGATGAGTAAGGATGGAAGTTTGGAGGGTGAAGTGCTTGAAAGGGTACAGCAAGGAAGAAAGGTTGCTGGTTCTTTGAAAGCAGTGATAAGAAATAGGCAGGTGGGCATGGAAGTAAAAAACTAAATGCTGCATGATACTATTGTGATACCAACCATAACATATGGAAGCTAAGCTTGGACCTTGTTGGAAGGACGCAAGTCAAGAGTGACAGCAGTGGAAATGAGTTATCTGAAAGGAGCATGTGGAGTTACGTGGAGAGACGAACTGACAAATAAGGAAGTGAATGAGCGTTGTGGTTTGGATGTGGATGTGACAGAAAGCATTAGGAGAAATACACTGAGATGGTTTGGCCATGTAGAGAGAGAGAGAGAGTGAGAGAGAGAGAGAGAGACAGAGAGAGAGAGAGAGACAGACAGACAGACAGACACAGACAGACAGACAGCCAGAGACTAAAGAGGAGAGTGTGAGTGAGATGGAGGGGTGGAGGAGGGGGAGGCCGAGGATGAGAAGGGGGGATGGAGTGGAGAGGTATATGAGAGAGGGAGGTATGAGCGGGGGGTAGGGCAGTGAAATGCAGGGGGAAAGGGCGACATGGAGGCGATTTGTTTGTGGCCATCCTCTACGGGATTATGGTGTATGGCAATATACGGTATATGTACACACACACACACACACACACACACACACACACACACACACACACACACACACACACACACATATATATATATATATATATATATATATATATATATATATATATATATATATATATACCAAATACGTCCATGTTTTCGGAATAGCTTTCATTCAGTTTTCTTCCAGGATAATCATATGCCTCCCTTTTTATTCTCCCCTCTCGTATGTTTATTACTCTCAGTACGTTCCTTTTTTCTTTCATTTGACCCCCCCCCCCTTTTTTTTGCATCCACTCTAGCCACTTCTCACCACTACCACTACCATTTTGACATGTGCATTCCAACAAGCTGTGCTTTATTTGCAAGCTGCTACCCTTGCAACACCGCACACTACTTCAGCGTTCCTAACAAAACAGTCCTTGTTATGTCCTCCATAAATCTATCAAGTCGATTTGCACCCAGCTGATTGACTACAAAGTCCTCTACCTTTTCATGGTATTCATCTGCTACTACTCTCCCACCTTTCCTACTAGTCCTCTCAGTTTTTCTTGCATGCCCAGTCGCATGATCAGATGAACCTCCACTTTGTCGTCTCACCTCTGTCATATCAACAACACTCCCAAACGCCTTTGCCACTAAAAGCATATAATCAATCAGGTCACGTTCAACATTCTTTCCAGCCTGTCTGTATCTTGTATATTTGAATAGCTCTGTGTGTTTAAAATATGGATTACTAATGTATAACCTTCTTTCCTGACATTATCATCTTCAGTCATTGTTCAATACTATTCTCCTCTGGTACTCTGTAATAACGCATTACATCATTTAAAAGATAGGTATTAACTCCCCCATTCATGTAATCCATTACAAGCACTTCATAAGTCTTGAGCAACTGATCTTTCACCCCATTGAACCCCTCACAAAAACTGCATTTTTCTTCCTCACTTCTGTCATTACAGGGGCATACGCATGAGTCTCTGCCACTTTCATTATTTCATACTGGAGCTTGAGCCTCCCGCTGACACACCGATCTTTCAGTTCTCTCAACCACTCATCATTCTTCGATAAACCAACCCCTTCCTTACATCGTCCACACTAACTCATACCTGACCTCACACACTTTACATCGTTTTACTCCCACTTCATACCCTTTCATTTTTGTTGCATACAACCCCATCAGAGCATACCTTGCATCTTTTAACACATTCATTATTTCTGCTCCGTTATATTTATCATTCACACCCGTTACACTCTAATAAGTCTCATGAGCATATTTATTTTTGGTAAAAAAGTAAAAGCGAGTAAAAGCAGAGGATGGAAGGATGTTAATTGAGATGGATGCAGTAAGGAAGAGATGGGCAGAGTATTTTGAGAGATTGTTAAATGTAGAGGAGGAAAGGGTGGATGAGATTGTGGCAGATGGAAGGGTGCAATGAATAAATGTGTTGGGAGAGTTGAATGATTCTTTGATCACGAAGGAGGAAGTGGAGAAGGCAGTAAAGGAGATGAAAACAGGGAAAGCTGCAGGTATGGATGGGTGTGCTGTGGAATGCCTGAAGGGTGGTGGAGTGACTATTGTTGACTGGTTAGTAAGATTGTTGAATGTGTGCTTTGTGAAAGGTATGGTGCCACTTGACTGGGCAAGTGCTTGTGTGGTCCCGTTGTGTAAAGGCAAGGGTGATAAGTATGAATGTACTAGCTTTAGGGGTGTAAGTCTGTTGAGTGTTGTAGGTAAGGTGTATGGTAGAGTGTTAATTATGAGAGTTAGAGAGGGTACAGAGGGAGTGATTGGTGAAGAGCAGTGTGGCTTTAGGAGAGGGAGGGGATGCGTGGATCAGGTGTTTGCTGTGAGACAAGTGTGTGAAAAGTATTTAGCGAAAGGCAAGGATGTGTTTTGGGCATTCATGGATTTAGAGAAAGAGTATGATAGAATTGATAGGGAGGCTTTGTGGACTGTTTTAAGATTGTATAGACTTGATGGTAGGTTACTAAAAGGGGTGAAAAGTTTTTATGTAAATAGTAGTGAGTGTGTAGGAGTGGGAAATGCTGTGAGTGATTGGTTTCCCGTGAGAGTGGGGCTGCGACAGGGATGTGTGATGTCGCCTTGGTTGTTTAATGTTTATATGGATGGTGTTGTAAGGGAGGTGAATGCAAGAGTGTTAGGTGGAGGTCTGAGTCTGGTGAATGTTGATGGTGGAGAGTGGAATCTGAAGCAGCTGCTGTTTGCAGATGATACTGCAATGGTGGCTGATTCAGAGGAGAGATTGAGACAGTTGGTAGAGGAGTTTGGAAGGGTTTGTGAAAGGAGGAAATTGAAAGTAAATGAGAATAAGAGTAAAGTGATGAAGTGTACGAAATTGGTAGATGGTAGAGGAATGAATATAGTTTTGAATGGTGAGTTGCTTGAGGAGGTAGAGTGTTTTAAATATTTAGGGTCACATGTTGCTGTGGATGGAAGAATAGATGCAGAAGTGAAGTTTAGAATGAATGAAGTAGGTAAGGTGCTGGGAGGAATGAAATAAGTGTTTAGATGTCGTTCACTTAGAATGGATGTAAAGAGAAGGCTGTATGAGGGTTTTGTGGTACCGACTGCGTTATATGGGGCTGAAACATGGAATATGGGTGTAGCAGAGAGGAAAAGTTTGAATGTAATGGAGATGAGGTGTCTGAGGAGTATGCGTGGAGTGACCCGTATGGATTGAGTGAGAAATGAAGTGCGAAGGAGAACTGGAGTTGTGCGGGAGATGGCTGGTAGAGTTGAGCACTGGGTGTTGCGATGGTTTGGGCATATGGAGAGAATGGATAATGAGCGATTGGTGAAAAAGGTAACTAGATCTGATGTGAGAGATGTCAGGCTGAGAGGGAGACCACGAATAGGATGGATGGACAGTGTGAAGAGAGCGCTGGATGCGAAAGGGATGTCTGTTGAGCAAGGAAGAGTGGCTGTGCATGACAGAAATAAATGGAGAGAAATTGTGAATGAATAAATGATGACACAGCCCTGGGGGGATATTCTCCTGCATTTCGTCTGATCAGCTAGATAGGTCAGGTGCGGGAAAGGGGTTGGATCTATTATGATGTGGCAAGGGTAAACCAGCTCTGCTGTCGGGCCCTGCTACGGATGTCACTGATTGCACTGCGCAGTTGACCCTTGTGCGGTGTGATGCGGTGAGGATCTGTCCCTTCTCCTCTTTGGGGCTAAGATGTGAATGAATGTGTTTGAATGGATGAGTAGATGGGGAATGTGTCGCCCTGTCTCGGCTACCTCCCTTTCCTTGGGGGAAGCAGCCTAGATATATAGATAGATAGACATATATTCTCTTATGGCTCATAGATATAATTTTTTGTGACCAAGGACATCGGTACCATTGCTAAGAGCTTAAGCAGACTGGGTAAATGCTAATTCCTTCCACTCTCACCTTTTTAACAGTCAGACCCACAGGGAATACGGAGGGTACGCCAGAGTAATTTATTTCCTGGGATTCAGGACACCACTTGGCTTGTCACTCAGTGTAGTATCTCTGAAGATATCATTACAGCCAGTGAATGGATGGTGGGTGCCCAACTATGTAATCTGGCATTTTATTTTGTACATTAATCTCTGGTGAATTATTATAATTAAGGACATACTCGAAAGCAAATATATCTTTTTGAATCAAATGACGTATTATATTGGTTTACTCTTGCTATTCGCACATTATTTTTTAACTCGACTTCGGGAAGCCTCTCTTACTGAAGGGTTTAACGAAGGCTACGTCAGACCCAGACAGTTCGAAACGTCTCTCTCATGTTGAATAAAGTCATCTAGAGGTACAATAAAGTGACCAGAAAACAATGCCGTCGGATATAACAGATCGCAAAATAACAAAATAAAGAACCCAATCGTCAGGCAAGGAGGAAAGGAAAAATAGAATAAAAGACAATGGAAGAAGGGGAAAAAAGAACTCCGAATAATTTGCAAAATATAATGTAGCCCAGAGCCAAAATTATTTAAATTTAGTCGTGGCCTGGGAACTGTTTTCTGATTTTTCTGTGTGTGTGTGTGTGTGTGTGTGTGTGTGTGTGTGTGTGTGTTTGTGTGTGTGTGTGTGTGTGTGCTTGTCTGTGTGTTCGCGCACAGGAGATCTGACATTGTGCGAGTAGTTTTGTGCCAAGAGGAGTAGAGGAAAGCGAGTGTCTCAGATTTCAAAACAAGATTGCCAGCATTCTAAAGGGAATGCAAGATGTTCTTCACACACTAACAGTACACTGACATGCTTTTGTGGGAATTGCCATTATGAATAACAAAAATTATAAACTCAAGAATTCCGTGTGTGGATGGTTTGGCGCTTTAGGTAATAAATCAATTTAAAATATAGTTAAAAAAAAATAAAAAAAAAAACGTCAGGGACACTGCCCCAATGAATCACTGTAACAAGTTTGAAGTGAATTGGTTAAGAAATAAATGAATGGTACCCTATTAAAAAGCGTATGGAAGAAAGGACAAAGGAACAGAAGAATATTGTAGCTCTCCATACTTTTGTGTTAAGATCTTGTGAAACAAATTGCCAGTATTCACAAGGGAAAGCAAGATGGGCTCCATTTAGTTATAGTACACTGATGTACTTGTATAACTGCCATGATGATTGGTGGATATACAATACACAGGACCTCACAATTTGAAAGCTTATTTGGTTTGAGATTGAACCCCATCAGTCCATTTAAAAGGCAACAAAACAATGAAGAAGTTGCTTGTGGCTAGCGGCTAAAGAAATAGATGTACCAAGTTTTGGGAGAATTTGTAAGAAATGAAGAAATGGAGTCACATAGGAAAAGTAAAGAAATGGAAGAAATAAAATGGTTCTCCACACTATGTATGTTGAAACCCAAAGAACATGTGTGAGTACTGGATATGGAAGAGATAATTACACACACATACATCCCTCCACACACACACACAGTCTGAATATTCTTCTTGAATATGTGTAAGAATTCATACAGCTAAAAATAAATGCACAAATATTTGTATCCTAGCATTAACTTTGTGAAAGCTTCCCTCAGTATTAATCAATCAGTGCTTCTGATTACATGAAGACTTCTGATTTAATGACGTCTCCATAAGCATCTATATTAACTTATCTATCCATCTACCTATCTGTCTATTAGCAGACGCCCTAATCCCGTAAGGGCTGGCCTCAAACAAATCGTCTCCATATCGCCCGGTCCCCCGCCATTTCACTGCCCTGCTCCCAGCTCACACACCCCTCTCTCATATACCTCTCCACTCCATCCCTCCATCTCATTCTTGGCCTCCCCCTCCCTCTCTCCCCCTCCATCTCACTCACATACACTCTCCTCGTTAGTCTCTCGCTCTCCATCCTCTCCAAGGGTTCGGTGGCTACTGGGCGACAGTCGGCCAGTCGACAGGAAAACTAGGCGACACCCAACTGGTCGACAAGATAAATGGGCGACACCCAACTGGTCGACAAGATAAATGGGCGAATACCAACTGGTCGACAGAAAAAATCGGCGACTGCCAACTGGGCAACAAGATAAATGGGCGACTACAGCCAAATAAGTGGACGGACAACTGGCCGACAATTAGACAATTAACAATTCTACTCTACCTGAAGAGTGTGGGGTACAAACAAAACTCCGGGACAGTTGGCAGCTGGCTGGCTGGCGGTCAGTACTAGTTGTTATCGGACAGCAGTAGGTAACATCCTGTCGTCGCATTCATTCTGTTATACCGCTACAGACGTTACTCAACCCGCATCATCGCTGAATTCATAACCTCACAAAGAAGCAAAGATAAACTTGTTCACTCAGGATTTATTTACACAAGGGACAGGACAAGACGAAATACCACCTATTGGAAATGTGGCAAAAGAAAAACATGTAATGGCAGAATAGTGTCAGTAGGTGATGACGATAAAATGGAAGTGCGGGTAACTAAAGAACACACGCATGCACCAAGATGTGAAGAAGCTGCAGTGCAGAGGCTGAAAACAAACTTGAAGCAAAAAGCTGTGGAACAGCCAGCGACACACCCAGCTACACTCATCCGCGAGGAACTTGTAGGCATATCTGACTCCGCAATAGCAGCTTTACCTGAGCGTCAGTCCCTTCGCCGACTATTAAACAAGAGCAGGGCCTCAGTGAGACGAAGTAACCCTAAGAACATAACAGACTTACAGATAGTTCCACCTTACGTAAGTACAATATCTGGTCGTCCGTTTCTTTTGCACGATAATGAGGGAGATACACGAAGCAGAATAATTATATTTGCTACTGAAGACAGTGTCCGTTGCTTGTTTTCCTCACATATGTGGTATATTGATGGAACTTTCCAAGTAATACCAGGCATGTTTTACCAGCTTTGGACAGTGGATGAAAAAGTGGCAAAGACGGTATTTCCTCTTGTATATGTCCTCATCCAAAATAAATGACAAGAAGATTACTTGGACATTTTACAGAGGCTCCAGTGAACTGCAAGAGAATTGCAAATTCCAAACATGGAAAGACGACCATCATTAATTATGATGGATTTCGAAAAAGCTACTATAAATGCCTGCCAAACTGTGTTTCCACACGCCCAAATATGTCTATGTCTGTTTCATTTTGGCCAGTCATTATACCGGAAAATACAGGAGGTTGGGCTTCAATTTTAATACAATCAAGAAGATAGTGCAGTGAAGAAATGGTTGCTGAGTGCCATTGGGCTAGCTTTCGTCCCTCCCAGTGATGTGTGAGCATTCGAAATTTTGTTGGATGAGCAAAATGACGAAAACAATGACGATTTCATAAGACTTGAGGAGGTTGCTGAATATCTGGATAAAACTGACATACGTGGACGTCCTGCATGTAACAGAAGACGAGGACATCCACCACGGTACCCAGTTGAGATGTGGAATGTGTATGAAAGAACAATGGCAGATGAAGCTAGAACTAATAACGCAGTAGAAGGCTGGCACAACAAATTTAACAAAATGGTAAACAAGAGGAGAGTATCGATGTTTTCATTGCTGGACGAACTACGGAAAGAACAGCACGACACTGAGGCTTCAATACTTCAGGTACAAATTTTTCCATAATAAAGTTAGTGCCCCAGTTACATCAGTCTGATTTATCACAATGTCATTTATGCGTAATATATGTAATATATGTAGTATTTGAAGTATATTTTCAGGTTGACACTGGCCAACAAAACATTCGGCAGAACCTAAGCAAGAAGACTAAACGAAAGAATGAAAGAATAAAGAATGTGGTTGCACGTTATCAAGAATTCAAGGACAGTGGTCAGATTCTACTCTACCTGAAGAGTGTGGGGTAAAATGCGTGGCTTGAAAAACAGTGCCCCCGGAGAATACCATAGTACCCCCGACGACAGGGCAAGCCAAGGACAGCATAGTGTGCCCACAGATACGCCGACACCCCCACACGGACCCCACGGGGTGGCCGCCACCAGCACCACCACTCCGGGCAACAGCGACACATGTCAGCCAGGGCCGTGCGCCCCTGTGACATGCAGCCACCACACCGTCGCCACCGTAGGAGAAGGACACTACCTTTGCATAGTGGAACTGCTGAGCCGGCTAGGAGTGGAGTTAGAAACTATACTCCAGACGGCGCCCCTCTGGTAGAGACGATCTATGGTCGCTCCCAAAGTGTTCCGGTAGAGACGATCTATGGTCACTCCCAAGGTGTTCCGGTAGAGACGATCTATGGTCGCTCCCAAGGTGTTCCGGTAGAGATGATCAATGGTCACTCCCAAGGTGTTCAGGTAGAGACGATCTATGGTCGCTCCCAAGGTGTTCCGGTAGAGACGATCAATGGTCGCTCCCAAGGTGTTCAGGTAGAGACGATCTATGGTCGCTCCCAAGGTGTTCCGGTAGAGACGATCAATGGTCGCTCCCAAGGTGTTCCGGTAGAGACGATCTATGGTCGCTCCCAAGGTGCTCCAGTAGAGATGATCTATGGTCGCTCCCAAGGTGTTCCGGTAGAGACGATCTATGGTCGCTCCCAAGGTGTTCCGGTAGAGACGATCTATGGTCGCTCCCAAGGTGTTCCAGTAGAGACGATCTATGGTCGCTCCCGAAGTGTTCCGGTAGAGACGATCTATGGTCGCTCCCAAGGTGCTCCGGTAGAGACGATCTATGGTCGCTCCCAAGGTGTTCCAGTAGAGATGATCTATGGTCGCTCCCAAAGTGTTCCGGTAGAGACGATCAATGGTCGCTCCCAAGGTGTTCCGGTAGAGACGATCTATGGTCACTCCCAAGGTGTTCCGGTAGAGACGATCTATGGTCGCTCCCAAGGTGTTCCGGTAGAGACGATCAATGGTCACTCCCAAGGTGTTCAGGTAGAGACGATCTATGGTCGCTCCCAAGGTGTTCCGGTAGAGACGATCAATGGTCGCTCCCAAGGTGTTCAGGTAGAGATGATCTATGGTCGCTCCCAAGGTGTTCCGGTAGAGACGATCAATGGTCGCTCCCAAGGTGTTCCGGTAGAGACGATCTATGGTCGCTCCCAAGGTGCTCCAGTAGAGATGATCTATGGTCGCTCCCAAGGTGTTCCGGTAGAGACGATCTATGGTCGCTCCCAAGGTGTTCCGGTAGAGACGATCTATGGTCGCTCCCAAGGTGTTCCAGTAGAGACGATCTATGGTCGCTCCCGAAGTGTTCCGGTAGAGACGATCTATGGTCGCTCCCAAGGTGCTCCGGTAGAGACGATCTATGGTCGCTCCCAAGGTGTTCAGGTAGAGATGATCTATGGTCGCTCCCAAAGTGTTCCGGTAGAGACGATCAATGGTCGCTCCCAAGGTGTTCAGGTAGAGACGATCTATGGTCGCTCCCAAGGTGTTCCGGTAGAGACAATCTATGGTCGCTCCCAGGGCGTGCAGAGTAGAGAGACGTCCCCACGGCAGGAGACTGGAGCCCAGGCTTCCTGTCCCAGAGTGACCCAGACAGGCCTCCCAGCCTCCCCTGGTCTCTGTACCCTATGCCTGGCTCTAGAGCAGACACACCTGATGGACCCCAGTGGAAGTCGCTGCCGCAGCTCTCCCCTGTCGGCGCCCCTAGACGCTGGAGACCGTAGTCCACAGTCTCTCTCTGCTCTCCCCAGGACACCCGGGCGTGATCTCTCTACGCCCCCACGACGCCGGGACCTATCACAAAAGGTTCCTGGAGCTATTCGGCCCCAGTCCCGAGGGCCACACGCCGGAGCCAAGTCCGGAAGCCACGGGAAGTCCAGGACGCGAGAGGACGCCCTTACGAGCTATCCCATGCCCTCTCGGCACGCCTCGCATTGACGGTGCCCCTAGCCCAGCATGATGACCGATGACATGTTCCTGCCTATCCCCCTGATGAATACGTGTGATATTGTAGCACGAGTGATTTAGGTTAAGTGTGATTTCCCTTAATGTACAGTAAGTATCGTGCAGTGATTTCATATAGTGAAAATCGGGGTAAACCAGATCACAGCGAGAAGTTAAAGGGCGAGAGTGTAGAACACGATCCGATTGACTATACATGTGAGTGACATCTTTGTTATATAATTAATAAGCCTGTGCCTATAAAGACATACCCCCATTACTGTGAAGGAATATTGTGAAAGGAAGTATTAATAGTATTCTCTCCTTCCCCCACGCTGTGGAACAAGATCTGATTGACTATACGTGTGAGTGACATCTCTGTTATACAATTAATAAGCCTGTGCCTATAAAAACATACCCCCATTACTGAAAAGGAATATTGTGAACGGAAGTATTAATAGTATTCTCTCCTTCTCCCATGCAACCAATAAATCTTGTTCACCACCCGCTCTCACTCCCATATCTCAAGTAAGTGTGAGTCAAGGATAAAATCAATTACCAAAGTATTTTGGCTAGTGGAAACCATATAAACTTCACGGCTAATATCTGCCGCCTTCCAGTATTACCATAACTTTCCCCTAGCCCTCACAAGTCACTCCCCGCACCTCCCCTATCTCCTCTTAGTGAGACTCAACCCCCTCCCGCGCCCCCGCGCGCGCGCCTATATTTAGTGCACTCCTGATACATTAGGATTGTGTGTGTTGTCATTAGTATCAGAGAAGCAAGTATCCTGCGAGATATTCATATCCTAGATAAGGTTTTATATTGCTCTATATTGTGCTGTAATATCTGCTGATTTGTCCTGTGTCTGACTGTGGTAATATATGTGAAAAGGTTGTTGCCTAGAGTTTTTGTGTCCTGCCTCTCTTTATTGCACTAGCTCCGGTCTCGAAAGAGGACCCCGCTCCACGTTAGGTGAAATAGGAACGAGAAGTCGAGCCTAATTTCACCTAGCGTTACATGGGGTACAATGTCTATCATGTCTGATATTATTATTACTGTTATAAAATACTATTTACATAGTGAGAAGTCTCGTCCAGTTGGCATGTCTAATTAGCAGTTGCCCAGACCTGTCGGCCAGTTGGCTGTCGCCTAGTTGTCCTGTCGACCAGTTGGCTGTCGCCTAGCTGTCATGTCGACCAGTTGGCTGTCGCCTTGTTGTCATGTCGACCACTTGATTGTCGCCCAGTTGCCCCTGAACCTCTCCAAGGCATATTATCCCGGATATATCCGAAAGAGTATCATAAACTAGCCAAAACTGATCCAAGTTTTAACTGAACTAATGCATAGCATGGATGGTTTTACTTTTCCGCGATATATTCACCAAACCTTATGCAGATTCGTATTCCCTGATTGCACCATAACCTCTACATCTGCAATTTTAGTTCCTACCCAAGATGATGACAGGCAACATTTTGCAAGTGTGCGTGGTGTTTATTGACAATTGCGAATCGGCTCGGAGGGGGGGATGGAACTTATGGTTTCTTCAGGAGGGACTTCAAGGGTTTTGTTCTGAATGGGTGGTCGGTGATTCCCTCCTGCCCCCTTCCGTAGCCTTTGGAGGGTCTGCAGAGGGGCATTTTGGGGTGTGTCGAGGGGGGGGGGATGGAGGGAGTAAGGGCGTTGGATGATCTGATGGGGAACGACAAAGATGTTACAGCTAATGAAAAATGACTTATTGACAGGGGGTCGGTCGTGGAAGGAGGGGACAAGTGTACTATGTTATTGCTTAGGTCCATTTCCCCAAGGGACATTTTCTCCATTGGTAATTTTCCCACACTGATATATTCCAAATATGGGTCTGTTTACAACATGGACCTATCCCCATGGATCTACTTCCCCACTACCCATCCACCCGCCTATATATGCATCCTACCCGACAAACCACCCACCCACCGACAATACCCACTCCCCAACCCACACCTTCCACAACCCACTCATTCATCCACTCACAAAGTCCACACACCAATCCCACCTTACCCACCTAACAAGCTTGCACTCACCCCACTGGTCCTGCCTATTACAGACCCACAGCCATCCACCGACCCACCCACAATACCCACTCCCCAACCCACACTCATTTATCCACTCACAAAGTCCACTTACCAACCCCACCTCCTTACCCACCTACCAAGCCTGCCCACAGCCCACTGGCCCCGCCAATGTACAGATCCACAGCCATCCACCCACCAACCCAGCAACAGACCCAGCCACCCACTCGCCTGCTCAGCTACAAACCCTGCCCACCCACCCACTCACCCACCCACTCAGTCAGACCCTGCCCATTCACCCACCCATCAACCCGCAAAACTTCAGTCCCCAAACATCCACCTACACAGCTACAGACCATGCCCACTCACCCACCCACCCAATCAGCAACCAATCCTGCCCACTTATCCATCCCCCCAACCAACTCTGCCCACTTATCTTTTACCTACCCTCCAACCTACAGACCCTGAACATCCATCCACCCACCTACAAACCCTGCCTACCCATCTTTTCACCCAGCCCACCATCCTACCCACCCTGCCCACTCACCGAACTGACCCTGACCACCAACCCTCAGACCCTGAACATCCACTCACCTACCTACAGACCCTTCCTGCCCGCCCACACACTCACCCATTCATCCCATCCCGTCCACCTTGCTTACCCATTGCATTCACCCCACCCACTGCTCACACTGCCCACCCCACCCGCTCACCAAACTCAGCCAGCAGGATGACTTGCTGATGTACACCCACGAGTAAAGATTTCTCCTCCGGGGTTATCCCTTCCTTCACCCCTATACCCTGGGGAGAGGGAAGAGGGGAAGGGGGACCAGCTCTGCCCCACCTTTAACCCCCAATCCCCCCACCTTCATCCACCACTTGCCAGTTAATGTTTAGCCCCAAATTCTCTCATGTCCTGTAAATTATAGCTAAAGCTATTATCGCACACGCTGTCAACGGTCAAGATTTGGATGGTATTCAACAATAAATTATTTTTTAATTTCAGGCTTAAATTGAGGACAACATTCACAAACAGCGTAATCCACGTTATCGTGCCCAACTTGACTCTGCCCTGTAATGATTTCTCTCTCCCCCCCCCCGCTTCTCTCTCTCTCTCTCTCTCTCTCTCTCCTTTAGGCCTAATCGGTGGGCAGTTCCACAGTTAACTCGCCTCAATGTGTACTGAAGGCAAGCAACATTTATTACACACACTGATGACGGCAAATATAAGGAAGACTTTTTTTTTTCATTATATTTTTCATGTGCCAAGCATTAATGAAGAGCATCATGACACTATTTGTGATTAAAATTTGTCAAAGCAACCATTTCACCCTAACTTATAGAGTTGAGTAGCATGGCTTGTAAAACACACACACACACACACACACACACACACACACACACACACACACACACACACACACACACACACACACACACACGATCTAAACTTAGATATTTCACTAACTGCGTGGCTACTACAAATCTAGCCATTCAGACAAATAAGGCTCAGTTTCGAGATTTCGTTGTGTTAGGTGGTGGCGACCATCATCCACTCCCTTGATGTAGTGCTGCCTACTTCTTCCGTCACCTTTATTAGTCTTTTTCTGTGTCAACTCTTCTCTTTTCCTATTTCTCCCATCTTTCTTGTCACTTTTTTTTTTCAGGTAACTTTACATTGAATGACAAGCTTAATAGCTTCCTGTATGCAAGGAAACCATATACAATGCTGGGTGGTAACCATATTTTTTAACTCATACGAGTTCCCTACGTGTCAACTAGTGTTTTGAAGGAGGGTTAGTGGCCTTCCCCATAAAATAACTTATTTAAAGACAAACGGTCACCCCTTACGGGATTGTGGCGTCTGGCTATGGATGGATGGATGGACGTTGTTCATTCAACATTTGGGAGAAGCCGTGCTGGAAACAGCCTATCAGAAGACTGCTCACTTGGATCAGTTGACAGGTACGCGTTGTGCTTCGTGATGTTCGTTCAGCGTTATAATTTTTCCTTTTGTTTTTTACTGAAAACGATTTACACCAATATACATACAGTATTTCATGTAAAAACATCGTTTTAATACTCTTCTCCAGTATGACCATTATAATTATAGTATATGCAAAATTTCATCATTCTTTTGCAGCGACAGCTCTACTGTTTACAAACTATGTCTTGTTCGAATTGCTAGAGGTTTTCCTCAGCAGCATAAAATCACTACCATAAGTCTCAATGGCATTTACACTACAAATTATTAATATAAATTTATAACTTTTACTCGCCATTAAACAATATCATATTTATACACAGTTTAGCCCTACATAGTCTACTCCTAAGGTTATTTTATAAACTGTGCAAAAATCACCTCACTATCTGTTAGGCCTAAACAGGCCGCTTATTGTCTTGTCGATGAGTAAAACTGACCCTAACCCCCTAACCCACGATAATGGTAGATAGGTATAAGCCTGAGTGAATATGTTCCTGATTGATCATATCAATATAAATTTTCCTCGTTCTACGAATGGATGGAAGAGGAAGAGGACGTGGGAGGGCTCAACACACCCAGGTGAACAGAGCAGATATCATCACTCTCAGGTCCATTATACTTGGTCTCCGTGCTGGTGGCACATCCAAGTACAAAATTGCACGTCGTTTGGGGATCAGTAGAAGAACTGTTCAGCTTTGTGTACAACGCTATGAAGAAGAGGGAAATGTTGTTACCAGACCAAGACCTGGCTATCCGAGGGTGACTTCTGGTGTTGACGATGAAAGGCTCGTGGAGGCCGCAGCGGCGACTGCCCCGACAAGAGATGTGCCCATGACCTGCCACCTGTTCACTACTAGGCGCAGTCTCGTGGAAGCTGGTTTATGGTGTTACGTTGCCGCTGTGCTAGAAGAACTTTCGAAAGTAAATAAAGCAGCATGCCTAACGTTTGCCCAGGAAAATGTTCACCATGGGTTGGACTCTAGGAGAAATGTTATTTTCTCCGACGAGAAGAGTTTCACTTCTGTTTCTGCCCCCGGCCGACAACGCCAGCGCTTAGAGAACACTCGTAATTAGTCACTAACATATCCAGTAACATCTACGAAAGCATGAGGAGTGGGAGGGTTACTCTTCGCGTCTGGATGTGGTTTGGTGGCCCAGGAGAACTTGTCTCCATCAAAGGTTATCTGAGTAGCAAGGAATAGATTAATATCTTAGAAACATCCTTCCTCCCCGCAGTTCGGGCTTATGCTATTCTAAAGCCCGACCCATCTGGTTGATTCAAGATCGTTCGCCAGTCAGTACATAGAGGATAGTGAGAGACTGGTGTTCGTGCTACCCTGATTGACTGGCCTTTTAAGGGATGTGACTGCAATGCAATTGAAAACTTAAGGGGTATCATGATGCAGGAATGGGAGGTTGAGGAAAAAAACTTGGAAGCACTCAGAGAGCGCATACCTCAGCCAATCCCATTGCAGGATCTGGATCTTTATCCAGATCCGCTGCAAAATTGGTCCATGGCCCACCCTTCCACAAAATTTCATTGAGAACTTTTGGATGTATCATGTGGACAAACAAACAAACAAACATAGGTGAATTCATCTCCTCCAACTTCGCTGGCGGAGGTAACAATGCATCAAGACTGAGCAAAAGAGGGAAAAATGTGGGAAGGAATAAGTGGACGCCCTGACATCTGCAGCCTCTGGTGGATTCTCTCTCATTACACCTGCAACATGTAGTAGATGCAGAGGGAGGCTGGACAAATTATTGTTCATTTTCGTTTCATTCAGCTTTACTTGTTCATTTTCGTTTCATTTTATGTATTACTTGTTTACATAATCTCCCGCTTAAAGCATTAAAATTATTTTCAAGGAAAACTTTTATCTTTGTTAGACATAAAAAAAAAAAATACATTTTGAAAAAGAACAGCACCAAAAAGAGCTGCGGATATCAAGAAAACATAACCCCTATTCCTTGGTCATTGCTATGATATTAGCTTACATACCATATATACAGGGTTTTTATAGCAACTGGCAAATTTGGGCCATGTCCACAATGGCCCATGACAACCACATGAACCCAAGATGGCCGATGAACTCGGTCAATAGACCAATTACTTTACAGTAAGATAAAAAAAAATTCACATTACCTTCAATAAGACCTTGGAATATGGCTGATAAAATGAAAGTTATAGAGTTGATAATGTTGTCTACTGTCGCTTAGTGTTTAGAAGGAAACTGTTTCATCACTTCAGGTCTGTGTGTGTGTGTGTGTGTGTGTGTGTGTGTTTCCAAACATATTTCTTACCATCCTGAAGAGCCTACAGTACATGGCAACATGAATGCTCGTGTGTCCATAGATGGGAACAAATCCAAACCCCTCAACGTGGACGTCAACATAAACAAAGGATGAGCGCTGGCTGCTGTCATTTTCAACATCTGTCTCACTGCAGTCACACTGTTAAGTCACCAACAAATAAACTCTGATGATGGAATAAAAATCCAGTTCCGTCTAGACGGTAGCTAATTTAATCTCGGACGTCTTCAAGCACAATCAAACATTGAAATGGCTCATTTTCTAGAGATCCAATATGCTGATGACTGTGTTGTCCTTGAAAATGCCTCAGAAGCCCTACGGCAGTCTCAGTATCGTTAACATATACCATGCAATGAGACTTCGAAAAAATGTCAATAAAACAGAAATAATATATCAGAGAAACAAGCCAGCAGAGACTCTTGCACTTCAGGTAAATGGTGAAAATATAAAACAGATGGATAATTTTACCTGCCTTGGAAGTGCGCTCACAGATTAACATAACACTGATGCAGAAGTCCTTGCACGAACATAAGAACATAAGAAGAGAGGATAACTGCAGTAGGCCGGTTGGCCCATGCTAGGCAGCTCCTAGAAGAGTAACTAAACTACTAGAATGAGATAAGGATAGCAAAGAAGAAGGCACTCCCCCGCCCTCCAAACCCTCCAGCCGAAGCCGGCAGGAAAAAGTCAGAAAGAACACCACGCCGTATAGAAAAACTGGCGTGGACATTTTACAGGAAAGTGTGAAAGTAGAATAGAGACTATCATAGTGTAACCTGAAAAGAAAAATTTTTTGAATTAGTATTGGTTATAAGATTTTCTTTATTCTATATCCAATATCCTATATCCACCCTTTATTTGTCATATGCTTATCTAGCCTATGCTTGAAACTCACAATGGAAGAGGCAGCAACTACTTTACTAGGTAGCTTATTCCATTCGTCTACTACTCTATTACCAAACCAATATCTACCGATTTCCTTACTGAAACGGAATTTTTCTAGTTTGAAACCATTATTTCTAGTTCTATCCTGTATGCTCACTTTAAGTACCTTGCTAATATCTCCCTTATTTATACCATTCATCCACTTAAACACTTCAATTAAGTCTCCCCTTACTCTACGCCTCTCTAGCGAATGCAGATTTAGTCTTTTCAGTCTGTCTTCATATGACAGGTTCCGGACGTCATGTATCATTTTAGTCATTCTTCTCTGTACATTTTCTAACGAATTAATATCCATTCTATAGTAAGGACACCAGAATTGAACTGCGAAGTCTAAATGTGGCCTTATTAATGCTAGATAAAGTTTTAGTATTACTTTAGATGATCTATTGCTCACGCTTCTCGAAATAAATCCTAGGACCCTATTTGCTTTATTCCTCGCATTAATGCACTGTTGCCTTGGTTTAAGGTCGTTACTAATCATAACTCCTAGATCTCTCTCGCATTCTGATTTGCTAATTTCTTTGTTATCTAAGCTGTATTTAGTATCTCCAATGGTCTTGCCTACGTTAAGTACTTTACATTTTTCAACGTTAAATTCCATTTGCCAAGTTTTAGACCATTTGGACAATGTATCGAGGTCTTTTTGTAAGTTATGGCAATCGTCAGTAGAGTTAATGATACGCCCTATTTTTGTATCGTCGGCAAATTTGCTGATGCTGCTATTGACTCCTAAGTCTAGATCATTTATATATATGATAAATAATAAGGGACCGAGTACTGAACCCTGTGGTACACCCCTAGTTACTAATCCCCAGTCCGACTTAGTTCCATTTATTAATACTCTCTGCTTTCGTCCTTTCAGCCAGGATTCTATCCATTTTAAGATATCGCCGTCTATACCGTGTGCTCGAACCTTTCTAACTAACCTTTCGTGTGGGACCCTATCAAAAAGCTTTACTAAAGTCCAGATAAATAACATCGTAAGCTTTATCGCTATCTACTGCCTCATAGACCTCCGAGTAGAATGACAACAAATTTGTGAGGCAGGATCGTCCTTGCCTGAATCCGTGCTGACTTTCGTTTATAAGATTAAATTTTTCTAAGTGTTCTCTAATCTTATTTGCCAAAATTGACTCTAACATTTTTCCTACTATTGACGTTAGACTTATCGGACGATAATTCGACGCAGCTGATTTATCACCCTTTTTAAAGATGGGCACTACGTTTGCGGTTTTCCACGCCTCTGGAACTTCTCCTGAACTTAAAGAGTCATTAAATAACTTTAAAAGTGGCTGACATAATTCTTCTTTGGTTTCCTTTATAATTTGTGCATATATATCGTCCGGACCTGGCGATTTTTGAGGTTTTAACTTATTAATTTCTTTCAATACGTCCTCCTTACTAATGGTTATTTTACTAAGAATATTTTCCGTATTCTCATGGTAAATATTGACTGCTTGAGGGACCAGGCTAAGATTTTCCTTGGTGAATACTGATATGAAATAATTATTTAGGATGGAGCACATTTCTTTATCTTCACTGGTAATGTCACCTGATTCTGTTCTGAGTGGTCCTATCCTATCTTTATTTTTCGTTCGGTACATTTGATAAAAACCCTTGGGGTTTTCTTTTGATTCACTGGCAACCTTAATTTCATAACTTCTCTTTGCTTTTCTTATCTCCCTCTTTACTTCTCTATTTAAAATTGTGTACTGGTTACGTAAGTGTTCCTCTCCACGTTTTATTTTTCTATATATTCCTTTCCTTTGGCCTATGAGAGATTTTAATCTGTTGTTTAACCATCTAGGTTCTGAATTATTAGTTCTAAACGGTTTTGAAGGAATATATCTATCTTGGCCTCCGTGTATTATATTTATTAACTCGTTATACTTCTCACTGGTCGAACGTCTGCTTGGTACTGGAGCTGAGTTAATTTCCGTGACCTGGACTACATTCCTATCTACCACCTCCCCCCTCACAGACACCTGACGGACATCCCCAGGTGTTTCCTGCGCCTGATCTATGACCTAGGGTTCCCCTCTGACCTGACATTCCCTCAAATAGCTAATCTCCCTGTGGAATACCGTTCGAAAATAAGCTCTTAAGCCATCGAAATCTCCTAGACGAAAATTAGGAACGGTGGAGGTATTTTCAGTGGAACAGACATCCCAAATAAATTTGAACTTAATTTCTTCATGATCGCTATTACCAAGTCGTCCACCAACCTCTATATCGCTAATGATATTTTCTTTATTAGCTAAAACCAAATCTAGTATATTATTACCTCTGGTGGGCTCCCTGATATACTGATAAAGGAAATTATCCTGTACTACCTCTAGAAATTCCTCTGACTCTGCATCTCCTGTCTGATTTCTCCAATCTATCCTTGGCAGATTAAGGTCCCCTACAATTATTACTAAGCTGGACTGTGATGCTTTCCTAATTTCCTCCCAAAGGTATTTACTATCAGCTCTACTTAATTTAGGAGATCTGTAAATTGCTCCTAAGACTAATTTCTCCCTATTGTTACTAATTTCAACCCAGACACTTTCTGTGTCCCTATTTACTTTAATATCTGCTTTATTGTAACAGTTTAATGAATCCTTTACATAAATAGCTACCCCTCCCCCTTTCTTCCCTGACGGTTTGACACAAAAATATTATAGCCTTTTATCTGATATTCTGCTAAAAATTCTCGAGTGTCTGTATTCATCCAAGTTTCACTAATAACGGCAATGTCTATTTTCTCTGTACAAATTAAAGCCCTCAGTTCATCCATTTTATTACGTAAACTCCGGCTGTTTGTGTAGTACACTTTCAGATTATTACGAGTAGTTATGCCTTTACCTTGGCATTTACTGTTATTTATTTTATTACTAACTGGGAAACTCTTTACTTTACTAATATAACAATTTTTTGTACTATCGCTTATCGCCCTTCTATCATCGCTTGTTCTATCATCTATCATCGCCTGCTCAATTTGAGGTGCCTGAGTGGATGTATCTACACTATTGGTTGAACTTTTGTTCTTAATTTTGCAAGTATTGATGCATCTATCCAAACATGGTAATAATGATTTCTGACTGTAGTTGCTGCATCTTCCTGTACACCTACTTCTCAATCTCGAAAAAATCCCTCCAGCTCCCTATCTATCATTCCAGCTAAAACAGTAACTCCCTGCCTACTAAGATGAGTCCCATCCCAACTATACAAGGCACTCCGTCCATAAAACCGGTCCCAGCTGTCTATGAAAGGTATTGCATTATCTTTGCAATACATTTCAAGGCGGCAATTAAACCCTATTGCCCTGCTCAACCATTCCCTTCCAACCCGCCACCTTGGTAAAACACCAAGCACTACAGGGGTTCCTCCCCTCTCCCTGACCTTTTCTAACATCAGCTTGTACCTTTTCCACAGTACCTCACTCTTACGGCTACTAATATCATTGCCTCCTACACTGAGGCACACAGTGGGTTTGTCACCACTTTCCTTTACGATATTTGAAATTTTTTCTACCACATTAGCCACCCTGGCCCCTGGAAGACACACATGTTTAGCGAGTGGAGTATACATGGCCCTGTTCAGATATCTCACCTGGGAGTCTCCAACAACAACAACATTTTTCTTACCTTTCTTGTTCTGATTATACTTACCTGTACTGGAAGGTCTCTCACCTTCCTTCTCCTCTACTTCCCTCTCTGCCTTCCCTTCACATTCGTCCCGTAGTGCGTCGAAGGCATTAGTGGTCTTAACTTCCATTTGCTTCTTAAGAGTGAACTTTGTTGCACCCTTGTTAACTAGTGTCCAACCTTCAGCCTTTTTCTCTTTCTCCACCAACATCTCCTCCAACAATTCCCTCATTTGTGCCTTCTCCTGCCTGAGAATTTGTACCTCCCGCTTCAGTTCGAGAAGTTCCTCCTTTAATTCAAGGTAGTCCTTTTCAATACCTGCAGTGGGGACACAGCTCTCTGCCGAGGAAACCATTACGCACTAGTTCACACAAGGTAGCACAGCACTATCACGGGTCACTACGGGACACCACAACACACTAGCACAACACTTTCACGGATTACTAGCACAGCACTATCGCTGATCACTACAACACACTAACACAGATCACTAAAACACACTAGCACAACACTACCACAGGTCTCTAGCACGTCTGAACAGACTGACCCCACGAGAGCGACTGAGTCTCTGTTGGACGTCTCTGATTCAGAGCGAACACAGACTTGACAATTGAAATGAATGTATCAGAATATACGGTTGTATTCCTCTCCACCTTATTAAACGGTGCTGGATCCAGGACTACTTACCAGCATCACATCATAACAGCTTGATTCGCTTCACATCCGATGCTTACAGTGCATCCTAGGACTCCCATAGAAGGATGAAGTCCCTCACTCACATATTGCCCAGTGAGCAATTTCAACCAGCATACAAGCATTGCTGGGATGGGTCGGACATTTGCTCCCCATGGCTGAGCACAACCATCACCACCAGATTTTGTATGGCCAGCTCCCTGAAGCGCTCTGCAACCAAAGGAACAGAAGAAATGTTACAAAGATCATATGAGGACAAGTCTGAAGAAATACATCATACCAAAAGATCTTGAAACCAATGCCTCTGCCAGAAAACCATGGAGTGCCCCTTGCAGTGAAGGAGCCATTCATCTCAAAGATGCCTGGATCCTGGCCAGAGAAGAACGCAGAGAATCAAGACACAACCAAACCAGAGTTCTCCCAGCAAACCTTGACTGGACATGTCGACTAGGTAGCAAAGTTTGTAGATCCAGGATTGGTCTGCACAATCACACACGTTGGGACCCAAGACAATGAGAGTATAAGAGAAATCGTCTTCTGTAGCAGAACAGCTTTAATTAAGCAAGTGTGTGTGTGTGTGTGTGTGTGTGTGTGTGTGTTTGTGTGTGTGTGTGTGTGTGTGTGTGTGTGTGTGTGTGTGTGTGTGTGTGTGTGTGTGTGTGTGTGTGTGTTACAAGCCATGCTGGCTACTCAACTCTATAATGTGGGGTAGGATGGTTGCTCTGAAACATTTTTAAATCATAAATAATGGTATAATGCTCTTCATTTATGCTTAGCACATAATGAATAATACAGCGACAAAATATACCTTCTTCCATGTATTTACCGTCATCAGCTTCTGTAATAAATGTTGCTTGCAGTCAGTGCACATAAAGGCGAGTTGACGGTGGAACTGCAAATCGATTAGGCCTAAAGAGAGAGAGAGAGAGAAGCGGGGGGTGGGGGGGTGGAGAAAACAAGCATTACAGGCCAGAGTCAAGCTGGGCACGATAATGTGGATTACGCTGTTTGTGAATGTTGTCTTCAATTTAAGCCTGCAATTAAATAATGATTATTGTTGAATACCTTCCAAATCTTGGCCGTTGACAGCATGTGCAATAATAGTTTAGCCATAATCGATATATTGTCCAAATATACTGTTCAAATGGTCTAAAACTTAGCAAATGGAATTTACGCTGAAAAATGTAAAGTACTTAACGTATAACGTAAGCAAGACCATAGGAGATACTAAATACAGCTTAGATAACAAAGAAATTAGTAAATCGGAATGCGAGAGAGATATAGGAGTTAAGGTTAGTAAAGACCTCAAACCAAGGCAACAGTGTATTAATGCGAGAAATAAAGCAAATAGGGTCCTAGGATTTATTTCGAGAAGCGTAGCAATAGGTCATCAAAAGTAATATTGCAACTTTATCTAGCATTAGTAAGGCCACATGTTGACTACGCCATACAATATTGGTGTCCTTACTATTTAATGGATCGTTAGAAAATGTACAGAGAAGAATGACAAAAATGAAACATGATGTTCGAAACCTGTCATGTGAAGACAGACTAAAACGACTAAGTCTGCACTCACTAGAGAGGCGTAGAGTAAGGGGAGATTTAATTGAGGTGTTTTAGTGGATGAAGGGAATAAATAAGGGAGATATTAGCAAGGTACTTAAAGTGAACATACAAGATAGAAAGAGATGTAATGGTTTCAGACTAGAACAATTCCTTTTCGGTAAGGAAATAGGTAGAATTTGGTTTGGTAATAGGGTAGTAGACGAATGGAATAAGCTACCTATTAAAGTACTTGCTGCCTCTTCCATTGAGAGTTTCAAGCATAGGCTAGATAAGCATGATGGGTATAGAAAAAAAAATCTAATAACCGATACTATCTATCTATTGCCAGACGCCCTAATCCCGCACGGGGTGGCCACAAACAAATCTCCTCCACGTCGCCTTGTCCCCCCCCCCCATTTCACTGCCCTGCTCCCAACTCACACCCCCTCTCTCATATACCTCTCCACTCCATCCCTCTATCTCATCCTCGGCCTCCCCCTCCCTCTTCCCCCCTCCACCTCACTCACATACACTCTCCTCGTCAGTCTCTCACCCTCCATCCTCTGCAAATGGCCAAACCTCCTCAGTGTGTTCCTCCTAACGCTTCCTATCACATCCACATCCACACCACAACGCTCCTTTATATCCTCATTCGTCAGCCTGTCTCTCCATGTGACTCCACAGATTCCTCTTAAATAACTCATTTCCACTGCTCTCACTCTTGACTTGTGTCCTTCCAACAACGTCCAAGCTTCACTTGCACACGTTAGAGTTGTTATCACAATACTGTCATGTAGTAACTTTTTCACTTCCATGCTCACTTCCCTGTTTCTTATCACTGCATTCAAGGAACCAGCAACCTTTCTTCCTTGTTGTACCCTTTCAAGCACTTCACCCACCAAACTTCCACCCTTACTCATCACACTACCCAAGTACTTAAACGTATTCACATTTCCATTTACTCACCATCCAGCCTCACTGTACATTCACTGACTTCACCTCTCTCAAAGACCATCACTTTACTCTTCCCTACGTTCACCTTTGGATTCCATTTCATACATACTCTTCCAAACTCATCCACCAAGCTTTGCAGCTCCCCTTCGTCTTCACTTAACAGCACAGTATCATCTGCAAACAACAGTACAGGGAGTTTCCAAACACTACCCTCTCTCACTAGGGCCACTCCAGCATCCACTGCCCTACCTTGTATCTCTTTTATTACCCAATCCATGTACAGATTAAACAACCATGGAGACATGACACATCCCTGTTTCAACATAAGCTTCAAAGGGAAAAATTCACTCAGTTCACCATCCACACGCACTGCAGCCTTAGCACCATCATACATACTCTTCACAGCATTCAACAACCTCCCATCTACTCCATATATTCTTAATACTTTCCACAATCCTTGTCTATCCACCCTGTCATATGCTTTCTCCAAATCCATGAAGGCCGCATACTTCTTTCCCTTCTCGAGAAACTTTTCCACTAAAGATCTAAGAATGAATATCTTATCTACACAACCACCTCCCTTCCTAAAGCCTCCCTGTTCTTCTCCAACTAATTTCTCTGTTATTTCCCTAACTCTGTCAATAAGTATCCTACCATACACTTTTCCTATTACACTAAGAAGACAAATGCCCCTATGATTACCACACACTTCTTTTTTCCCTTTTCCTTTGTACAAGGGAATAATTATACCTGATTTCCAATCCTTCGGAACTTTACCTTCCTCCCAGGTCAATCTGCACGTCTTCCACATCCATTCTACTACTATCTCTCCCCCATGCTTCAGCATTTCACCACACACTCCATTAGTTCCTGGGGCTTTCCCAAATTTGACTCTTCATTGTTTCCACAACTTCTATCCTACTGATTTCCTCCTGTCTGCTCACCTCCCTCCCAGCCATTCCCCAGCCACTTATACTCGCATTACTTCTATTCTCTAAGTTTCAACAATTCCTTAAAGTATTCTCTCCCTCTGCTCACTTTTTCTCCCTTCTCCACTAGTAATCTTCCATTTTTATCTTTCACTCCCCTACTAACTTGACTGCCACCCTGTCTTACTCTCTTCACCTCATTCCTACTAATTCATTCTTCTTCCTTTTCAGGTTACGCTATGGGAGTCTCTTTTTCTCCGTTCACACTTTCCTATAAAATTTCTATACTGCGTGGTGTTCTTTCTGACCTTTGCCTGCCGGCTTCGGCTGGAGGGTTTGGAGGGCGGGGGAGAGCCTTCTTTGCTATCCTTATCTCATTCTCGTAGGTCAGTTACTCTTCTAAGAACTGCCTACATGGGCCAACCGGCCTAGTGCAGTTATCCTCTCTACTTATGTTCTTATAATTTACTGGGCATGAGAAGATTAGGGGCTAAACATTAAATGGCAAGTAATGGATGAAGATGGGGGGGTTGGGGATTGAAGGTGGGGTAGAGCTGGCCCTCTCCCCCTATTCCCTCACCCCAGGGTATTGTGGGGAAGGAAGGGGTAACCCCGGAGGAGAAATTAGTACACGTGAGTGTACATTTATGTACATGTAAACACAAAACCATACCTGTTTTAATAGCACAGATAGATAGGAAAGAGAGAGAGAGAGAGAGAGAGAGAGGGGGGGGGAGGGATATTTATTAAATTATTTATCTATTTATTTGATTATGTATAGTATCTATTTGGAGTGAAACAGCACGCTGAATAAGCTGGTGCTGTACACTGCACTTACTGTATAATAGTTCATAATCATCTCAGCTGAACAATTAAATGTGTTTTCAGTTAATTCAGCCATCTGGTTTGCAGGAAGTTCCTTCAGGTGAATCAGACAATAAGTTGGCACCTACAGTAACGTAGCTAGGTGGGTACGGAGTTGATAGTGCCATTTTTTTATTAGTATGTACATCAAGACTCTTGTCCATCTTAACTTGACAATATCTAGCTCCATATTTTGAACAGATAAACAAAAATAGTTATTTCCATTCTTCCACACATCACATTCCAGAAACAAATCATCCCAGGGTGAACTCTGAATCAGCTTTGTAGTTGATCTTCTGAGCTGCTTCGCCTATTAGGACTGCTTCTTGTGGGCGAGTTGCTCCTGCAGACAGCGATTCTCCCTCAAGAACCTCTCCAGATGGTCTGAGTCATACCTCGAGCTGTGGAGGTCGTGGCTGCTGTCGCCCCCCACGCACACCACCACCTTCTCTACTGCCTCCCCCCTCACCCACCGTGCATCTGCCCCCCCCCCCTTCCCCCGCCCCATCCGTGCACTGGTTCCTGTGTGATGATTATCTTAGTGTAGTTTGGTTAACACGGGCTGTGGAAGCGTTTAATCACATCGATATCAAGTATATCCTGAATTAAGTTGTCTGCGACTGTACACACCTAGCTACGTAAAGTACAGCCACTTATGCACCCTATTATTTATGATGAGAATATGTTACACGTCCACACTAATGCAAATCCTTCATAACTTAAGGAAAATTGCCTGATAGTTTCCCGATTAAAATGAAAATGCACCAACCGAGAGAAGAGATCAACAGCTCCAGCCTTCGAAGACTCTCTCCTAAAGTAAGTATGATGATCTGACATTAGTCGTTAAAAAAATAATAAGGCGTCTTTAGGATAAATGGTTGAATAAAGATAATTTTCCTGTTAAATGGTGGCATGACATGAAGGCCAAAGCAATTCACATGTGCCGAAGAAATGTAACAGTGAGGGAAAAAATAGAGTAGACAGCAAAATACAAGGAAGGATATGAGGAAAACATGAATACAAAAGAGACTTGGACTGCATCCTGCATGAATATACTTTAAGAACACACACACACACACACACACACACACACACACACACACACACCGAAAATGCCAAAATTCCAGCGAGCATTCCGGAAATCCGAGGACGTCCACAGCAAATTCATTCTCTCTCTCTGCCCTCCTCGCCCACCACCGAGGGCCGCCCCCTCACCCTCTTTGCTGTGTCACCGTCTTTCCCTTCCTTTTCCTCTCCTCTTCCCACTATCTACATTCTTTTCCTCCTCCTCTTTCTCCGACCCTTTCCTTTACTGCACCCTCCGCCTTCCTCTGCTCCTCTTCCTCCACTTCCTCCTCCTCCTCCCATCCCCTTCTTTCTCTTACTCCTTCACTTGGCCCTTCTCCTCCTCCTCTTTTCCCTAAATGTTCTTAATCTGCATCGCGGACAAATTTACGGACGGTGGAAATTACTGCAAGGATCTTTTGCAATTTGCGTCAACACTGTGTGCATAACATGGGTCATATTTATACGGCTTCTGCTGTTCCCTCCTTCCCCTCTCCCTTTCCTTCTTTTTGTCTTTCCTCCTTATCTTTTCCTCCTTATCCTTTCTCTTTTCACTTTCCCTCCGTTCTCCTTCCTCTTCTTCTCTCCTTTCCCACTTATTTTCCCACTATTTTTCTCGTCTCCCCCTTTTTGTCCATGTTTCTCTCAATGTCATCTCATTCCACTCCCTTCCTCATGTCGCTCTCTCTTCCTTCTCTCTTATCCTCTCCTCTCCTCTCCTATTTTCTCCCATTCCCTCTGTCCTTCTCTCCACTCTCCCTTTCTCCTCCTGTTACTCTTCCTTTCGTCTACTCGTCCTCCTTTCATCTCTTCTTCCTTAACATCTCTTTTCTTCCTCCTCCTCCTCCTCCTCCTCCTCCTCCTCTTCTTCTTCGTCCTCGTCCGTTTTTTCTTCTTCTACCTCCCTCCCTCCCCTCTTCTGCTCTCTCTCTCTCTCTCTCTCTCTCTCTCTCTCTCTCTCTCTCTCTCTCTCTCTCTCTCTCATTCATTCATTTTCCTTCATTTCCAATGATCTCTACTCTCCAGTTCTTCGTCTCTTCTCATCTTCTCCTCCTCCCCCTCCCTCTCCCCCCCTCTCCTAGCTCCATCGCATCCTCCTTCTCCTCCTTTTCTTCCTCCTGCTCTCTCCCGGCCTCTCCCAGCTTCATCTCCTGCTCCTGCTCCTGCTCCTCCTAGTCCTCCCGTCTCCCTGCCTCGCCGGCCCAGCTTCCTAACCTGTTTTGCAATATCCCGCAATGAATATTTGCCCTGCACGGAGTGTAACTTTTAGGGGCATATTTTGCGTCCGTCTGGCTCCATTGCCATTGCTTCCTTGGACCGTATTATTTTGGTTAGTCCGTCTCTGTTTAGCTTCTGTTTTTATTTTTTAGTGATTCTTTGACTGTACTGAATTTATGTTTTACTTCTTTGTTACATTTTGTTAGCTATAAACATTTCCACTTTGTTTTAAACTGGTTTTCTATTACTTGTTTTCGTTTTTTACCTCGTTTTATCTCGTATACCCAACCTTCTTAGGTCTATTTTCACATGTTCTTTCACTCTCACTATAGATACTTAACCCTCTCAGCACTTTTGGAATTGATGGTTATATATTACTTTATTCTTGGCTCCTCCAGACGACTTTATTCAATTTCTGAGAGATCTCTTACATTAAGCTCGAAAATGAAGGCTATTCCTAACATCTTCAGTTTGACAAAGTTGTATAGAGGCTGCAGGAATAAACATATAACATAGTAATGAAATGGTTAAGATTTTTTTTTTTTTTAATCTCATTTTTCTTGGGTGGCTGTAGTTTCGGTATAGTTCGTGCTGTTTCGGTCCTTATATATTTCTCTTTTACTTAGTATTTCACTCTGCTAACGGCCATTAACATTCAAATTTGTTTTATCTGATCTTTGTTATAATGAACGACTTTCGTTTTCGATTACTTTCATGAATCATGGCCTTCTTGTATAATGATCCACATGTCCTTTCATTCTGTTAATAACCGGTTTTAAATAATTTGTGCTTAGTTAGGATTCAAGGAATATTTTCTGACTTTTGTTTTCGGCATTCATGCAATCACAGATTGTTTATCTTTTGTTTTTATGGTCTTCCACTCTATTTTTTTTTTTTTTCATTGTGTGACCGCAGCTTTAGATGACATTTGTTTTTGCTTATTCATGGAATTTTGGTCTAAACTCCTGTCTATGTTCATCACATTATCTAATTATCTAAAGACATTCGCTTTCTTAAAATCCCTGCCATTCAGTCTCACTGTGCAGTGTGCACTCCGCGATTTCATTCACCTCAAAAACCACAGCTTTACCCTTTTCTACATCTGTTATCAAACATAATATACACACTACCAAACCTCAATCATCAAGTACTGCAGCTCCCACTTATCTTCACATAACATTATCATCATCAACAATAATGCAGGAAATATACAAACCCTCCCCTCTTTCACGAAGGACATCAGTATTTGTTTTATACCCCCATCTGTACGTACTGTATATTGAGCAGCCACGGAGACATGACATATACTTTTCTTCTCATAATCTAAAACCCATTACGATCGTTTTTGGTGTGATTTAACTTTTTTCTAGAAAGCTGTCGTTTCCTCTTACCATTTTTTTAACAACATATTTGTTCTTGCTTTTGTTGCACACCTTCTTTCACATTGCATCTAGTTTCTCTGATTTTCCTTTCTCTCTCTCTCTCTCTCTCTCTCTCTCTCTCTCTTTCTCTCTCTCTATCGTTATCTCTCGTGTTATCTATCCCTCTGCCCTCTCTTCCTCCTTCTTTCTTTTAATTACCGTTGTCCTCTATCTCCTCCTCCTCCTCCTCCTCCTCCTCCTCCTTTATCTGTCTCTCCTGTTTATTTCCATAATTTCTCATATCTCCATGCTTATCCTGCTTACCTCTATCCTCCTCCGTCCTCTACCATTTACTTTTTTTTTTTTGTTACTTTCTCTCCTCCCTCTGCTTCCTTCCATTCCTCCCCTATTTACTTCTGCCTGTCCTTCCTCTCTCTATTCCAACTTCTCCCTGCTACCACCACACCCCTTCCTCCCTCTTTCCCCTGCTACCACCACACCCCTTCCTCCCTCTTTCCCCTGCTACCACCACACCCCTTCCTCCCTCTTTCCCCTCCTAACACCACATCCCTTCCACCCTCTTTCCTTGTATACTGTTGCTCATAAAACGTCTTTCTGTATTGCCAGATTTCCATATTAACATTTACATTTGCAACTTTACGGCGACACAGACTGCTCGCTCACAGCTCTCGCCGTTATTACTGTTATTGTTGGCTCGTTTTTGTTCTGGACTGCAGTTCGTTACTTTGAGTCGCTGGATTTTTGGCATTACTGAGGCTACTGTCGGCCCCTGGTGTGCCAATGTGTGCTTTTTTTGCATAATGACACTCAGATAACTACTAACACTACAACTTCTGTTATTATTCTTGTCATTACTAAATTATTGTTGATTGTAATGGCATTGCTGCAACAACAGTTACTACAATAGCTACGACTTCTACTCCAGTGCTAAAAGTTGCTACTACTTCCTTTTTGCAACTGTTACTAATACTATAATTTTAATGCTGCTATTGGTACTAATGTTCCTTCTATAGCTACACTCCACGCCATTCAGTTTCTCCATAGATCCATAGCTTTTCCTAGCAGTCGCCTCCAGTTAGCTGAGCTAATTCTCTTGTTATTGATAAAACAGTTCTCTGTGTCACAAAGTGTGTTTCTTCTTCGCAAATTTAACACTATCCTTCCATGAGTCCCCATTGGTGATTGAGAGAATGTGGGTTTCCGGTATTAGTACTTCACAAGTGCTCGTGGGCCCTTCGGGCACCTCGCACTTGCCCCTGCGGAGGGCTCTCGCGCTGTTGTAATATATTTTAGTTACAGCTATGAGCAAAAAATTCTACGGAGATCCTATGCCATGCGCCGGGAGCAGAGTTTTTGGTCAAAATGTGATCACTCATTAAATATAGTAAAAGTTTTTCAATCGTGATGGGACCAGGTTTTTTCACATCAGAGAATTTTTTGCGATTTTTGTGCCAATTTTGGTGCGATTTGAATGTGTAGCTTCGGCTGCCCAAAATACACACACACACACACACACACACACACACACACACACGGCTAGTGCTATAGTATATTAGATTGCAACGTCTGTCATTACTACATTATTTTATACGGCTGCTGCGTCTGCTGCTTCTATAATTACCGTTACTGCTACTAATACTACTGTAACTACTGACTCCACTGCAACTGCTGTCATCACTGTTATTACGGTGCTCATATCACTGTTACTTTCACTGCTACATCTACTGTTACTGTCGCTTCTGTTGCAGCAACTACCATCATTACACTGTCATCACATACACCTACTATTTCTATAGCTACTGTTTCCATCACTAGTGCTGTTTCCATCTGTACTGAGTATAATGCTATTATTATCACTGATAGATCTATAGACCACCAGCACCACTGAGAAGAACGCCTATTATCTTTACAACTACAACCTCTAGTCAACTTCTAAATGCTATAATCCTGTGTGTGTGTGTGTGTGTGTGTGTGTGTGTGTGTGTGTGTGTGTGTGTGTGTGTGTGTGTGTGTGTGTGTAATTGAACCGAAACTGGAATAAGGTTTTTGATGAAACATGTCATGATGGTTGGAATAGGGTCCGAGATGGATTTCGATTAATATTTGCTAAAGATTTTTTCATCCCAATAACTGTCCCCATTGGTGTTACAGTACGCGCACGTGGAAGATGCGGCGGGACATTTTCCGAGAGTTTCTTACGTCTTTGCACAGAGGGAGAGAGAGAGAGAGAGAGAGAGAGAGAGAGTGGAGGAGGAGGGTTGTACATTTATATTCGTGTCTATTGCTTTATTGATGTCATGAACTGATGATTTTATTCAGCAGAAAGTGGTGGTGGTGGTGGTGGTGGTGGTAGTGGTGGTGGCGGCAGCTGTGATGGTGATGGTGGTAGTAGCTGTGGTGATGGTGGTGGTAACTGAGATGATGATGATGGTAGTGCTGGTAGTGGTGGTAGCTGTGATGGTGATGATGATGGTTGAGGTATCTGTGGTAGTGGTCGCCGTCGTGGTGCTATTGGTAGCTGCGATGATGATGGTGATTGTAGTAGTTGTAGTGGTGGTGGTGCTATTGGATGTAACTGTGATGATGGTGGTGATGGTGGCAGCTATGGTGGAGATGGTGGTGGTGGTAGCTTTGATGATGATGATGGTGGTGGTGGTGACAGATGTTCAGAAACGGCTGTTATTTGGGCAAGTGCTTTGCTGCCCGATAGGGCCGTGAGGCTCTTGTTTCATTCTGCCGTTGTACATCTGCCGCTGCTATTTATGTGTGCAACTGCAACTTTGCTGCTACAACTGACCTCCACTGCTGCTTCTACAAATACTTCCAGTTAGATCGACAGCTACTCTCATTTGCCGCTGCTACTATAAATTTTACACTTGTATAACTTACAGTGAAAAATAAGAAGGAAACGGAATAATACTAGGATTAATGATGTGGTCGTGCCTCTACTCGTTATCACAGGAAAATGACATACACTGCTGTTCCGAAAGACCTTCCAATTTTTTTTATTCTGCTTTTCTTTTTCTTTTTTTATCCGGATTAAAGTTTCCTATTTCATTCTAAGACCATCATTATCTTCAAACTTTTCCACCAATCAGCCCCAGAATTACTCCTGAATGTTTATCACCAATCATCCTGATTTTTTTACCACCTAAGGATGACGTGAAATAGGATCAAGAAACAAGGAAGGAAGGAGAAGTATCAACAGCACGCACACTATGATGGGCCTCATAAAAATCCACACATCATAAAGCCCCCGGGACCCTGATTTCTCCATGCATGCCAAACCCTCTGCACCGATTTGTTTGCTTGTTTGTTTGTTTTCCGTATTTTTCTTTATAGATGCACTTCATATGCACCGGTCTTATTGAGCTAATTTGCCGTTAATCAAGTCAATACAGGGTTTATAACAGTTGCATAAATATTCCTTTGCAAAGGCTGCGTCACTCCAGAACATGACAGTCTCGTCATACTGAATGTATAGTACACTGGTGTTTCTGAGAAATAATCTTGCTATTTTAAGCTAATAACGTAGGCTATTGTTATGATTTCCATTGACAGACCACTGGACTTCGGTAACCGATGAAATATCTAACAAAGTACAACCCTTATTATGTGTCTTGATTTTACAGTGTTTTGAATTATTCAAATGAAAGAGTTACACCCACATACAGGAAACTGTGTTCACTGACAAGATGCAACATCTTCGACCTAACTGGGACTTACTTCCTAAAAAACACAGTTCAATGTTTGGATATAACTTTCGAAACCCTTATCGTTTTTATTTTTCATTGCCTTTAGCTTACTTTAATTCATTCAGTTCGATGATATACTCTGAATTTGCTTTGCAACTGCCAGACAAGTTATTCAGTTTTTGCAGACCTTGTACTCTTGTACAGTTGCCTACATGACGACCGTTCACCTTCATGAATTCCAGTAACTCATTAGTTTAGTTTGGGGAGATAAAAGCATCATTATGTTAAACATAACTTTTACAACATATGTAGATCTCATATAATGTTATGGGTTCCTGAAGGTAGGGAGGAGGAAAGGAATCTTTGCAGGGAACATTACACCTGCAGTTTCATTAGGAATGAGATTCATCATCATCATCATCATTAGTCATTGTAACTCCACTGCTGAACGAAAGCTTCCCCCAACCTCCTCCATGAATTCCTTGACTGAACCAATCTCTGCCACGTTTTGCCTGCAAACTTCTCTATCTCATTTCTCGATCTTCTATATGGACTTTTTTTTTTTTTTACTATGCTTGCAATCTCTTGAAGTCCAGTGAGTCAGCCTCTTGTTCCATTGGTTATGCCTTATTCTCGCAACATGCCCTGCCCACCTCCATTTCAGTTCATATTTAACTTCTATAATGTCCTTGACATTAGTCTGCTCTTTCACCCAAGTTAATATCTCCCTTTCTTTCAGAGATATTCCCAACATTGACTTTTCCTTTGCTCTTTGAGAAAGAATTCGTTTGTTATCCACTGATTCTGTCAGTTTCCAGGTCTCACATCTGTACGTCATAGCTGGGGTTATACATTCGTTATATACTTTTCGTTTCACGCATACTGGCAAGCTTCTTTTCATTACGTCTCTATGTTTGCCAGAAGCTTTCCATCCGATTGTAACGCATCCTTTTATTTCGTTTTCATGGTCTTTCGTTTGTTTTAGTATTTGTCTCAAGTCATTATACTCCCTCACATCTTCAAGAGTTTCTTTGTCTATTTTACTGATGCCATTTGGTGTATTTGGATTAAACAGTAGTTATACTCCAGTTCATCTTTAGACATATTTTAAGACTTTGTTTAGAACATTTAACACTTCCTGCAATGCATCTGCTGTTTCTGAAATCAGGACAGTGCCACATGTAAATCATACATGGTCTAAGTTTTCTCTATGTTTACTAATTTGTTTTCTCATTTTAGCTTTTTGAAAATGCTTTCAAAGTATGCAGTAAATTATTCTGGTGAAATTGTATTTCCCTGATGCACACCTTTCTCAATCATAATTTTTTCTGAGTCTACGTAACATAACAGTAGCAGTTCCCTCTCCGCATATGTTTTTGAGTACGTTTACAATATTCTCTTTTACGCCTTGTTCCCGCAGTGAATTTACAATTGTTATGTGCCCCACTGGGTCGAAAGCCTTTTTATAATCAATAAAACCTATACACAGTAGTTTATTATATTCTGTAGTTTTTTTTTTTTTTTTTTTTTTTTCAGTTAGCTGATCCATTAAATGTAGATGATCAGTAATCGAATACCCGCTTCGGAATCCTGCCTGCTCACGGGGTTGGTCTTCCTCCGGATTTATTGTTATTTTGTTCGTATGGCCTTTAGCAAAGAGTTTGTAAATAACTAATAAAAAGCTAACAGATCGATAGCTACTAACATCTCATGAGTCACCTTTCTTGTAAAGCAAAATAACTACTGCATTACACCATACTTTGGAAATTTTCTTCTTCTTTATCTATCTATCTATCTATTGCCAGACGCCATAATCCTGTATGGGGTGGCCATTTGACTCTGAGTTATTTGTTTTACAGGGAGGGGCACTAACCCTCCACCAACCCACTTGACACGTAGGGAGCACGTATGGTTTGGTTATATGGTTACCACCCAGCGTTGTAAATGGTTTCTTGGCTTACAGGAAACCGTTTGGCTTGTCACTCAATGTAAAGCCACCTGTAACGGAAAGAAAAGCATTAAGTAGTGACAGGAAAGATGGGAGAAATAGGAAGAGAGGAGGGCAGGCACAGAAAAAGAATGATAAAGGCTAAGGAAGAAGTAGGCAGCACTACATCAAGTGAGTGGATGATGGTAGCCACCACCTACCAATACACTGAGTAAACAAGTGGACGAGCCTGTTTTGTACTTCTGCTCCTGTATCCGACAGTAAATCTGCTTCAATTCCATCTTCTCCTGGGACCTTTTCTTTTTTCATACCTCTGGTATTTGACTTGTGTCAGCTTTAAAGTCAGCTATTGGTACTATTGATTTTAATGCATTAATAGGGAGTAGACTGTTGCACCAGTTGAACAGGGTGGTACTCCTGAGGTGGATGGCAGTCTGGAGACGAGGAGAACTGGAGCTCCCGTTTCACCAATCCTCAGGACTTGTTCCTGGCCGTCTCCCTTTGCTGAACCTTTTCAGTGTTTCCATTAACACAGAAAGTAGGCAAGATTGCTCTCACAAACCTCTGCTTCCAACTGTCTACACCTCACCACATGCATTTATATAATAACACACCTTCCATCCCTCTTATTTTTATGAATGGAGGACACCTGTAATCTGGTGTGTGGATTACTTTTTTATTTGATTTGCTTTTCCTTCCTCTGTTCATCTTCTTAAAGAAAAATATAGTTCCATGTAAAATTCAACTTTATTCACCATTTTCTCTCTGCAATTGATGACCATTTTAGTCTTTCTAGTGCCACCTGGCTGCAGACTTGTCTTCGACTTTTTCTTTTTCTGATAGTTTCTTCGATTTATACATGAGTCTCTTTCGTTTTTTTCTTTTTTCTGGCTCTTGTTGATAAGCTTATTTTAATTCTGTTCTTTCTTTCCACATTTCTTCATGAACTCGATGGTAATTTTTGAATACTTTTTGGCTTAGGCTGTACTAGTTTTCAGAACTACCTCCGCTGATTTCCTTAACACTTTTGTTAGTCTATCGTTCATTTCATCAACGTCACACTCGGTGTAGCTTACAGCCTACAATATGTTCTTTATTTTTAACTGAAAGGCAGTTCTGATTTCTTTTAGTTTTATTAAGCATACCATTATCTAAAATTAGTTTCTCTCTTTCGCTGCTGAAATTGAATCCATTCTGTTGCCATTTCCTAAATTTACTTAGTTGATAATTGTAACATAACTGTAACATTTTTTATTGTGTTGCTCTTATTTGCTAATAATGATGTCCATTAATTTTCTGATTTTCCATTCGGAATGAAATTACTTAATCATAAATAGATCTTTGCAGCCTGGAAACATGAAAAGATCATTGTTAGCTGTACCCTAGTAGAGTTCAGTTGAAGGAGATTTACAGTCTTATTATAAAAATTGGGTGTCTGCAGGTGTATATAGACCCACACTTTCTGAAGGGCATCTTTGAACGGATTATGAACATTAATTGTGCTAGCCTGCATGCCAGGTTAAACAGTATATTCAACAGCAAGGTAAGGAAGACAGACAAACACACTGTATTCATATTACGGGTTTCACAATCTAACTGGGGGCTATGTACAGTACATATGCGCCCTCCAAGTTTTTATAATACCGACCACAGCTGATGGGAACTGATTTTGAGAAACGAGTTACATATCACAGAGCTAGTGTAATCCGTTAAAAAATTGATAATTTCTATTGGAAGATATAAGAACTTCACTCTGTCTTTTTCGGTGATAAAGTCTATAGTTCCCCTGCAGCCATTGGTAAGGTTTATTGGAGGTGTTACAAGTGTACAATAAACACAGGTCTAGGCGTATTCTTTAGATCCTGGTTTCAGTTATATCACTCTGGTGAACGTATGCTGGACGAAGTAACAGGCATTCCTGCCTCTCATTCTCAGTGAGGTATTATGTGCATTACATATTATATTTGTTTTGTATTTACGTATTTTTATGCGGTCATATTTCGCATGAGTGACGCAGTAGATGCTTTTGAGAAAATATGGAGAAATTGTCGAGGAAGAAGTGTTGCAAAATCCCCCAATTCACTTAGAAAATCGTTCTAGAAACGAACTAAGTGCTCTCAAACTTTTACTTACACTTTTTGGAGGAAAACAGTATATACTTCACTTTTTTTTTTTTTTTGCATATGAGCCTCAGCAATGATAAGACTATATCTCACCTCATCAGTTCGGAAAAAATCTCCTCATAGTTGAGTAAAGTCGTCTGTAACAGCAAAAATAAAGCATAGAAGCCGACACTGTAGTGAGAGGGATTATATATATATATATATATATATATATATATATATATATATATATATATATATCATCTCATCAGCCGTTTGTGTCCACTGCAGGACCGGCCTATCCCGACCGAAGTGGGGACGATACAGCCAATGTATCTCTACCAAGTGGCTTTGGCTGTCTGGTGGAGATTGTATGTAGGGTGAGAAGTGTTTGTAAGTGTAACTGTAGTGTTGGAGTGACTTTGGATGTGTGTGTAGTCTGTGAACCAAGTGTAATCGGCCCACGCAAGCCAACTGGGTGCAAGCATACTTCTATAGTATGCGACACTGGTTCAACCACAGCACCCCTTGCGTCCGCCAATGCCTTACATGGCCAGAAGAATGCTCCCAAAGTTTATTATCCTGGCGGGGCCCGAACCCTTGTTCTTCAGTGTACGAAAACGCACACTTTACCACTGTACCACAGAGGCTGCAATATATATATATATATATATATATATATATATATATATATATATATATATATATATATATATATATATATATATATATATATATATATATATATATATATCTATATATATATATATATATATATATATATATATATATATATATATATATATATACACGAGGTCTGTTCAGAAAGTATCTGACCTTAAGCTCTAAAAAAAAAAAAAATAGCTAACCTATTTAGCTAGGACACTAATCCCCTGTCAAGGTAAGCCCCTTCTGGCTTGACACTCGTAGTCCAGCGTTCTTTCCACTGCCTGAAACAACTTTCAAAGTCTGTTTTCGGTAGCTCCTGAACGTGCTTCGTCGCATTCATCATGATCTCTTCTCTCAAATGAAGGGTTGCTCAAACCATGTTGGAGCGTGCAAAACGCTATCTATATACATACATACATACATATTATATATATATATATATATATATATATATATATATATATATATATATATATATATATATATATATATATATATATATATATATATATAGACTGACGACGAGAGTGTATGTGAGTGAGG
Organism: Coenobita brevimanus; assembly: GCF_032717465.1. Classification (NCBI taxonomy): domain Eukaryota; kingdom Metazoa; phylum Arthropoda; class Malacostraca; order Decapoda; family Coenobitidae; genus Coenobita; species Coenobita brevimanus. The sequence goes on from NC_137054.1 coordinate 37,351,491, forward strand.
TGGAGGGGGAAAGAGGGAGGGGGAGGCCGAGGATGAGATGGAGAGATGGGGTGGGGAGGTATATGAGAGAGGGGGTGTGAGTTGGGAGCAGGGGAGTGAAATGGCGGGGGACAGGGCGACTTGGAGGCGAGTTGTTTGTGGCCACCCCAAACGGGATTGAGGCGTCTGGCAATAGATATATATATATATATATATATATATATATATATATATATATATATATATATATATATATATATATATATATATATATATATATATATATGTATGTATGTATGTATAAAGAATCAACGGTCAGAACGGAAGGCATTATTTTAAGAATGTTTGATGCCGAAGTGAGAATGTTAAAGATAGAATGCCTTCTGTTAATCCAGTTACTAGTGTTCTGAATACACACATGTTATATAAAATTAGGTATATTTAAAGCTGCGATAGTTCTCTGATAAACGAGACGACCTGACAACTTCACTCACATGGAAAATTTTTTACTTCATTTTTTTGCTACATTCACAGGCATCAATTTATCAGGTAGTGCGGTGTTCGTAGGGAATCTTAGCTTCAGAAGGAAAAGGACATCGAGCGCAGGTATAACATTAGGAAAGACTTTTCGATCTGGTGACTGATATGGCCTTTAAAATCCTCTTCATTTTCGAAAGATTGTTCAGAAGTTGAACAAAGTCGTCTGGAGGTAAAAAGCTAGAGTAAGACGTCGATCCCTCTACTAATGCTTAGCTCCCCCCCCCCTCTCTCTCTCTCTCTTGGAGTAAGGAAAGCAGCTAGGGTGTGGGAGACCACTGCCACAAATATACAGTACCCATATTTGTCAATATACAATTTCGTACAAATCAGTGTCATAACCTTCATCACCATTTACACCACAACAGCCATTATCCTCACAACAACAATAGCCATCAGTGTACCTTAAAGTAATTTAATAGAGATGTAGCTTGCGGATGTTTCAATACTTTTAAGGGTAATTAGGACACAAGACCGTCTCGTGCAACACCCCCTAGGGGTCAATCCCTCTCCCACCTATTTTAACCCTTGGGAACTGTTAGACCTGTTTCCATACTGAACAATTTCCTCAATGGACCAGTATCATCCCATGGACTTATTTTTCCCCTAAAGACCCATTTTCACTATGGGTGTGTTTCCCATCATGGAATTATTTTATCCCCATGAACTCGGATTTCCCTGTGGGCCTAGTATCTCCACAGACCTATTTTGCCTGTGAACCAATTTTCTTCATGTACTTATTTTCCCCCACAGACCAGGGAACCACGTGGATCATGCATATCAGTAAGGCAAATAGTAATGTGACTGGGACAATAAAGAGAAGGAAATCAAGAGAGATTCGAATGCAAACACGACAAGAAGAGAAGAAAAGTTTGTAAAGGTAAGAAGTATTATTTTCTGCAGGTGTGGTCGAATTAGATCATGCAAAAGCAGATTCCACTGATGAAAGTGTTGGTGATGAGTGGATCGTTGATAATGTCCAGGAAGACAGGAAAACCACACCTATTCCCACTGTTGCTTTGGAAATCGAATGATGTGGTGTATTGTACTGTACAGCACAGGACTACTGCGTCAAGTACTACAACATTGGGTATATGATTATGATGATCAGGTAAAGAGAGCACTTCAGAAACGGCAGAGGGATCTGAAAGGAATAGTAACATACTGTGATGTAGATGTCACTGCTTTATTATTTTAACGGGTGGAGAGACAAGTCACCGCTCAAAGAGAAAAAGGGGAACAACTGGTACAGCACAAAGAGAGTCTGAAGCTTTCTTCAAAAGCTATCTGGCACTGGAACGAGGAACCACCACCGTCAGTGCAGATGGTCTTCATAGTGCATGCGAAATATTGCAGACAGGATAACTGCGGTGGGAGCCGACAACACAGTCACAAACAGAGGACACAGATGTGGAGCAATGCGTGTATTCGAGTGCCGCCTGGATAGCCCTTTGCGGTGGGCCATCTGTAGTATGCATCTAAATGAACTCCCACTGTGCCTCCAGTACAAGGAACTCGTATGTCGAACAAGATCTGCATCTCAGTGGAAAAGGACAGTTAACACAGCCTTGACCACATGTAAAAGTTTGCCACTTTCCTGTGGGAAAAAAAAAAAAAAAATCTGTGTCTTGCTGATGTCTTCCTTATTGTGGATGACGACCTTTTTTAATTGAAACATAGCCCACTCTCCTTCTACAAGATGATTAAAGCAAGAAGGTCTGATGTCATTAATGAAGACATTATACAAAAGAAGCCTGCACCAATCTCTTACGCATGATGAGTTACAACTGTTATTGCAGCCGAGTGATAACCTGTATTCATTCACACAGTTTGTCTTGTGTCAATATGGATCCATGTGTTTACGTATCAAAAGTTAATCAAGATACAGAAATAACCTGAAACAACATTACCTAGAGCAAAACAAGCTATTGCAATTATTATTGAAATTCAAAAGGACTATCACATGGTCTGTGATGGTAAATGAGAGAGAAGGTAACTCCCAGCGTGATGTTACAGTGAGTGGAGAGAGACTGGAATTGGTGGGAGAGTTCAAATACCTGGGTACAATGATAGAAAAGAGAAGAAATGTAAAAAAAAAAAAAAAAAAAAAAAAGTGGAGATTGGAGTGACACAAGGAAGGAAAGTAGCTAGTGCTATGAAGGCCTTGATTAAAAAAAAAAAAAAAAAAAAAAAAAAAAAAAAAAAAAAAGTTTGAGTGCTGCAGCTACGCGAGGCTTACATGAAGGAGTGTTAGTGCCAACTTTAACATATGGATGTGAGATTATGGTGTGACATGAAAATGAAGTCAAGAGCAACAGCAGTAGAGATGGGACTGTTGAGGAATGTGTATGGGTTACAGAGAGTGGACAGGATACGGAATAATGTGATTCGTGAAAGATGCCGAGTGAGGAAGTATGTGGACACCAGAATCAAGAGAGTGTACTGGGATAGTTTGGTCATGTCGTGAGAATGGATGACAATAGAGTGGAGAAGAAGGTATATCTGAGCGAATTTGAAGGAGGGAGCAGGCATGGTAAGCCAAGAAGAAGGTGGAGGGATATGGTGGATAAGTGTGTGAGGAAGAGAAGTATGGAAGTTGGTAAGGCTAAGGGACTGACAAGAGACCGAGCTGGCTGGATGAATTTTGTGCGGGGAAGCGCATAACCAGGATTTGGCATCCCTTTTTAACGCGACAGCTTTCTGTTTGGCTCCATCAGGTGGGTATATGTGAAACTAAAGACGTGGTGATTTTTTTTTTTTTTTCCTATCTGATGAAGCCAGGATTCCGTGGGCTTGAATGATGAGTGAATGGAAGCGTTGCCCATGAATTGAGCAAACTTAGGCTGTCTGGACGTTGCCACTCCTCACCCTGCCCTAGGGTGGGAAAGGAGGTCCAGATGGTGATGATGATGATATTGAAATCCATCACATGAACACAGAGACACACATATACTATGTACATACACATACACAAAAAAGTAAACTCACGATCAGTGTCACTCTCTCTCTCTCTCTCTCTCTCTCTCTCTCTCTCTCACACACACACACACACACACACACACACACACAGGGTTAATTATTTACTCACTGATATGTTTATTTAGCGCTTCGAACGATACAGATCCGTACTCCTCATGGCTGTTAATGAAGACTGTATCCACCACCCCTAGCCTGAAGGTCTCTCCTCAGTGTATTACAATCGTATCAAAAGTGCATGAACAGCTTATAGAAGACGTGCTTGGGCTGAAGGGTTAAATTCTTTCATTTTCTATCGGTTAGGAGTACAACACCCTGTTTCAGATATTCCATGTGGCATAGGTTTCGTACCACATTTTTCATTGCGATTTATTCTGTCCGTGCCACCTGAATTCCCTCTTGTGTGTTTTTGATGCCAGCTATGTCGATATTAAAATGATATATAGATCATACGTGTAATATTCAAAATATATCATTAGAGAAGACATGCTACGAAGTGTCCTATTCAACCCAGGGTACGCGATTCAGAAAGCCGAAGACAGAATCGATAAAAAAAATAACCCCGTCAGCCCGAGAACGTCTTTTGTTTCTTGTTGTCATCCCCTGCAGACGATTTTGTTCAGCTTAGACTTACTGAAACTACAGGGGTTTGACACAGACTCCAACAGTGCATTCAGCATGGTGGCGTCTTACTGAATTCTTGATACTTTCAGACGTTCTTATTCATCTTAAGAGAGATATTTAGAAGTTAAGGAGACATTTACTGCCATCATTAACAACTTCAGTGTGAAAAACTTTACTATTATTGAATAAAATCGCCTGGATTTAGAAAAAATAAACTAAATAAGACATTATTAGATGCACGAGACTAACTCCTTCCATATACTCTTTAATTTGGCCTAAAATCCCCATCTCTCCATCATGAATGCTGATTTGCAAGAACAGATTGACACTAGATTATGATATTAATTTAATTCTGTCACAAAGCAGTGCAATGGAAAGTGTTGTGTGTGGAGTGGTAGCATCGTTTCTTTTTGCCACATAGCTACGTGAAATAAACTGTAAAAGAACGAAAATCTGGGCCAAGTTAGAGTAAAAACATACAGCAGGGTGTAGTCCTAAGCTGAGGTGAATCGTGGTAAAAACAGGCACAGAATATAAATTACGTCCCCAGTGTTGACACAGTTCACTTTTTCAGCACGAAGACGTCATTTGTATATCATTTGCCATAACTAATTATTTTGGGGTCCCTAAGTCGTTTACTGTATTATTTCTCTTAACTGCAACCAATTCATTTTCTCATGCTTATACCGTCTATTTCCCCTTCGTCCTTCTCTTTTCTTCACAGTCTTTTTGTTCACTTGCGCTTTTCTCCTCACACAACTTCTCTCTCATTACAAGAAAACGAGCGTCGCTGACTGGTGGGAAAGGAAAGGATCAAAGTCCCCGATTGGCCAGATTCTCCCGGGAATGCCCTTGCCTTTGTGACTGCTCGGAATTTTTGCACCAAAATTCTTTCCAACACAAACAAACACATTTCTACTCTAATGTAATATATCCACCTGTAAAAAAAAAAATGTTCAAAATGTTATAAAAAAAAAAAAAAAAGATACACAGGCTTATAAAGGCCGAGTATAGCGGTATGAAGGAAGAGATAAGGGGACGACGGTGTGGGTCCCCATAGCATGACGTCACTTCTAAAATTACAATATTTATGTGCAAAAGATAATGAAAAAAGCTCTACAAGAATATAAAACCCGACTACAGTGGCAGGACGATGCGAAGAGGGGAGATAAGAAAAGAAAGTGGTAGACAAGGAAGCACGATGCCATTCCATTGTTACAACATAGATATGCAATACTGAAACGCAAAAAGATAAAAAAAAAAAAGGGGGGACGTAGAAGCCCATAAACCTGACCATAATGCCTAGCGGAAGACGTAAAAGAGGCGATAAGAACAAAAAGAGGTATGGATTGTGGGGGTAGGCAGCGTGACGTCACTCATAAACACACCATTTTGGCGGGAAGTTGGTCACTCGCGAGTCGTAATTTCCGGCTGAAAGTCCACCAAGGAACAATTTGGCGCCAGGCCGTGACCAGGGAGGAGGAAGAGGAAGAGAGAGGGGAAACGGGGAAGGGGAGAGAGAGAGAGAGAGAGAGAGAGAGAAAGGGAGGGGGGAAGGAAAATACTGGGAAAAGAAATGAAGAAAAGGGAAGAAGAGGAAGATGAAAGAGAGGAACAGGAGAGAATCACTTGTAGCAGAGAGAAGAATGAAGGAGACGGGAGAGGATATGAGTTGGAGGGGGAGAAAGGTGAGGAAGAGAGGAGAGACAAGACAAACAGAGGGAAGAAGAAAATAGGAGAATGAAAATGGGGGAGAAAGGGAAAATGAAGATGGGTAATATAGGAGGAAGAATGAAATGCAAAAGGATGAAGAAAAGAGGAAAGAGAGAAAGGAAGAAGGGAGAAGAGGAAAAGGAGAGGAAAGAGGATGAGAGAGAGAGGAGGAGGGGGGGGAATAAAATATAAGAGAAGGTGAAAACAGGAAGAGGAATGAAGAGAATGAGAAATACAGGAGAGAGTAAGGCGCCGCAAGAAAAAGAACGGAGGCAGAAGAAGAATGGCAAGAAGGTAAAGTTATTTGCAGGGAGGAGGAGAAAGAGAAGAGTCTCAGAAGGAAGAGGAAAAGAGAAGGGATGCAACAGAGGAATAGTAAATGATGACAATGGAAAAAAACTGAGGAAGATATATGATGACAATGAAGAAAAATGAGGAAGAGAAAACGAAGAGGAAAAATATAGCGGAAGGGCAGGTAAAAAGACTAGCGGTGAAGAGGAAAGGACAAAAGAGGAGAAGAGGTGGGAGGAAGGAGAGGACAGATGAATGATGGAGAGAAGATGACTTGTACCGGAGGAGAAAAGGCAACGTGGAATAAGAAGGGGAAGAGAGAGAAGTAGGGTAAGTGCGCGATGGAAGAATAGGAAAAGGAAGATAGGAGGGAAGAAATAAAATTAGAAGATAGCAGGCAAGAAAGGGAAGACAGAAGAAGGAAGAGAAAGAGGGAGAAGAGAGTCTGGAGTGAAAAAAAAAATGACAAAGGAAAGAAAACCAGAAGAGAGAGAGAGAGGGGGGGGGAGGGGAGGTACAAAGGGGTAGAAGTAAAATTGGATTTTGATGAAAAAGAAAAAGAGCATAAGAAAGAGATATTAACAGTGGACGAAAGAAGGTATTAAGAGATATAAACAGTGGACAAAAGAAGGCATTTAATTAATTATAGATTTTCCAGACATTATTCACATTTTAATATCTTTTTTATGTGATCCTAAGTCCTTGAAATCTCTCTCTCTCTCTCTCTCTCTCTCTCTCTCTCTCTCTCTCTCTCTCTAACACACATACACACCATTACCGCCCACAGTATTCTAAGTGGACATGAATTAATGAGCAACATAACATGAGTATGACTTTTTTTCCTTACATCAACTCACCCTATGTTCGCAGAATGCAGTAATCAGTTCACGTTTTTAGTCTCCCCAAACTGATGACTTGTTTCATGTCACTGACCAATATTACACAGGAATATTTTTCTTCCATTCCACTGTCATAATCAGTTCCGATTTTATGGCTTGGATTTATTATCGTTACCTGCCATATCTGGATTTACTTGATCTTCTTCAATCCCAAAATTCCATTTTCTTTTAGTTTTTGCCACCACCCGACAACTTTTCAGTGCACATGAGTTTCACTGATATTTTTTTTTTTTTTTTTTGAGGGGGGACGAAGAAAGGGAGTGGCTGGGAACCTGTAAAGCTTTTCCCCTCCAAAGGAAATAAAAAAAAATAATAATAATTTCAAAGCCTGGTCATTTCAAGCTGCCTGGATAAATTGCTTTGAAAATACTTTAAGTTATATGCAGTGAAAATGACAATGAAGAAGACGGTTCCAAAAATGACCAGTTGTACAAAGGAAAGACTAACTACCGGTTAACTCTTGCAGTAGACAGCTGGACACAAAAGTACTTAGACTGTAGCTCGGTGGATGCTGAGTGCCCACTGTAATGGGAATGGAATATAAGCAGAGTTCAGAAAAACATTGGCCAGAGTAGTATCGACAGTCGGACACAGGTATACCCATGATATTTTAAAATAGGCAATGCAAAGCTTTGCAAACCTCCATCTGACCAAGCCCATCCCCCCCCCCCCATCACCACCACTCTGCACACCTAACCCAGCGCATAACGGCCCAACACCCCCCTCCCGTGTAACACAAACATTAAAATTTATATATTTCAGTAGTTTATCCATGATATTAATAAAGTTTTGAGCAGCTTAAATGAAATTATGACTCGTGCCTTTTTTATTTAAACAACTGTTTTTTATGATTACATAATCATGAAACTTCATACATAATTGGGTATTCATATAATCATTTATCGTGTAGTTTCTGCCTCCTAGGTGTAATACTTGCAAAGTTTTAATAGAAAAAAAAAAAATAATAATCAGTTTTATGTATTTTTGGAATTTCATAATTGTATAATCTCAAGGAATTCGAACTACCAAAAGGCACCAGGAGGCATATTAACTCATATTCCTGTAGAGTTTGAAGCCTGTACCTGTATTAGTTTCTAGGCCCTAGCCAGGAAACAAATAATAATTTTTAAAAATCTTTCATTATCAACAACAAAAAATAAAAAATAAAGGAAACTACTTAAGACACAGCATTCTAGCTGTCAAAAGGCATCAGTGCACTGTAAGACACAACTGTGTGAAATTTCATGACTCTGTAGTGAATACTGCACTTTATGAGTTCTAGCCTGGAAACAAAATCTCTACACCCGGCCAGTCTTCCTGCTGCCTATCTCTAAGGAGGGATACCTCATGATCCCATAGATAACAACACATTCCTCTGTGTCAGGTGGAGGATAAAAATCCTTATTCAGAAAGTCAAACTTAATTTCCATTGGTGATACTTAGAAACCTTGACTAAATTTACTTTTTTTTTTTTTTTTATCAGTGATACATAGAAAGATTAGCCATTTTAATTTTTACCACCCACCTGACAAAATCAGAGGAGGGTATTGTTATCAGTTGTGTCCGTCCGTGAGCTGGGCGGCTGGGCGTAGAGCTTTTTGTTTCCAGAACAGTCTCAGGAAGTATTAACTATAAAGTCACGAAACTTCACACTGTTATTTGTCTTTTATTGTGAACTGGTGCCTTTTGATAGGTTGAATGCATATTATTAAGTAGTTTTTTCGTTTTTTAATTTAAAAAAAATTTAATATATCTCAGAGATTTCAATACGACCTGAGCAAGTAATCTGAAGCCAGAAAAAAAAAAAAAAGTTCACTATAGAGCCATCAAATTCACATATGTATGTGTCTTACAGTGAAATGGTGCCTTTTGATAGGTAGAATGCTGTGTCTTAAGTAGTTTTTTAAATACTGAAAAAGTAAAAAAATTATGATGATTTTTCTCTGAGATTTCAGTGTTACTTCCTTTCTCTGTGTTATACAGGGAGGTGGTGAGGACAGATATGGGCATGGTTAGGTGTGCAGGGAGGAGGGGGGGGTATGTGCTTGGTCAGATGGAGGGTTGCAACAGTTGATGATGATGATGGTAGTAGTGATGACGGTGATGATGGTGGTAGCAGTGATGACGGTAATTGTGGTGGTGGTGATGATGATGATGATAATGATGATGGTTGTGGTAGTGATGATGGTGGTAGGGGTGGTGGAGATGATGATGATGATGATGATGATGATGATGATGATGATGATGGTAGTGATGATGGTGGTAATGGTTGTGGTGATGATGGTGGTGCTGGTTGTAGTGATGGTGGTGGGTTTTACCCTCCACCTGACAGTTAGAGTAGGGTAATGTTATCAATGTTGTCCAGCCATAGAGATGGGTGGCTGGGCATAGAGATTTCGTTTCCAGGGCAAATCTCATAAAGTATTCACTGTAGAGTCATGAAATGTCACAGAATTATGTCTTATTCTTAACTGGTGCCTTCTGATTGGTGGAATGCAGTGTCTTAAGTAGTTTTTGTAAAAAAAAAAAATAATAATAATAATTTTTAAGCCTGTAATGATAGTTCTGATGTTGAGTATTCTGCAAGAGTACTTTCTCAGTTTGGGGAACCATTTTTTACCCTTCATCTGACAGAATCGGAGGAGGGTATTGTTATCACTGGGATCAATAGGTGTCCATCCGTAGAGTTGGGCGGCAGGGCTGCTGGCCGGCAGTAGACATTTTGTTTCTGGGCCAGACTTCAAAAAGTATTCACTATAGACTCATGACATTTCACATAGTTATGTGTCTTATAGTGAACAGGCGCCTTTTGATAGGTAGAAGGCTGTGTCTTAAGTTTTTGGAAAATGTTGAAAAAGTAAAAAAAAAGAAAGAAAAAAAAAGATCAGAGATTACAATGTGGCCTGCACAAAGAATCTCAAGGGCACAGGTTATGTTTACCATGGATAAACTACTGAAATTTATATGTTTTAATGTTTCTGTTTTGTACAGGAGGGGGAGCGGGGTTGCAAGTACTGTTATGCACTTAGTTAAATGTATAGGGAGGTGGGTGGTATGTGCTTGGTCAGACTCAGAGTTGCAACAGCACTGCATTGTCTATGTTTACTTTTCACTGCCTATCTATCTATCTATCTATCTATCTATTGCCAGATGCCATAATCCCGTACAGGGTGACCACAAACAAATCGCCTCCACGTCACCCTTCCCTCCACCATTTCACTCCCATGGTCCCATCTCACATCCCCCTCTCTCATATACCTCTCCACTTCATCTCTTCATCGAATCCTTGGCCTCCCCCTCCCTCTCCCCCTCTCCACCCCACTAACATACACTCTCCTCATCAGTCTCTCACTCTCCATCTTCTCCACATGGCCAAACAACCTCAGTGTGTTTCTCCTAACGCTTCTTAACACATCCACATCCACTCCACAACATTCCTTCACTTCCTTATTTTTCAGTCTGTCTCTCCAAGTGACTCGACATGCTCCTCTCAAATAACTCATTTTCACTGCTCTCAGTCTTGACTTGTGTCCCTCTAACAAGGTCTAAGCTTTACATCCATACGTTAGAGTTGGTATCACAACACTGTCATGCAGTAACTTCTTCACTTCCACGCTTACTTCCGTTTCTTACCACTGCTTTCAAAGAATCAGCAACCTTTCTTTCTTGCTGTATCCTTTCAAGCACTTCACCTAAACTTCCATCCTTACTCATCACACTACCCAAGTTCTTAGATGCACTCACATTATCCCTTTCCTCCTCATCCAACCTCACTGTACATTCAGTGACTTTATTTTTCTCGAAGATCAATACTCTACTCTTCCCAACAGTGGCCCTTAGATTCCATTTCTTAAAAACTCTCCCAAACTCACCGAGCCTTGCAGCTCCCCTTCGTCTTCACTTAACAACACAGGATCATCTGCAAACAACAATACAAGGAGTTTCCACACACTCCCCTCTCTCATTAGGGCTGCTCCAACATCCACTGCCCTACCTTGTATCTCTTTTATAACCCCATCCATATACAGATTAAACAACCATGGAGACGTGACACATCCCTGTTTCAAGCCAACATTCAAACAGAAAAATTCACTCACTTCGCTGTCCACATGAACTGCAGCCTTGGCACCCTCATATATACTCTTCACAGCATTCAACAACTTCCTGTTCACTCCATATATTCTTAATAGTTTCCACAATCCTTGTCTATCCATCTTGTCATATGCTTTCTCCAAATCCATGAAGGCTGCATCCAACTTCTTTCTCTTCTCTAGAAACTTCCATTAACTATCTAAGAATGAATATCTGATCTAAACAACCTCTTCCCTTCCTAAAACCTCCCTGTTGTTCTCTAACTCTTTCATCTGCAATTTCCCTAACTCTATCAATAAATATCCTACCTTATACTTTTCCTATTACACTAAGAAGACAAATGCCCCTATGATTCCCACACACTTCTTTTTCCCTTTTTCCTTTGTACAGGCGAATGATTATACCTGACTTCAGTTCCTCCGGGACTTTACCTTCCTCCCAGGCCAATCTGCACATCTTCCATATCCATTCTACAACTATCTCTCCTCCATGCTTCAGCATTTCACAACACTCTCCATCAGTTCCTGGGGTTTTCCTCATTTTGACTTTTTTTATTGCTTCCACAACTTCCATCCTATCGATTTCTTCCTCTCCTCTCACATCACTCTTTCTCCCAGCCACTTATACTCGCAATACTTTCATTCTCTATGGTCAACAATTCCTTAAAGTGTTCTCTCCATCTTCTCACCTTTTCTCCCTTCTCCACAAGTAATCTACCATTTTTATCTTTCACTCCCCAACCAACTTCTTTATCACTCTTTCCAACTCTCTTTACCTCTATCCAGAACACATTCTTACATTCCCTCCACTTTACACTGAAAATCCTTCAAAATTCCTCATCCACTTTCTTCTTATTGTCTCTTACTAATCTATTTACCGCTCTCCTCTTTTCTAAATATAACTGTCTTTTCTCTCATCTTCCACCACACACCTGTTTCTCATCCACTCACTATATGCTTTCTTCTTTTGTGCCACAGCCTGTCTCACCTCTTCATTCCACGATGCTGTTCCTTGCACCCCTTTTCGTGTTCTCTTCACCCCACACACCACCTCACATGCTGCACGTACTTCTTCTGTGAATATCTTACCCACACCTTCCACGTCCCCCATCTGCTCCAAATCATATTTACCCAATTGCTCCTCTACTTATTTCACATATTCTGCCTTTTTCCTATCCTCTTGTAACCTTTCCACCCTCCATATATGAACTACTACCTCCTTTCCTTCCCGTCTTCTATTCCTCCATTTCATTTGAACCTTGACTTTCACCACCACCAATTGATGGTCAGAAAGTCCATTCCCGCAACATCTATATGCTCATGCATTCATTACACACCTTCTCATTCTGTCATCCACACACACATAATCAATCATTGCCTTCCTTTCATTCAGTTGACGACCAACCCTTTTCCTCACGCGCCACGTATACCTGTGGATCATTTTGTGTCTGAAGAGGGTATAGGCTATCACCAACCCCCTCCCGGCACAAATGTCCACTAGAGCACTGCCACTCTCATCCACTTCTTCAGGCACACCCTACTCACCAACTACTCCAACCACCTTCACATTCCTGACTTATCTATTCATATCTCCTATCAAAAACACTCTTATTCCTTTCAAACTTTTCCATGCATGCATTCATATTTGTCCAGAACTCTTCTTTCACTCTGCTTGCACGATCTTGCATTGGTGCATAGATACACACAATCGCCCACATTTGTAGTCCACATTTTATTATCAATACCTAAAATGCTTTTCCCTCCGCGTCCCGACCGATTTTTCACCACTGACCCCACCGATCCCGGCAGATTTTCATTTTTTTTTTTTTTTTTTGGCTAAAACCTCCGCTTTTTATGAGAAACATTGGAAAATATCAAGAAAAAAGTGCTCACCTGAGCTTAGAAGTAACCTTAAACAGGTGACCCTTTAAACACATGGTACCGTGTTCTCTGGAGCCGAGCTGTGGGTGTTGCGTTTTCTATGGTAGCAGTAACTATTGCAAACCACTCAGAATACATAGATATTTGTTTATTTGGTACAAATTTATATATAGTACAAGAATATATTGGTTTTCACGCAGTAATATAGGCAATATAAGCATTGTTTCACTCACTGAACACATCAACATACCACACCTTCCTTGGTGACGTTACCTCCTCATCACTTTTGCTCATTTCTTCCTCTGGTGCCATGAAATCTTTGTCCTCCACATCATCGATTGGGGAATCAATGTTGCTTTGAATTTCGTACTGTGGCAGGATATGCCTTTACTGGCTAGGTCACTGGTAACAGGTGAGTTGACAAGACAATGGCATGCGAGGGGGAGGAAGGTCATGCAGGGTAAGGCAGTGTCCCTGCCTGGCGGCGGGTAGAGGAAGGTGTCCCATGAACCCGTACCAAAAATCACGTGTGAAATTTGAAGAATGTGCAAATGACAGACCTCACAACTGCAAAACGTATGGGTATGTCAACGGGAGTCAGCATGACAAAACGTTGTGACATACCCATATGTCAACGGGACACCTTAGGTTAACCACAATAACTTCTTTCTGGCTGAAAATCTGTACAGCTTTTCTTGTTCATACTTTTTTTTTTAGTGCATGATACACAGTTTGTTTATAACCCTGAAATCTAAGTGGCTAAATAAAACTATACATAGCTCCCAATGCAGTTGTATGGCTTGAATTGAACAAAATCATCTGGAAATAGTAAGATTTTTTTAAAATTATGTCAGAGTGAAAGATATAAGATTTGTTTTTAACTTTATAACCGTTTTGAATTAAAAAGTAAAGTTTGTGCCTTGGTAACTCTTGATACCCATGCAACTAACCCTCAACACTCCTGGAAACTCATTCTTTGAAGCAAGTAACAACAACAAAGTTCTCAAAGGTTAAGTTAAGGATTGAGCTCTGTTTATTCTCCAGAATGGAAAAGTTGATTGTTCAGAGTTATATCAGAATTGTGAGACTGTCTCTAACGTTAAATTGGTAATGTGCATTTTGATTCGCTTATATTTATCTCATTTTAAAACCCATTACTAAAATTAGGTCCAGAGGACCCCCAGGTAAGAACCCGAATTAAATTATTTCCTAGTAAAACTTAGCTTTCCTGGAGAAAAAGTCAGATTATTTTCACAAAAAGTATATATACAGTATTTTCAGAGGTGTGGCTATATTAACCCCCATTCACTGCTAATATCTATACGTGTCACAATCTGGCTTCCATGGGGCCGCCAGGTAGTGGCTATAAACACAAGTGTCTTCTCACCACTGTTTAAGCCCACACCAATTTTCTCGCACCACCATAGGGTAGGGAGGTACCAAAGGTACCCCATGGGAGCACAGTTCAGTTTGTACTCGGTACTGTCACAATGAAGAGTGATGTCTTCCTCAGCCTCCTTGTCTGATTCCGTTACCTCATCCGCCAGGCCGATTGCATCATCGACCCCCACAAAAGTTCAACCCTTACCGCTAGGGAAAGGGCTTAGTGACCGTGTCATAGGTCGCGCCCTGGAGGACATTGTGTCTTCCCCTAATATGAGTGGTGATACTTCCTTAGAAGCAGGGGGAAGCTACCATGTAGGAAATTGTGCAAAGTGAGTACGTGTTTTTTTTTTTTTTTTTTTTTAAGAGATAAGTGATAATGAATATTTTATGGTAATATGTGATGCAATGCCTGAGAATATCTTGCTTAACCCTACCTGGTATGTGAAAGGAAACCATGAGTGCACGTAAGGAAATTACTTAATTGGATAGAACTAGTTTTTTTTTTTTTTACTTACTCGTGAAATATTTGTGAAGATGTGATATGAAGCGTATTTGTGAGCTGAAGTACAAATATAAGTTATGTAGAACATAAGTAATATTTCCACGGTGCCTGAGAAGAGTACAACAAAAA
Source organism: Coenobita brevimanus (assembly GCF_032717465.1). Classification (NCBI taxonomy): domain Eukaryota; kingdom Metazoa; phylum Arthropoda; class Malacostraca; order Decapoda; family Coenobitidae; genus Coenobita; species Coenobita brevimanus. The sequence continues at coordinate 37,366,499 of NC_137054.1, forward strand.
TTACGTACAAGTGTATACCTCATACTCAACCATACTGCATGCAATATGCTGGGCAATGGGTTTTTTCAAGTTCAATAAACCATATTTGTGATATAAAGTACAGTATTGTATAAGTGCTGCCAAACGTAAGTTGTAGGGTAAATATTATAACTGATTGCTGAAAACAATAAACAAAAGCATGCAGCGTAAGTTTTCCCATACACCTACGGGGCATAGTGGCATCTGTTATGGCTGGAAAACCAATGCCGAGCCGCATAGACAGGGTGATGCCTCATCCTTAAGACGGTGTGTAAGGAAAAGTGGAATGAAGAGTGGAAAAGTTTAGGTGTTCATGAAGGAAGGCTGGCCAGTGTTACAATCACCACTCCAGTCAGTATTTATATATATATATATATATATATATATATATATATATATATATATATATATATATGGGGGGAATTAAGAAATTGTGCACCCTCCTCTCCTGAAAAAAAAGAAAAAAAAAGATAGTGATAAGTACTGTATAAATGAAGAACATTAATGTCTGTGTGTGTGTGTCTGTCCACATTTAACCCTCTCGGATTTCAAGATACCATACATCAATAGATGGAAAACGACAAGCTGACAACGACAGTGTAAATAATAACTGTGTGCAGTCGGATCCGCGAGAGCCAAGTGCACTTTTGTGTTCTATTTTTCTCAAGACACTGGGAACCCAAATGAAATTTCGCATGGGCATGCCTGGTATGTCAGGTAGGTCCCTGTCAAGTTTGGCACAAGTGTGTCCCGGAGCCCGAGTGGCAGGTAGTACTGTTTAACCCTTTCTTATTGTTAACATTAGTCTTCAAACTCTCCTTGCACATTGACTGAAATATCTGTATCTACAGAAATGATTGAACAAAGCTGCCAGATGCTATAGCGGTTCTGATGCTGCATTCAACTGCAGTTGCATTCATAGTGTATTGTGACAACAATGTGTCTTTCACTAGAGTATGGGTCATGAATACATGGAATGTCAACGTGTGTGATTTGATTAAAACTGTGCTGTGCTGATGTTTGGCCAGTTGTAAATGGAGTACTTTCCTAGAAGGATTGGGTACTATTGTTCCTTGCACATGCAGCTGACCCATCCTTGAAGGTCCAACCAGTCACTTCCTGTGCTTCTCCATGTGCCTGTGACTTCAGTCATGACACACTCTTTGGTTGATAACTGATGATTTTTGTCATTTCGCCATTTGTTTTTGCGCACCAGTGCAAATGCATTTGACCGCAGTTATTGTTCACTACAATCTATCTATCTATCTATAGCCAGGCGTCATAATCCCGCAGGGGGTGTCCGTTTGTCTTTGAGTTTGTTGTTTTACGGGAAGGAACACTAACCCTCCGTCAAAGCACTTGATTACATGTAGGGAACATGTAAGGGTTCATTATATGTTACACCCAGCATTGTAAATGGTTTCCAGACTTACAGGAAACCATTAGGCTTGTCACTTAATGTAAAGACACCTGAAAAGGAATGAAGAGTAATAAAAAGCTACAGGAAAGATGGAAGAGGTAGGATGCGAGGAGGGCAGACTCAGACAAAGAATGATTAACCCGGGGCATCCCAACAACGTATGGATACATTGCCACGTTTTGTCACGGTGACACCCGACAACGTATCCATACTTTTTGCAATTGCAAGGTCTGTCATTTGCACATTTCTCAAGTTTCACAGGTGATTTTTGGTACGCATATGTAGAAGACCTTCCTCTACCCAACGCCAGGCAGGGATAATGCCTGGCCCCACCTGACTCCCCTCCCCCCCCCACACGCCATTTTCTCGGCAACTCACCTGTTAGCAGTGACCTGGCCAGTAAAGATATGTCCACCACGGTCTCTCTAATGACGAAATGCAAGGTGAAAGCGATCCCCCGGGTGGAGGACAAAGGAAGAAACAAGCCAGAGGAAGAAACAAGCAGAAGTGATGAGGTGGTAACGTTGTCAAGGAAGGTGCCATATGTTGATGTGTTTGGTGAGTGAACAATGCTCGTATCACCTATATTATTGTGTGAAAACCAATATACTCTTGTACTACATATAAATTTGTACCAAATAAATAAATATTTACATATAATGAGTGATTTGGAATAGTTATACCTCCCATAGAATATGTATTCTCTGGAGCCTGGCCTGAGAGAACACGGTACACTTATCTGTATTGGTATTTCTAAACTCAACTGAGCACTTTCTGAATTTTCGATATTTCTCATAAAAAGCAGAGGTTTTAGCCAAAAAAAATAATTTTCGAAAATCTGCCGGGATTGGGGGGGGGGGCGTCATTGGTGAAAAATTTGCCGGGATGTGGCTGGTTATGGTGATATGATACTGTGCTTTATTGAGTATCCCTGCTGTAATCCTCAATGAAATATTTTTGTCCATCTCGCCTCATCTTTTTTATAATATCTTGCAGGTTGCAAACATACATGAGAAATATTTAAGAGTTAAAATCGAGGGTGAAGCTCGAGTGCCATTGGCAATAACAAGCACTTAGTGGCCCAACTGAGCCTTTAAGCACTTGTAATCCACTACACAGGCAAAGCCATCACATGATCGGAGTGCTTCACTCAAGAAAAAAACAATTGAGAGCTCCAAATAAAAATATACAGTTGTGATATCATTCCAATAACTGAAAAAAAAAAAATAGGCAATGCTACACTGTTGCAACCCTCCATCTGACTAAGCACATATCCTCCACCTCCCAGCACAACTAACCAAGCACATAACAGTCCTCATCCCCCATCTTTTCTTTTGAAGGTGGGCATAAGGAGAATGCCTTCAGGACACATAACATTGGCCCTTCAGATTCCTTGTGCAGGTCGCATTGAATTCTCTGGATTTTTTTTTTTTTTTTTACTTGTTCATTATTGAAAAAAAAAAAAAACTTCTTAAGACACCATTACTCATCAGAAGGCTCCATTTCACTGTATGACACATAACTGTGTGGAATTGCATGATTCTATAGTGAATACCTTCTGAGTTCTGGCCCGGAAACGAAATCTCTATGCCCGGTTAGCAGCAACGCCCCCTGCCGAACAACTCTATGGATGGACACTGATCCAAGAGATAACAACACCCTCCTCAGACTTTGTCAGGTGGAGGGTAATAGGTGCTGAAAAACTCTGAAGTTAATCAAATTCCTTTATTTTTTTAATGAATTGGTGAAAATATTATTTACTGAAAAAATTCAAGACTAATACTATTAAGAGTTTGTATTTGTGAATGTGTGTGTGTGTGTGTGTGTGTGTGTGTGTGTGTGTGTGAGAGAGAGAGAGAGAGAGAGAGAGAGAGAGAGAGAGAGATAGGCAGGCACGAGGTTATCAGAAAATGCAAATGAGATTAAATGTACCTCATTATCACCATCGAGGCAACCCACATCAGCATAAATATTGTAATGACTTAGAAATAACAACGCCTATATGACCATCATCACTATACTCGGTTTCACGGAGTCTGACGCACTGATTTTGCCAGCTGAGGACACGTGGATTTGGTAACACTGCGCGATACTTTCAAGCGCTGGTTGGTCAGTTTCCGTTGTGTTTGAACGTGATCCAAATTGACTTTGTATTCCAACCAAGGCTTTCATTTATTTTTTAAGATGCTGGATTATACAGACACAAATTAAAGCAATGATATCTTTAATGATAAATATGTGCCTTTTAAAAAACTAGAGATAAACCTGAACGAAATTGATAACAAAACTAAGTAAACTCGCAACTGGACGCATACGGACAACAGTCAGCGACTGATTTATTTGTTTAAATTCATTTAATAATGTTTGATGTTCACAATGCACGCAGTTTTCTTTTAGCCGCATAGTTCAAACATTATTTTCTTATGGGGTTTGCTTTTATCTTACTTTCCTTTTTCGACCATTAACAAAAATTCGGTTCATTGTACTCTGATGTAATCCGTTACTTTCCCGGCTCCTCTCAGTCGAGGGGACAGAGATGTGCTTGAAGAAAGGGTGTATGCTAGCCAGGAATCGGGTGTCCGTCTGTCTGTCTGTCTTATGATACTTATGATGTTCAGGAAAATCAAACACCAAACTTATTAATGTAAGAAATTATTTTACTGAATCTAACTATGAATACAAACAAATACAAATTTTTAAAGCTACTGTTACCTGTGGAGGTAATGAAAATGTGTATGTACACTACCGGTATATATGTACTGTATATTGAGAATAATATGTATTGGCCCCAGTGTGTGTGCTTACAGAAATCATAATTATTAGAAGCTAAGTTAAGCGTGTCTAGGACAAGGTTGTAGATGAGGTAATGAAGGGCATGGTGTAGCCTGTTGACTGTGACAGTGTATAGTACTGGTGGGAAAAACATTCCAGCCAGGGATGTTCTGCCCAGAGACCCAATATATCGTACCGTAGCATGAAAATTATCGTATATTTCCCTAAAATTATCGTACAGGTAAATTTTCAATTAAAACAATGAATAAATTGTTTATTTTTAATTCATAGGTATTTTATGGTACAGTGAAATTACTTATTTAACTTGGTTATGCAGAAAAAAATGATTGTTCTTAAAAATATTAGCGTCTACATTTTCATTTATTGCATTTTCATTCCGAGTCCGATGGGATACATAGGCCTACTTCACTTTCTTCACACTCCTCTGAATACAATGTCTGATTGTTCATTCTGTTTAGCATTTCATTTGTTGGTTCAAACTTTGAACTTCTAAGTCCTTGACATTTATGGGGTTGGCCGGGGTTGGCCCTGACCTCCCATGGGACTGGGAGGGGAAAGGAATTTCATGAGTGACTCAGGGGAAGCATGGGTTACTGGGGTGTGGGCACAATGAACCGTGTGGCGGGAATACTGAGTGTTGTTAAGCTGCAGTATATATATAAAAAAATCTAGGGAAGCTGAAAGACAAAAATTATCGTATATTTTGAATGCGATATCGTACATCGTACAAGCACCCCAAATTATAGTACAAATACGATAATTATCGTACGTAGAACATCCCTGATTCCAGCCTTCACAGGACCTCGGGACTACCTTGTTATGAACGTCTGAATTCCCGCCACAGTCGCTGTGTCCGTAAGCATCCAGTTGTGACTTTACTTAGATTTGTTATCACAGTCATTCAGGTTCATCTTTAGTACTTTAAAAGGCACATATTTATCATTAAAGATATCAATACTTTAATTTGTATTTGTATAATCCGGTATCTTAAAAATAAATGAGGGCCTTGATTGGAATACAGTCAATTTGGATCACATTCAAACACAACGGATATTGACCAATCAGCACACGAGAGCATCGCGCAGTGTTACCGAATCCACCTGTCTTCAGCTGGCAAACTCAGTGCGTCAGACTCCATGAAACCGAGGATAGTATTACCATCAGTTTTACTTTAGCTACTTCATTCAGGTGACGTTTTTTCTTTCTTTATTCTAGCTAGCTTCCGACAAACTTATTCAGCTGAGAAATACTGCTGGCGATGTTATGAACATCACAAGTATTACCACAAATAAAATGCCTTTGTCGGCGAGGTACGAGCTAGGCCATTTAAAATCCGAAAACACTGAAATGTGGCCTTACACCCCGAGGATACCTAGAGTATATTGATGGCTATCTACATACCAAGCTTCATGCCTATCCGACAAACTGTCTTGACTGTGGTCTCTTATTAAGATTTTTGACATGCTGCACTTGGCGTTTGACACGTGCCACGTGCATCGCCTGGGTGTGATGAAACCTGTCGAAAACAAATCTTAAAGAATTGGGCTATCATGTGGTGCAAACCACGCAGTGACCGGCCCTGTAGTTGCTGAGATTTAAGATTCTCTAAAGCTATGCAGTTGAGCTGGGTCGGGCCGGGCAGGGATGGGACGGGCTGGGTTGAGCTGCTCATATGTGAGAAAATGCCACAACTTGACGCGAGACTCGCGAGGGCTTCGCCTTCACTCGTATTGACCCTTTTACCCGTACCATCCCAGGCATTTTTGCAAGTTTATACCCACCCAATCCCGGACCAAAAACGGAAAAAAATTTTATTTCATAAAACAATCCAGAAAGACATGTAAATGAGGGGGGGGGGAAAGTACTTATAGGAGAAATAAGACCAGGATGGCCGTCTGTCATGTTTTTAGCACAAGCCGGATGCTCAAAACTGGTCATATCTCAGTCCCGCCGTCGGTGGTCGCTCCTCTAGTCCCGTCTTAAGTTATTCCTGCCTTATGACTGACCACCTATACCAGTGATCAAACGAGAAGCAGTCAGTCGTAGGGCAGGTATAAGTGTTAGTCCCATCAAGCGGCAGAGGGCAGGCAGTTCGCAAGCTGATCTGATAGCAACCAATGAGAATCAATGTAACAAAAAAGGCAGCCAATGAGAATCAAGGAAGGTGTTTCTAAACAGACAACACGTGCATGCTGGTAACAACAAAAATCACCGCCACAGGTACAGCTCCGGACAGATGAAACGGCTACACCCCATCCACCAGCTACTTGGTTTGGGTCTCAGTGGTTCTGGTAACAGTTGCAGGTGGAGGGAGGGGGGATGTGGGAGGGTGAGGAGGGGAGAAATGTGGGCGGAGTTATATAGGGGGTAGTGTGGGAGGGTGAAGAAGCAGCACAGTCTGGCTGGTGGGAGGGGGAGACGAATGGTTGGGTAGCGGAGACGAGAGTCTGCTAGAGGGTAAGACAGGTGAGTGTGATTAGATGAAAAGAAATTACAAAAAATGAATTATTATTATAATATCTGCTGCATATATTGCATTTTATTTACTAAATAAAAACACTGTCTATTATTCACCACCGTATTTGGGTATCCTACTCATTATTATTATCCTTTGGATATTAGGCAATAAATAAAGATACTGGACGGTCTTCCGGACCCGAACCAATTTTTTCATAACTTTTTTCTTCAGCTATTTCCGTATTCCTATTATCCCTCGTGCTTGAAGTCCCCCTTTTTATCACTTTCTCCTACGCCCTACATTTTTTTTTAGGCATAAGGCAGTTTAACTTTCTCTTTAAAAAACCATATTTGTCAACAAATATTCCTTTCATTAATCTATTTAATTACCTGTTTTCTTTCAATATGCATTTGTCTAATAATGGGTGTTACACCTTAATTGGCGCCGCTATTTGACGTTGTGAATAAATTTGGTCTAAATTTACGCATATATTGCAGTCTCTCTCAAGTAGGCTGGCAACCTCACACATCCTCCCCCCTGCTTTCTCCTTCTCTCGCTACCCGTTCCCTCCTTTCCTTTTGTAGTACTGTTTATCTATTCTTTCTCATATTTTTAACCTCATTCCTGCTTACAAACTTTTAGTGCCATAGGAATTTCTCCCTTATCACCTACAGTCCTACTACATGAAAGTGGAAAAAACTGCCATCGGGAAAAGAATAACTGGAAATTTATGGCGAAGGTTACGATATTAGTTATTTTGAATGAAAGTGTTGGCAGATACGCATTCTTGACGTGATTATCGCAGCCACAACATTTCGCCTTCATAAAACAGAAGGACTATAGGTTTCATGCATTACCTCCTTACGTCCAGCATTACTGTGCAGAACGCCATGTATAACACATTAAGGACCACAAGGACAGTACTGGTAGTCATCATGATTCTCATGAATCTCTCCATAGGCTATTGAAAACAGTGCTTTATGCTCAACTTCAGAATTATGTTCTCATCATGGCAATGATAGGCAAAGATAATAAAAACAATATATACAACCAAATTATCATTTATTATACAACAAAGCTCAAACTGCCTCCGTGCTGCAGTCTCAAGGGTGTAACCAGCTCACACAATCACATGTAACCTGAAGAAATTAAATACACGATCATATATATATATATATATATATATATATATATATATATATATATATTAGTATTTCACGGCGAATTAGGCACCTTATATGAGTGTGCAACCCCCGGTTTTACATCAGAGTTTCTACTTTCTGCTGCGTGATCAGGAACACAGTTGGCTCGGAAAATTGTCCACCTACTCCACCGACCCGGGTATCAGTCTCAGATACGAGATAACCACCTCGTTGCCACCAGTTACATATTTATGATATGACAGTGACAGTTTCATCTGATTTTTCTGTGTAGTTTTCTTTATCTAATTTGTCTTAATAACCGCTCTACTTACTCCTACTCAATTTTTGAGGGCTAAACTAGGGAACGAGGCTTTTGGGAGGAGTAGTCTGGCATTAGATTTTACATGAATCATTCAACACAGTCGCACCTGACTTAATGTAGACCTGCAGTCCTTACCCTAACATTATCTGGGATGCGTGTTTTCTAGCTTAGTTGTCTACACATTAAAACTTTCATCCCTAAACAGTTACAATATATACTATTTTATTTCGTCAGGCCTACGTGATTGTGGCATTATTTGTAAATAGGACACTATCGCATTGGCAGTTCGTGATTACCGAACATATGTTGATTACGTTTTACTTATTGAGATGAACAATTAAGTTATGCTTTCGTTAACGTAATTTTATTACTCAACGACACAAAGATTAATAAAAATACATTTATGAAGGCATAAATTTTAAATATTTATCTTAACAAGCCAAGGGTAAAGGACCATATTTGTTCCGCCAATCACGAGCGTGCAATGCGATGTTACCGTATTTAAACTTGCGTTGGGCAGACGGAAGGAAATAAAGTAAATGCATTATATTGTAAGGTCAGGAAGAACATGATGTGGTGTTATTTCATAAACCTTATGTGTCTTTAACTCCTAAACTGACGGTTATGTTATTTATTATTAGAGGAACTATATCTACACTCACCTTCTTATCCACCTTTGGACAGTGTTGGTGGAAATTCCCAGGGTGTTAGCGATGGCTCGGATGGACTGCCCGGCTTCACGCATCCCTACAATGCGCCCTCTTAAACCAATCCTCCTTTCTCTTGCCTCTCTCCGTCTTGCCTCCATTCTGAATCGGTGTGACTGATGCCCCGGGGTGGCTGATACCTCTGTTAACACCTCTGTTCATGGCAGGAAACCTAACGACTTCGCATAGTGTCACGTGGCACAAGTTTGTCCTCTAACTACTATTTTATTTGTTTCTACAGGTAAACAAAAAGTCATTATTTTTTTTTACTGTTTCTAAAGAATAACCAGACATGACAATTAATTCACATGTCAGTATGCCACTGTCTCAGTTGACGGAGAGGATCTACCTGATTCGGTTAGAATCATTCATCTCAGTATATACTCGTACTGACAAAACATGGAACTGGTGGTCTGCCCTGAGTAACGGTGTTTATTGCAGTCCATAGAAAATACAAGTGAACCACAGTCGTTTTTGATGTATAAATATCCATGTGTTTGTGGTGTATTAGTCATTATGGCGTTATTCTCACCCCGGTACTCCATGTCTGAGTTTAAGGAAGTGGGTGAAGAGGAGGCCAGTTACGAGGATACTATCTGTTTGATAAATTTGAGCTCTATGCATCCTCCATACTATGCCACGAACCGGATCCCTCATAAGAAACACCAAGGTCACCTGCTTCCTGGCATACAGTCTATTCATCGAGCTTCAATTTACGAAGAAGAAACACTTCTGATACAGTCTGTGGTATAAATTAGTTCGCTTTACAAATACCCTTCCGTCACAGCAAGATTTACTCTATCAGGACAGATTATCATTACTATATCATACTTATCACGTAATATAGACGATAAGGATATCTCTCTACCCATTTATCAATTTATATCAGTTATATCATCTACCGAAATGTTCCGAGACGCAATAACGGCGACATGCAGATCTATAAAAATTATTGTCAATAAACGGGGTCTCGAATTATTACTGTCCATTAGAATTTAATTCAGGTAGAGAAAATTTTCCTTTCATCTCGTTCCCTTGCTACAATTATCACCGTCGTCATCCCTGTTATTCCCTTAAACGCTACGACATGGCATCATCCATAAATATATATATATATATATATATATATATATATATATATATATATATATGATCAGGTATTTATTTTTTTTCCGGTAGCACGGAGGCAGTTTGAGCTTTGTTGTATAATAAATGATAATTTGGTTGTATATATTGTTTTTATTATCTTTGCCTATCATTGCCATGATGAGAACATAATTCTGAAGTTGAGCATAAAGCACTGTTTTCAATAGCCTATGGAGAGATTCATGAGAATCATGATGACTACCAGTACTGTCCTTGTGGTCCTTAATGTGTTATACATGGCGTTCTGCACAGTAATGCTGGACGTAAGGAGGTAATGCATGAAACCTATAGTCCTTCTGTTTTATGAAGGCGAAATGCTGTGGCTGCGATAATCACGTCAAGAATGCGTATCTGCCAACACTTTCATTCAAAATAACTAATATCGTAACCTTCGCCATAAATTTCCAGTTATTCTTTTTCCGATGGCAGTTTTTTCCACTTTCATGTAGTAGGACTGTAGGTGATAAGGGAGAAATTCCTATGGCACTAAAAGTTTGTAAGCAGGAATGAGGTTAAAAATATGAGAAAGAATAGATAAACAGTACTACAAAAGGAAAGGAGGGAACGGGTAGCGAGAGAAGGAGAAAGCAGGGGGGAGGATGTGTGAGGTTGCCAGCCTAGAGAGACTGCAATATATGCGTAAATTTAGACCAAATTTATTCACAACGTCAAATAGCGGCGCCAATTAAGGTGTAACACCCATTATTAGACAAATGCATATTGAAAGAAAACAGGTAATTAAATAGATTAATGAAAGGAATATTTGTTGACAAATATGGTTTTTTAAAGAGAAAGTTAAACTGCCTTATGCCTAAAAAAAAAAATGTAGGGCGTAGGAGAAAGTGATAAAAAGGGGGACTTCAAGCACGAGGGATAATAGGAATACGGAAATAGCTGAAGAAAAAAGTTATGAAAAAATTGGTTCGGGTCCGAAAGACCGTCCAGTATCTTTATTTATTGCCTAATATCCAAAGGATAATAATAATGAGTAGGATACCCAAATACGGTGGTGAATAATAGACAGTGTTTTTATTTAGTAAATAAAATGCAATATATGCAGCAGATATTATAATAATAATTCATTTTTTGTAATTTCTTTTCATCTAATCACACTCACCTGTCTTACCCTCTAGCAGACTCTCGTCTCCGCTACCCAACCATTCGTCTCCCCCTCCCACCAGCCAGACTGTGCTGCTTCTTCACCCTCCCACACTACCCCCTATATAACTCCGCCCACATTTCTCCCCTCCTCACCCTCCCACATCCCCCCTCCCTCCACCTGCAACTGTTACCAGAACCACTGAGACCCAAACCAAGTAGCTGGTGGATGGGGTGTAGCCGTTTCATCTGTCCGGAGCTGTACTCGGCACATGCCTCTCTGTCTGCTAATACTAGCCTTCTGCACAATGGAAGGTGAACCTAAAGCCAAGAGACATCGGCGCCCAAACTTCACTGATGCAAAGCTGCTGGCTATGGCAACAAGTGTTGCAGAGAAGCAAGACATTATATTGGGAAAATTTTCATTTGACAGTGCCGCAACAGAAGTCAGGATGAAGGCGGCAGCTTGGCAGTATGTAACTGATCCTGTCAATGTTGTCAGTAGAATTCAACGTGATGTTTCGGACGTAAAAACAAAATTCAAGCATTCAGTTTAGTCAATAAACTGGAAATTTTTTCCTTAAGACCTGTTTTGCAATGTTTTTCTTTTTTAATTTATAATCTTTGACAGATTTTATATTTTTTAATAACCATTAGGCCTATCTAATAATGTTTTAGTCCCAATCTAACCTAATCTACCTAAATTAACTAACCTAACCTAAACCCCAGACCTGCTTGGAGGTTGTCAAGCCAAGGCCTCATGATTACGGTGATAAGTCGTTTTTAGGTCAGTGGGGCGCAGTTAAGTAATGTTAGGTTAGGCTTCTGATTAGACTTGGGTAGGTTAGGTTAGGTTTTAAGCTAAGTGCAAAGTGGTGGTGGGTATTTGTTAATATCTCAAAGACTATTATTTTGCCATGGATGAATTAGAATAATTTGACGCAGACATCATGATGTACCTATTGAGCTATATCAAATTCATTACCATGAGGCAGGTGCACTTGTAAACATTTACCCTATCCTTACCTAAAGACCCTAACCTATCACTTCACAGCCCATACTGGTCATAATAAAATTGTCAGCTAATGAAAGGTCCCTCAAGGAAAAAAAGAAAGTAAATTAACAGTTTAGGACACCTCTGGAATTCAATATGCATACTCTAGAGAATGGAGGTTAAAATGTGAAATTCCAGTAGTGTCCTAAACTGTAATATACCGGAAAAAATACCAATCCTGCCCACATCTAGCTTAGAACGAGGGTTTGTAGAAGCAAAATAGCTCACATGCCATACCTAATGAAAATATATGAGTAGCCTATATTTTACAGCAAATATGTGGCATCATAGGGAGGCGCTCACAGTCTCATGATATAAAATTATGCTGCACATCTACAGTTCATAAGAGGCCTCAATAGCTAGTCACTTAAAACTTGATAACCAAGCTCAAATCATGCATGAGAGAGTTCCCTGTGATCCTTGCCATAATAAAATACCGCTATATGCTTGTATGGATTACAAACACTTGCTTTAACTAGTGTTTTGAGGGGTAGATAACACTGATGAGAGGCTCAAAGCTTCCTTACGACCGTGCTGAATGGGCTTTAGGACTGCTCGGTACCAGTCATAAATTTTGATGGAGTTGCGACCAGAGATAGTCCCGCTGACGTCACAACATGGCGCCCAAACTGTTTTGAATATTGCAGATGACAGCCATTGTGAACACTGCTGATGACTTAGTCCCGCGCTGGCGAACAACGACCGGGACTAAGGTTTTGAGCATCCGCACCCAGTTTCCCAAGCTGTGAGCAATGCTTTCCCACCCAGCTGGGCGGGATGAGAGAGAATGGGGGAGGAGAAAAGGGGGATTCCCCTTTCTCAGTGTCCTCCACTGGCTCCTATTCCTCCCCAGAATAGTTATCCGCGTCTTTCTCTTCTGAAGAATCACTAAATGAAGGGACAGAAGGGTCCATGTGACAATTTCAACAGCCTCCTCCAGCCCAATGAGGCGGAAAAATGGTTTGAGTTTCACGACATCCTGATGCTCTGACGGACAGTGGCGCACTGATGTTACCCACCCACGCTGCACGCAAAACCAAACTCAGTACTACAAATGCTTGGACACAGTGTTGCCAATACATTAAGCTACTCCTTAACAAAAAATAAGCTAAATTAAAGCAGTTTGAGACGTGCTACAGCGCTCGAATTTTGCTGTCGGTACCATCACGTCACTGGGATTAATCAACATGTTTCGTACTGTCGGCACCATGCCGACGGTGGGATTGTACGGGTTAAAACCCGTCAGCTCGAGTATATGGTATATTATACCGTTGCCATCACTGGATAATTCTCTTCAGTTTGGAAGAACAACTGCTTTGCAGTGAAAAAGATTATGAAATTAGTATTTAACCTCTCTATTTCCAAATGACTCTGTAGCTGAATGAAACGTCATGAAAAAACATATTTAAAAAAGAAAATACGCCATCATACCCAAGAGACTAAAGCTTTTTCTGGTGGTATGTTATGTTTGTAGATTATTTTTTTTCCGGATAACTTCAAACGATAAAGTTTGGATTAAGAAAAAGCACTGCAGTAAATAAGGTCAGCATTTCATTATGATGTATTTTTTTGTTCAGACCATCACCTAATTAGCACAAGTGTTCGTTGAATGCATGACGTGTGTGGTGCCATGAAACCGTCAGTGAAAGGTGAAGAACTCAGTGATGAGAAAAGGAATGTTTGAAGGGGGATGAAAATTTGGTGGGTGGTGGAGCTGGCTTGAGTTCATTTAAGGTTTGTATTAAAATATCATCCAAAATGAAAGTGTCAATGGGTAGGTGGTAATACTGTAGATATGGTGAGAGAGAGAGAGAGAGAGAGAGAGAGAGAGAGAGAGAGAGAGAGAGAGATTTGGGAAAAGCTAGAATTGCAGTGGGGATGGAGAGGACCATAGCTGTATACCCGGTGAAAATGGCTGTTGTAGGAATAATATTTTCAGTGCAGTGAAGTCTTATTTTAAAATGTTCTCCAACAACATCAAGAACAACAAGACGAAGATAAACCAGCGTCACTCTCATATACTTGACGTTTTATGAAGCAGACAATAATCCATCAACCGGTCGAAGCATTTAGCTCTCATTGTACAATAAAGCCAAAAATAATCAGCCAAAAAAAGGAAAAAGGGAAAGAAAAAAAAAAAAGATGAAGTGCCAAAGTTCTAATATTCAAACCATGAAAGTCAGCAGACAAAAAAAAAAAAAAAATTTAAATGTAACCATACTAACCCCTTTGCCCATAATGATGCGCTTGTCGTCATTTGGAAGTGTTTGAGCCTATACATGAAGACTCGTTTGTCATCCTAAGAGCATAAAAACTTACGTCAAAGAAAAAGTTATTGGCCGATCGCCGTCATTTTTGGACGCGTCATAGTTCCTGTGTGTCTCGTCAAATGTAATGACTTGGCAACCTCGGGGCCCGAGACGTGTGGCAGCCCAGCCAGGTTGATTAGTTCCGCATCAGCTGTCAAGGGAAGGTAGTGCACGGCTGGGCATTTAAATCTTATTCTATTTACCCTGTCCCGGGACATGCGTCATATTCCACTATACCAATAATGCTTGTGTTTACTATTTGGGCACTGTTGTGATTAGATTTGGTGTTTGCAATAGGGAATTAGGTTTTTGTGAATCATTCGTGGCTGTTATTCAGCCGTTGGCCCAACGAAGATTGTGGTAGGCCTACCCTGTTTATTGGCGGTTCCCAACAACTAAACTCCCTTTACCCTGCACCCAGTGTGAGTATTCAACCACTGAATAATAGTGACAGTGGATCAGGTGAATATAGTGTGCAATAGCCAGTGAGGAAGGACATGGTGAAACTTTTAGCTGAGGGAGACAGGAAACCACCTGACGACACAGCGTTGTCTTGAAGGGAATATTTGCCAAGGTGTTCATGAAGTCCTTGTTTTATGCTGATATAAATGGTGGATAGTGTTATTATGCAATAGACAGAGTATAGTGCAGCGAGTGTACGTGATGAAATATTGGCTAGGGCAGGAGTCACTTATGCCTTACAGCCATGGCACGCCATCGTCAGGAGGGGATAAAATACAGGAGGTTTATAGGGATAACTTATTTTATCATATTGTTATATTTATTCCGTATGTTTTCTGTGTGTAAAGCATGAGTGTTACTGATATGTTTATCGTATGCTTGTGTGGATGAACGTAAACACGGCACCACGTGCTCGTTGGAAAATTTTGTCTGTGATACCTTAGATATCACACATGTGACATACAGAGCACGATCAGGTACTGTTGTGGTGAAATATCATGTATGTCATAAAATGATGGATTTCGTTATGTGTATTGTGAAATAAAATCGTATACACTGCAGTGTCTTCTGGTAAGGGAAACATCATCTGCTACACCTTAGTGGACAGGTAAGGGCCACTTACTTGTACCTGTTGTGGTGTAATATACTGTCTATCTCATTTATTGATAGATATGTTATGTTTTATGTGAAAAGACATTGAAAAAGTGAGCCACGTCCTCATAAGGAAGAGTGTGTGTCATACACCTGAGCTAGCACAAAGTTAGCAAAATACAACGCGAGGTATGGAACATGTGCATTTACATATATATGTTTTTATTTTCTTGGTGAAATCTACTGTTTCCCATGTACTGATATATTTGGCTATGTTTTATGTGTAAAGACAGTGAAAAAGTGAGCCACGTCCTCATAAGGAAGAGTGTGTGTTGTACACCTGAGCTAGCACAAAGGTAGCGAAATGCAACGTGAGGTTTGGAACACGTGCATTTACATATATATGTTTTTTTTCTTGGTGAAATCTACTGTGTTTCATTGTGCTGATATATTTGGCTATGTTTTATGTGTAAAGACAGTGAAAGACTGACCTACGTGTTCTTGTAAGGGAAACACCGTCCGCTACGCCTTAGCACACAGGTAACGGCCTAAGGAACACTTCCATTTACATGTTACTGGTGAAATGTACTGTGTATCTCATAACAATGATAGATTTGGTTATGTGTAATTTCCAAAAAAAAAATGAAAGGGGTAATCACGTGCTACTGACCCCTACCTGTGCGCTAAGTCAGGAGTAGGAGACGATGTTTTCCAAGGACATACACGTATATCATGAACCCTTGCATTGTGCCAATGTTGAGCCAAGTTCTCGGCTGGCTGTGAATAACATATCTTGACTCATTTATTTCAGCTCACACTCCAACCACAGCATTGGACTGCCACAGGGTCCACAATCCCTCAGACAGCAATTTATTCTCCAGTTGGCTTGCAACGACAGCAGTCTTGCAGAAATGAGATGCAGGTTGGCACCACATGAGTGGCATCAGAGGTAGAGTCAGAGAGTGACATTGAGAGTGACCGTTCTGGGGTGGAGGAGGTTGAGCTGACGCCATCCAGTCAGCAAGTGAAGCTGCCCGGCTGCGTTCCTCCATGGGAGACCACACCATCATCGGCCGGCTTCACCGGACAACCCTCCCCACCTCTAAGACCTGCCGGTCCCATCGCTCTCTTCGTCGGCTCCTAATCTCCAGGCCCCTCTGCCCCCCTTGGCGAGCCAGTGTCACCAGAAGCCAGGCCATCGTTCATTGTGATGGCCCCTCCACCAGCTTCTGCCGTGCAGGATGCTACGGTGACATCCTCACCGACGAAGCTGAGGAGACTGGTGTTCCCAAAGCCCTCTGTCTCGTCCTCGTCCGAGGCGTCCCCTCCTAGACGAGGGCGTCATGGTCCTCTGCCTGGACACGGGGGCTGTCCAAGGGGTCAGAGGGCAGGCCGAAGGTGTTGACTGGCTGACTTGCTGCCACCGCTGACACTGCCGCTGAAGAGGATCCTGGGTGGAGCAGTGTGCCGTTCACACTGAACCACGGGCCGTTCACTGGCTCCCCAGGGATAAAGGTGGATATTCCAACAACTCCTCTGCAGTTTTTCCAGCTCTTCTTCATGCAGTTGTTGTCATACCTCACCATGGAGACCAACCGGTACGCCACATTCCTGGGGACTCAGCTGGATGCCTGGTTCTCCTGCAATGAAGAGGAGATGACCAGGTTCCTGGAGCTATACCTTTTCATGTGGGTCGTGCACATGCCGACCATCAGGCACTATTGGAGGAGCTCCGAGCTGCACAACTACCCTAGGGTCCGGCAGGCAATGAGTGGAAGGCACTTCAGCGCCATCCTGAAGCACCTCCACTCCTTCAACACACTCGCCATTCCCCGGGACAACCAAGATCGGCTCATCCACTTTCGCACGGTCATGGAGTACCTCCTTCAGTGGTTCCAGTCAGTGTACCTACCCAAGGGGCAGCTCAGCCTGGATGAGGGCTCTCTGGGGTGGAAGGGCCGGCTGTCCTTCTGCATCTACAACCCCCAGAAGCCCAACAAGTATGCCATCAAGATGTACATGCTGGCTGAGCCATCCTCGGGCTACATCTGGAACCTGGAGGTCTAGACGGGGGTGAAGCGTACCCTCCAGAACACCGTGTTGGGCCTCGTGGAACCGTTGAAAGACCAGGGCTATAAGTTGTTCATGGACAACTATTACAATTCTGTAACCCTGTGTGAACGACTCTTCACTGCAGGATTTTACGTGTGTGGGATCCTACAGCTGCCTAGAGGAGCGCCACGCCAGCTGCAGGCCATCACCAAGGCTAAGAGCCTGCCTGAGTGGGGTATGGCATACAGGCACAACGACAATATGCTAGTCCTACTGTGGAGGGACAAGCGCATTGTGAACATGGTGTCCACCTTCCACACTGTGGACACCATTCCGAAGAGTGTTTGAGGAAAGGTGCGGGGTCATGACAGGCGGACAACCTATGTGGAGAAGGTCGTTCACAAGCCCGTCGTTGTGGAGGAGTACAACAGATGTATGGGTGGGGTGGATCATTTTGATCAGATGGCCCAGTACTACCCCATCCAATGCCGAACTGTCAAGTGGACAAAGAAGATCACATTGTACTTCATCCAAATGGCACTGTTCAATGTATTTGCCTTGTATAAGAAGTACAGACATGTGCAAGTAACTCTCCTGGATTTTGTGGAGCAGATCATCTACAATCTGCATTTCCATGAAGAGGACTGGCCTGCATCTGGACACATACTCCACCACGCCCCAGACTTTCCTACCAGGCCGCCAGCACCAGCATCAACTGGCACCCAGCAGAACCACCAGTGCCAGGATTGGACCAGCCACCACCAGCACCAGCACAGCCTGCAGGAGACCCCACACCAGCACCACCAGAAGCCGGGCCATCACAGGTGCCACCATCACCACCAGCACCACCTGCAGGAGGCCCATCAGGGGTGCCAGAACCATCACCACCTCCAGTTGCTGGTCCGTCGGGAGAACACGTGCCTGGGCCTCCAGCTTCCGCACGACAGGATCACAGAGCACGAGGGTATCCAAGCAAGCGTCGCCGGGTCATCGACGGCGACGTGAAGTTGGGTCACACTCTGGGCCATCACCGGGCGAGGATCCCTGACAAGAAGAGGCTCAGGTGTGCCTTGTGCTTCAAGCTGGGGAGGAGGAAAGACACAAGGAACATATGGCCTGTATGTGATGTGCCGCTTTGCATGGGTGATTGTTTCGACCGGTACCATACCGAGCGAGACCTTCACTAGTGGAGCACACACACACACACACACACACACAGTACAAAACTCCTCACCTCCCAACCGATGTGGTCCTGCAGGAAGATCATCGCCACTGGAGAAGTACGTGGTATTCGTTTTTTATTTATCTATTGACCTTTATTTATGTCAGTATATTTGTATATACATATATATTGTTTTTTCCCTCAACACAAATGACAGGAAAATATGTACAGCTTCAAGTTTCAGTTGGTAGCAACAGGTTTAGTGTTCATGTGTGGTTTCTGAGAGGACTACAAACAAAACAGAAGTAATTATATGAAATAGTTTTGGGTATAAAACCAAAGAAAGCGAAGCTAGCAAGCATAAAAGTGTTAGCACGCTACGGGAAACTAGGGTAAGTGAGCGCGGCTGATGGCGGGTCAGCGCGCGACAAAATACGCCATAGTTTTTTGCATTTTTCTCGAAAACTATGAGGCCTAGGATCACTGTCCTTTATTGAGATGAAAGAGGATGAAATTGTGCATAGGATGATGAAATAAAAACATAAGGGTGCCTCTGAAAGTTCTTCGCAAACCCTCCCCAAATAACAAAGTTGTTTTCTGTAGAAAATGGGTTTTACTTTCTCGCTTATTACTCGAAGACCATACATCGTATCAAACTGGGACCTGACCTGTACGAAAGCTAATAAAATTCTCTTTCGATTGATGTAGAACATGTAGAGATTGATTAGTAAACATTCGACTTGTGATGTTGGGAAGTGAAATCTATGATTCCGAATGTTTATTCCAAGCACCCTAACGTATGTACAGTGTGTGTGTGTGTGTGTGTGTGTGTGTTTTGCTTATCGTGTAGAACAAACATCGGCGAATAGAAATATAAAGGTTTTGTGGCAAAATAAATATGTTTGGGTGGTGAAAATAAGCCGAGAATACACATTTTTGGAACTCGCGGAGGCCGGGAGGGGAGGGGAAAAAAGCCTGCGTTTCAGAGCCGGGAAAACTCTAACTTATCCGCGAGCGAAAGAGCTAACGGTAGCAAAATAATTACCATCATCTCCAGTTTTATTCCACATCGCAGTAGCCATATTCTGCCACATTGTCCTCTTGCATACTTTGAGGCTAAATAGAATCCTCTGGTAGCAGCATGTATATACAGAGAAAGACATCGCATCGAAGGGATTTAGGTATTAGATTAGGTTATTTAGGTTCGGTTAGTTCAATATAATTTAGACTGGGTTCCCGTATCGTTAAGTTATACTAGGTCAAGTTAGGTTAGATTGGGTTAGTTTGAATTATCTGGGTTAGATAAACATGGGTTAGGTTAGGTGAGTTTTGGTTACACTGCGATAGATTGTTAGTTTAGGTTAGCGTGGGGTCGAGCTAGATATTTCAGTGCCTGCTAACTTTATGGAAAAAGCAATCGATATGCAGTATTAGAGTGTAAGTGGATGCGTGTGAGGGAATGTGGAGGCCATTTGTCGCCGCACACACTCTAAAAAACAGACAACACACAGAGAAAACCACAAAGATAGGAATGACTATATTAATAGTATTATATCTCTATCTATGTACCTGCCTAACTCCCTATCTATCTGTCTAACTACGGTATCTAATGTGTACATGTGTGAGTGCATGCGTGTGCGCTTCACACCACCTGCAAAAAGTTTTCAGCACTGTCCTCTCTTTCTCTCTCTCTCTCTCTCTCTCTCTCTCTCTCTCTCTCTCTCATCTGAAACAAACTACCCAGCAACTCACACGTAATCAACTAAAAAAATAATAAAAACTTTCCAAATAAATGTCTGGCTCAATTTCCCGCCAACAAAGGTTGTTTCTCGCTGGTAGGAAGTGAAGGTGGAAAAAACGCGGGTATGAAATCGTGAAGCGAGAACGTAGAAGAGAGGCTGTTCATAGTTCCCGCAGCAAGGAGAGAGAGAGAGAGAGAGAGAGAGAGAGAGCGAGCATCGGATCTTTATGAAATTTTAACAGGAGGGAGAGGGGAAGGGAGGAAGAAGGGGAAAAGGGGGGAAGAGGGGGAGAAACAGGGGGGAAGAGGGGGAGAAACAGGGGGGAATAGGAGGAGAAACAGGGGGGAAGAGGGAAGGGAGGGAGAAGAGAGGGGAGAAGGGGGAAGAGAGGGGTGAGGAAGAGGGGTTGGGAAGAGGGGTGTGAAGAAGGGATGAAGAGGGGGGGAGGGAAGGGGGAAAAAAGGGGAGAGAGGGGGGAGGAAGAGAGAGGGGGAAAAAGGGAGACTCCATCCTGGAGGCGCAGTGGTCCTTGAAGCCCCTGCCACACGACAGTACCAACCCGCATGAATTGGGATGACTTGCACTATTCTCGGAATTTGCAAGTCATTGACCGAACCAGTCACGAAAAATCTCCCATACGAACCCCACACAATGCCCTTGAACCCCACACAGTCGCCACACGAAAACCTTAAGAATCACACGAATGTAGTCAGAACAAAATACGATAACAAACGAATTCAACACGAATTTTACACTAATTCCTCATGAACACACACAGACATTGACGAACATTAGCCAAAGTTGGTCGTTTTCCACACACGAAAGGCACACGAATCACACAAATAACTGGAACCAACCACGAACCCAATTCGACTGCAATAGTGTCATATATATATCTGGGGGGAGCCCTTTGATTACCTGCCATTCGATCACCTGCCCCCCTACCGACCAATACTAGCTGCCATGGAGTCTGTTGAGCTTATCTTCAACAAGTTCACCTACTTCGAAGCTGCCAAGGCCCTAGCCCACTACACCCGCATCAAATCTAAGAATATTCTTCTGAGTTTGTACCACCTGCTATTACTCAGAAGACGACGGAGGACGAGGCAACAATGCAAAGCACGATCATGTTGGGCGCGGAGATGGATCGTCCAATGACCCCTACATTAGATACAGGACGCCTCTGACCCCCCAACACACACTTTGGGCCTTTGGCGTTATGATATATATATATATATATATATATATATATATATATATATATATATATATATATATATATATATATATATAATTCATCATCAACATCCGGACCTCCTTTCCCACCCTAGGGCAGAGTGAGGAGTAACAACGTCCAGACAGCCCAACTTTGCCCAATCCAATGGGCCATGCTTCCATTCACTCACCATTCAATATATATACTGAACAGCCATGGGGACATCGCACAACCTTGTTGCACGCCCACATAGATCGTGAACCATTCACTTAGATGCCCATTAACCCTTACACATGCTTCGCTACCATCATAAAAACTCTTGACGGCACATAGCAGCTTATCATCTACACCGCACATGCTCAAAACTTTCCACAATCCTTTTCTGTCCACTTTGTCATATGCTTTTTCCAGATCCATGAATACTCTAAACACCTTAGGTCCTTCTCACAGGCCTTCCCTGCTATCTGTCTCACTGCAAATACTTGAGCCACACATCTTCTGCCACTCCTGAAGCCACCCTGTTCATCACTCACCAGGACTGATGATACCTCTCTTACTTTCTCTACAATAATTCTTCCATATACCTTCCCTACCACACTCAGTAAACCTATGCCACGATAATTCTTGCACTCAATTCGCTCACCTGTTATATATATATATATATATATATATATATATATATATATATATATATATATATATATATATATATATATATATATATATATATATATATATGTGTGTGTGTGTGTGTGTGTGTGTGTGTGTGCAGCAGTACTACTGTACTGCACCACAATCTTAAATCTATTTATAATATAACCAACAGCAGGCAAAGTACAGAATTGGCTAGTTTCTGACTGAATAATGCTACAGCGCCTTAGATGCAGGATAAAATCATAAGAATAACAAATGCTACAATCTAAATATGAGAACTAAGCCAATAACTGTGTGTAAGTACCATTTATTATACGACTACAACAGCATTAAGTACAAAAAAAAAATCGTGGCTGAACAAGAGGAAAAGGAAGGACTTTTTGCTAGCTGCTGGTGCTAAACCGGCCAAGTTGGCAACACTTACCAGCTGACGAAAACTAAGATCTCTCTCTCTCTCTCTCTCTCTCTCTCTCTCTCTCTCTCTCTCTCAGTCGATCGACAGCAGTATCTGCTCAGTTCTGCCTCCTCAGGCCACGCCTGCCTGTCTCTGTGTTCCTCCAGTGCACCCTTGAGAGGCCGCCAGATCCACATCCAAAGAAGGACTGGGCACACATCACTGCCAATATCATGCACGACCTTGGAGTGTCAGACGCCTTCCTAGGAGGCCCTGACCTCCCAGACCCTGGCTACACGCCCCCTCCCCCCCCCCCGTTCCGTGGCTGCCTCCCGTGATCCAGAGTCTTGCCCCCTCCGACGCCTGCCCCAGAGCATCTCTTCCTGCCCTCCTAAGCCAGGACGGCCTACGGAGGATGGCATCCCTCTGGACCCAAGGAACAGCCAAGTACTTCACAGATGAGTCTGTCACTGCCGAAAGAGCTGCAGGTGCCGCATTAGTCAGTGATGGTCATGCCAAGACCTAGCAGCTCCCTTCAGGAGCCACCGTGTACGAGACAAAGCTTGTCGCGATTTTAGGCGCCCTTAAATATGCCCACACTCACTGCCACCAATGTGTTGTCATCCATGCTGACTCGCTCTTGTCCCTGCTTGGTCTCCGATCACAACACTTCACCGACAATGTGAATCTGCTGACCTCCATACTAGCAGTGGCAGACTCCATAGCTCACAATGGAGGTGAAATCCACCTACATTGGCTTCCCAGCCATGTACGCATCGCCGGCAATGAGTGCGCTGATGCTGCCGCTCGCTCCGGCACACTCCACCTCACTATCACTTTACCTCTCAATATAAACTGCTCTCTAATAAATCACAGAGTAAAAACCACCATCCTCCAGCTCACTCATTCTGACCAAGAAGCACAAGTGGCAGAGGGCTCCCGCTTTGCCACTTGGAATGCCAGGGCCACAAATTACGAGCCCCTTGAATACCCCACCATCATGCCCAACATGCTAGTAGCAAGGCTATGCCGCCTACGGCTAGGCTATCCGTGCTATTCTCAGATAGCAGGGATTGCCCCCTGAACCTTGCCCCTACTGCCACGATACAGCAGACTGGCCTCTCCTACACTACTTGCTTGACTGCCCCTTCACTGACGCCCTTCGCTCCACCTTAGGGCGCAGACTCATCAGGAGAATCTCCCCCTCCGCGACAGCTGCAGAGATCATTGCCCTCACCTCTACCTCAGCCCTCCTTGACATAGTCTCTGCCTACCCACCACCCCACTAGCCTCATCCCCCCTCAACAAACTACACTTCCAAACTTCATAAGTGAACAGTTCCACTCCACATAATGGCAACTCATTTTGAGCCCCCCTCAACCTAAACTGGCCCGGTCCTCCCACGGGAGGAGAATCTCAACAAAAACAATAACATCTCTCTCTCTCTCTCTCTCTCTCTCTCTCTCTCTCTCTCTCTCTCTCCTCCATCAATTCAGAGTTTAATGGTATATTAATTTTTCAAGAAAAAGTGATAGAAGCTGAAATTCCAGACTTTTGGAGAATTTTTAAAATTCCTCCTGGACGAAGATTTTGACACCTAAATGCGGGACATGTCCGGGAAAATCCGGATGTATGGCAACCCTACCCTACATGGCGACCACGAAGCCCTTCTTATGACCCTTATCAACAGTGAGGAGACCACCTACAGGAACTACATGAGGAGGGATGAAGCATTGTTCAAGGAGATCCTCGAGCAGTTAGTGTGCTAGTCTGTTGCAGTTCAAGTGATAATTGTGTGCTTCGTGTGCACATTGAATGCAATTTGGACGGAGTCCATCCCCTGAATGCAATTTGGACGGAGTCCATCCCCTGAATGCAATTTGGACGGAATCCGTCCCACGGGGAAAGCTTACTCGATTAATCAGATTTAATTCGGTTGCCAGACTGGCCCAATTCATGTGCTAATTGTGTGATTCATGTGCAATATGAGTGCAATTCGGATAACATTTGTCCTGAATGGTTGGCATGCTGGTGCAATTTGAGTGATGTTTGTGTAACTCGTGTTCAGTTCGGTCAAAGATAAACTGGCCGAATTGAGCTGCGTCATGACAGATCCCAACACAAATTACACGACCATCAGACGAACGTTACATGAATTGAGGACGAAAATATTTAACGTTTTTTTTTTCACGAACATTCGGCTCAAAAATAGGAAACCTCTTATTTTTTTGCCGAACTTGGCCGCATCACAGACACCCATCTGACCCACCCACAACTCTCCCGAATCAAGAGACGAATAAAGGCGAGTATAGGCGAATTTTGGGCGAACCATAAAAATTTGAATTTTCTGCAAGTCATCCTGATTCATGGCGGTTCCTACTGTTGTGTGACACAGGCTTATGCGCAATTTCTTGGCCACAATCATCAGTAACTATACTGTATACCATGTAATCGACTGAGGAGCTGATATGCATAATTTACAACAATTTCAAAATTTCTTTTTTTTTTTTTCAGGAATATTACCTCATGTTAAGGAACTACAGGACCATAAGTAATTTGAGTTTAAATATACCGCGAACTTCCCGTTTTCTTCTGAGACCATTCCTTATGTCTATGTCAACTGCTCATCTCCAGTGAAGAATTTCTATATCAACACATTTCTCTAAGGCAGGGCAGGTGCCTTCATATGTACAGTATAATTTCGTATCAGAACAGCGACATTAATGACTGTATATAAATATGTGATGACAAAAAAGTGCGATATATATGAACAGATCTAAAAACTGTACAAGAACACGAAGGACTGGTAATGAAAGATAAGTAATTATGTCAGTCCTAAAATATAGGAGCATTAATGTATTGAAAGATAATTTAGTATATATGGTAAACATTACACTGAGTCATACATATAAGACCTCAAGAGTACAGATCAACACAGACTTGATTCACTGGCTTCTTGCATCATCTGATCCATTGACAGCATGCCATAGAAAACCGAGATACCTCAAACCGGTGATATCACATTTCCCTGACGTGATTGCACATCTAAGAGAACCAAATATATATGATGATGATGATGATGATGATGATGATGGTGACCGGATGTAATGGAGGAAGAAAGGTAATCAGTATACAAGTATATGAAGAAGTATTTGGAATACTTTTCATCTTTGAAAATAAAACATTAAACAAATCATTTTTTATATGAAACCTTATTATGACAACAGATTAGGCAATTTTTAAAATATCACAATGTGATTTACTAAAATGATAATAAAAAAACAATAGTGAAACCTATCTTTTCTGATTCGTAGGGTTTTGACCATGAATTGCTGCTTTAGACCAGTGTGAAACGTTCTACTTATGGCATTTCTTTCTGTCTGTCTGGTTGTTTGTTTGTCTGCACTCTATAGGTCACAATTTTGGACCAATCGTTCTGAAAACAAATGAGAATGTAGATATCCATAAACCCTGGAAGCTATTGTATTTCGCTGAAATCGGTCAAAGGCCCTGGGCTGGGTGGGGGGTTGAAGATTTTTATTGTTTTATTATTATTATTATTATTTTTAGATTCATGTCTCCATCACTTCTCATCGGATCTTTGATATTTTATAGACACATAGAGGGTGGCAATGTCTAACGTCAGACACAATCGGATCCATCAGATACAGAATGACGATTTCCAGACCACTTTCATATTGAAAATGTCATTTGAAACATATTTTTTGCTATAGCTCTCTTGTTGTAGGAGATATTGACTTCATATTTGGTATGCAGATTCCAGTCCAATCCATCCAGCAAACGCTTTGCCTATGGCAGTTTCATCTGTTTGTCTTTCTGTCTGTCTGTCTGTTCATTTGTTTGTCTGCTCTCTAGAGGTCACAGTTTTACACAAATTGCTATGGGGGAAAAATCAGAAGGTGGATATCCATAAACCCTGGAAGCCTATTGTTTTTCATCCTAATCAGTCAAAGGCCCTGGGATTGCTGAGGGTTAAACACCTCAATGGCTGTGGATCCCCAAATCACCGGGAACCTATGGCTGGCCCAGGCATCATTTCTTCAAATTTCGAAAATCATTTTTTTCTTTTTACCAAATTGAAAAGAAACATCTGGTGCAACTGGCACTGCAATTTTTAGGTTTCTAAATCCATCCTGTGCTTCGCAATGAATCACAAAAAATTTTGCCAAGTGGCTGCCTAAAAGCTGGTGAAAACTAAGCAGACACAGTAGGATCCATCTGGCAAGCTCTCTGCCTATGGCAGTTTCGTTTGTTGGTGACTTGAAAGGTGGCTGCAATGAGATAGGTGCTAAAAATGACAGGAGCCAGAACACATCCTTGCTTTACGCTTATGTTCACATTGAAGGATTTGGATTTGCTCCCACCTATGAACACACGATGAACTATGTTGTCATGCAAGCTTGTCAGTATGGTAAGAAATTTGTTTGGAACTTCAGATTTTGAAAGAGTATTCCATAAAAGTTCCCTGTTGACTTGGTCAAATGCTTTTCCAAGACCAATGAATGCATGAGTTGCAGTTCCGCTTCTGGCATTTCACTCGTATCTGCCGGGCAATAAAGATCATATCACAGGTACTTATTTCTTTCTGAAATCCATGCCATGTTTCAGGACATGTTGACTCAGCCAGATGTTTTGTCAGTCTGGATAACATTATCTTGGCTAATACTTTGCTAGCATTCACAAGGAGGGAGATGTCTCTGCTTGTCACAGTTTGAGGGGTCCCCTTTCTTCTTGTAGATAGTTACAGAATCAGAAGTAAGCCATTCAGATGGATTTTGTTCTTGGCTACAGATAGTCACTATGAAATTATGGAGGCACTTGTGGAGTAACTGGCCACCCTCTTTTATTATTTCAGATGGTATGCCGTCAGGACCAGGGTTTCTGCTATTTTTTAGACATCAGATGGCCTAAACAGTTTCTGCAAGTGCAGGTGAGACATCGAGATCTGCTGCTTGAGGAGCTTTGGTATGTTATCAAGGATATTGTGCTTCACCGAGTTTATTCAATTCAGTAAGGTACTGAAGTGCTGAGCCCAGCTTTCTAGGATCCCTCTCTTGTCTTTCATGAACCCTCATCGTTTGGCTGAATAGGGACTGTTTTTTTTTTTTTTGTTGACCCATAGCTGGTTCTTATGGACTCGTAGAACCTATGTTGATCATTAATATCAGCCAGTCATTGAAGCTGATGACAGGGAGAGCTGCAGCTCCCGTTTCATCAGCCCTCGGGACTAGGTCCCGACCATCCCCCTTTGCTGAACTTTTTCAGTGTCTCAGTAACACAGAGAGTAGGCCAGCATGCTCTCCAATACAAGTTTCTCTAACTATCAACACCAAACTACATGCACAGTACACACCACACTTCCTTTACCAAAAAAAAATATATATATATCATGGCATCAAAACACGTGACCTCGGAGTCCCCAGGGGGGGACCATAAATGCCCCCACCTTCCACCCCTCTCCCAGTGACGACTCGAGATGCCTGGAGCCATTGTCTGACTCTCTTCTTCTTCATTTCTGCAACATTCGTGGTCTTTCCCGTAACTTTTGCTCTGTTGAGTACCACCTTACTTTCTCTAAACCTCACCTTCTTTTTCTAACTGAGACTCAGCTGTCCGAGGCAACTGACAGCAGACCCTTTTCTGTATCCTCCTACTTTCTCTATACTCATTTCAAAGCCAAAGGTGGCTGTTGTGTATATATACGCAACAACTTACCTTGCTCTCGTGTTCCTGAACTCGATTCTTCTGAATTCTCTACACTCTGGCTTCGGCTTTCCTGACATTCTCTGACTAAATATATCTGTGCTGTTTACTTATCTCCTAATTCTGCTGACTATCAAAAATTCTTTGACTATCTTACTTCCACGATGAAACCCATTCTATCCATTTCTTCTTTCTCTGAAATTTCCATTCTAGGAAATTTCAATGTTCACCACCACCTTCGGCTCTCCTCTCCTGTCACTGATCCACCTGATGAACAAGCCTACACCTTTTCTATCCTTAATGACCTAGAGCAGCTTGTACAGCACCCTACCTGTATCCCTGACCACCTTGGAGAGAGGTCTAACATACCTGACCTCTTCCTTTCAACTAATCCTTCTGCTTACATTGTTAATCTTTTCTCTCCGTTGGGCTCCTCCAATCACCTCCAATCACAACCTTATCACCTTAACCTGTCCTATTGCTCCGGTATGGCCTGCGGACCCCCCAAAGAAACATCGTCTGTGGCACTTTGGAGCTGTGGATGGGGAGGCCCTTAGGCAGTACTTCTTTGATTTTCCCTGGAATGATTATTGCTTCCATGGCCGGGCGCCACCTGGGTGTGCCTTGTGCATTACGGAGGTTATTCTCTCGGGCATGGAAGCATACATTCCTTTCTCATATCCTTTGACTAATGCAAGAAAGCCTTGGTTTAATCACGCTTGTTCTAATGCTGTCCGCAACAAGGAGAGGGCCTATAAAAGGAACCGGAGCCAACCCACCCCTGAATCACATCTTGCTTATGTTTCTGCCTGGAATCGTGCTAAATCAGTTCTTCGCTCTGCTAAAAATAATTTCATCCGTACTAAATGCTCTCAACTCTCTAACTCTAATTCTTCCTGCTCCTTCTGGCACCTTGCCAAAAACCTTTCTAACAACTTTACCTCATCATCCTTCCCTCCTCTTTTCTACTCTGATGGCTCTGTAGCTGTTTCTTCTACTGATAAGGCAGATCTCTTCGCTCAGACTTTTTCCTCCAATTCCACCTTAGATGATTCTGGTGCTGTTCCTCCATCACTTCTCCCCTCTGACTTCCTCATGGCGACATTAAAATTTCTTCAGCTGATGTATTTTCTGCCATCACAGGCCTCAATACTAATAAGGCATATGGGCCTCATGGAGTCCCTCCTGTTGTTCTCAAGAACTGTGCTTCTGTGCTTATACCCTCCCTAGGCAAGCTCTTTCACCTTTGTCTGTCAACTTGTACCTTTCCTTCTTGCTCGAAATTTGATCTCATTCTGCCAGTCCCAAAGAAGGGTGACCATTCCCAACCCTCTAACTAGCGTCCAATTGCTTTAACATCCTGTATCTCAAAACTTTTCGAGTCAGTTCTTAATAGAAATATTTTAAAACATCTCTCCAATCACAACCTTCTTTCTGATTGTCAATATTGGTTCCATCAGGGACGCTCCACTGGCGATCTTCTCACCTATTTTTCAGACTCCTGGTCATCCTCCTTTCGGGACTTTGGCAAAAGCTTTGCCATTGTACTTAACATCTCAAAGGCTTTCGATCGAGTCTGGCATAAAACTTTAATTTCCAAACTGCCCTCTTAAAGTTTCTATCCTTCTATCTGTGCCATCATCTCTAGCTTCCTTTCTGGTCATTCTATAGCCGCTGTTGTAGATGACCATCGTTCTTCTCCTAGATCTATTAACAGTGGTGTTCCTCAGGGTTCTGTCCTATCACCAACTCTCTTCCTTTTATTCATCAATGACCTTATCCACTCATATACTGATGACTCCATCCTTCACCTTTCCATTCGGTTCCCGCAACGTCCATCTCAAAAGTTACTTCGACAAACAAGGGATGAGGCTATGGCACATCTAATGTCTGACTTGGCTCGTATCTCTGACTGGGGTAAAAACAGTCTGGTTGTTTTTTAATGCATCAAAGACTCAGGTTTTACACCTTTCATCCCAACAAAATCTTCCACAGGAGTACCCACTAATGTTTAATAATATTCAGCTTAATCCTGCATCATCCTTGAACATGCTTGGGGTTTCATTTACTCTGGATTTATCTTGGAAAGATCATATTACATCTCTTGTAAAATCTGCTTCCAAGAGATTAGATGTGCTAAGTCGACTCCATTCCTTCTTTACCCCTGCACGATTGTTGACTCTATACAGGGGTTTTATCCGCCCTTGTGTGGAGTACAGCTGTCATGTGTGGAGAGCCTCCCCACATACAGCTCTTCTCAATAGGGTGGAGTGAAAGGCTTTTCGTCTCATTAACTCTCCTCCTCTTACTGACTCCCTTCAACCTCTGTCTCTTTGCCGCACTGTTGCATCTTTATCTCTTTTCTGTCGCTACTTCAATGGTCACTGCTCCCCTGAACTGCCTGCATGCCTTCCTCCACCTCTAGGACTGGCACGTAACACCCGTCTAGCAGCAAACTCTCATCCCTTTTCTGTCCAACTCTCTAATGCAAGAGTTAACCGTTACTCCCGGTCCTTCATTTATGCAACAGGTCAACTCTGGAACTGTCTCCCTCTGTCTGTATTTCCTGCTTCCTATGATCTCCAGTCTTTCAAATGCAGTGTGTCCAGGCATCTCGAAATGATCGGATCTTGAATTTGGCTCTCTTTTGTATTTTGTTTTTCTCTTGGTAGGAACAATTTTGCGGGCTCACGGCCTTTGGTTCCTTCTTCCTCACATAAAAAAAAAAGCTCTCCTGCTTGATCAGTCCACCATTTGTTCTCCATGTCACGCAATTTTCTCTGGTTTAACTTCTGAGATTCTGGAAATCAGTTTTTAAGGATAAAGAGCTAGGATGATCCAACCAGTTGTTATGTGCACTAGTCTCCATTGCCAGAAGGCCATGGACGTCCTCGGCATTTCCATCAAACCAGTCTTTAAGGTGGCAGGTGGAGAATCCTGTAGGTTCTTCTGCACTGCTTTGAAACAGTGTTTTAGTGTTCAGCCACTGTGTGTCTAGATTTGTTGCCTTGTTTGTTGAGTTAAGTGGTGGGCATCGGGAGAGATTGTCTGTAATTGTGCTGTGTAAAGTGGTACAAGTTGTCACATTCTTTAAAATGCTGGTTTAGTTTCTTTGAGGATGGTCTATGGCACATTTCTGGGCTGCAGTTTGGTGAGTCTAAGATTATGGTACTGTATATTGAGCACTCAGCACCTCCCATACCTCGTATTATAAGAAATTCTCGATCTTGCTGGCTTACAACTACATAGTCAATTAGGTGCCAATGTCTGGATCGTCGGGGCATCCATGTGGTCTTGAATTCTTTTAAATTGAAAAATGGTGTTGATGATGACCAGACTGTATTCTGACTGTAAGGAAAACAGTCTAAAGACACTGGTACCTCCACCAAGTAGGCTATGTTTTATCCCGCGTTGGTTGGTATGTCTGTTTGACTGTCTGTTAGCAAGATTACTCAAAAAGTTAGGAACCGATATTGATGAAGTTTTGTGGAAGGGTGGACCATGGACCAAGGAAGAAATTATTAAATTTGGGGGCGGATCCACGTCCGGATCCGGAGTGTCCCGCACATTTTAATTGAATTTTGTGGAAAGGTGGGCCATGGACCAAAAAATAATTGATTAAATTTGTGGGCAGGTCCGGATGTGGATCCTATATCCACGGATCCGGATCCGGAATTACTAAATAATCTATGAACGGATTTTGATGGAAATTTGTGGAAGGGTGGGCAATGGGCCAAGGAAGAAATTATTAATTTTAGGGTGAATCCCGATCCAGATTCGGAGTATCCCGCACAATATCTCCAAAATTTTTCAGTTAATTTCAATGAAATTTTGTGGAAAGGAGGGACATGGACCAAGAACATATTAATTAAATTTGGGGACGGATCCGGATCCGGATCCTACACCCATTGATGCAGATTCGCATCCTTTTTAATGGCGGCGGCACTGGCGGAGATATACGCTCTTTGAGCGTCTTCTAGTTGTTTATGTTACCAACACCATGGCAGCCCTTTTTGCCAGAGGCGATCATCTTTTCCTACTTTGGCCTTAAAATCTCCAAGCAGGATGAGTTTGTCATTATGTGATATTGAATGAAAGATAGTGTCCAGAGTCATTAAAGAAAATCGTTGACAGTGTTCTCGGAATCAAGCACTGAGGCATAAACATTGATGAGTGTTGCATACTGGCCTTTTGAGAGTGGTATATGCCAAGACATCTGCCATTCTGATATACCCAGAGGTGATTCTTGGATCGTCTATCGCAGGTTGCTTGAGACTGTAAAGTCATTACCGTGGTTATCCTTACTCTGCCTGCATATTCCCTATAGAAATAGGTATTCCATTCTCCTGCTTCCATTAAGTGGCCCTCCCCTGGGAGGCGTGTCTCAGATAAGGCAGCATTGTCAGTTTTACATCTTTTTAGTTCAGGGGAAAAAATAGCAGTTCTACAGCATGGTCATGTCTTAGTCAGTATCAAGCAAAGTTCATATATTTCAGGTAGCAAGAGGCAGAGGATTCTTTTGGTTTTTCGACCGCAGTGTGAGATGCCTTGACATACACATGCCCAGGTGGTGTGGAACAACAAATGTTCAGATTACCTTTTCTAAATCCCTCCCCGTCAGGGGTAAGCAGTTGAGCTTCCGTTTCCAGCTGCACAGCTGCACAGGATGTTGCTGAAGGCATGGCCTGCTCCTATGCCGTCATGCCAAAGACCTCTGGGCCATTGCCACCTACGTGCAGGACTCGAGCTTGCGACTTCCAAGTACATCTATGATCTGTCACCATCACTCTATCTTGTTCCCAAAAGTCTTTTGATTTTAATGAAAAGATGACTTGCGAGGTGAGTATAGAAATGGGCATGCACAATGAATGGATATGATGTAATGGTGAGGGTGCCAGCCCCACCACTTCACAAGGCCCTTCCCAGCCAGTAATGGTGGCATGAAGATTCACGATGACCATCTACTGAGTAGGGTTGCAGGAGTCTGCCAGGACCTCTGTCTGTCGTGCCCCCCACCGGAAGCCACCTTGTCGTGGTGGGGAGTTTGTATACCCAGAAATCTAGTAGACCATATATTAAGGAGTAGATTCACCCCAGACTCATTAGGAAGACAGGGATACCTATGCTGAAGGGGCCATCAGTGAGGGGTCAGACTACGTGTTCCCAGGCCCACTGCCTAGTGGAATCCCTGTAGATAGACTTTAGGCTAAGGGTGTAAACCCCGAAAGAAACATCCGTGAGTGAAGTCACACACACACACATACACACACACACACACATCTTTGTGCTTGCATATGCTCTCGTTGTCCCTGAAGCCGTTCTTGGCATCTCTCTCTCTCTCTTTCTCTCTCTCTCTCTCTCTCTCTCTCTCTCTCTCTCTCTCTCTCTCTCTGAGTAATGAAAATCGTATTCATTGAATTTGCTGACAAAAGAGAAAACTAGGAAGGAGGAAAGTAACAGGAGAGAGAGAGAGAGAGAGAGAGAGAGAGAGAGAGAGAGAGAGAGAGAGACAGACAGACAGACAGACAGAGGGAGGGAAAGTGACAGACAGACAGACAGAGACAGAGAGAGGATGTGAGGATGTAAGATTAAACAGATAGCTGGTAATATAAGAAAATTCTGAAAATTAGAAAACGTATTTATTGATCAGATAACAAAGGAAGCACTACTAAGAACTGAGATTAACTAAGTGAAAGGCATCTGCCCTTGAGAAGCAAAAAAAAAAATTAAAAAGCAAGACTAAACAAAACAAGCATAAATTTTCAAACAAAAAAGAGACACCCATAACGATTTCATCAAAAAATAATATTTACAGCAATGTTTTCAGAATAATGCAATATAAAAAAAAATTAATGTAATGA